>NW_024539569.1:0-369127 GCF_016647785.1 Suillus fuscotomentosus
TCCTTGCTGGCATCTTGCTCGGTTCAAGTGGACAAAGGGTAAGGAAGTTCTTTGGTTCTGTTAGTTTGCCTATCTAACCCACGACTAAGGTGCTGCTATCAGTGCTGCTAAACTCTTCGCCTGCAGCTCGGTTTTTCAAGCGGGTAGGTCCACCACCACCTCTATTTCGCTTGGGCATGACCGAAGTCCATGCACAGGGCTGGACCGGTTTTCCAACGCGTTCTATTAGGGAGAGACAGACTCCTAGACTCGGGCGCGAAGTACAGGACTATTTCTACTGTTCTCCGCTATGATCATGCCCTCGATGGTGTTGAAATGTGCGTCTCTCCTACGCAAACCTTCATTGAGCTCACTCGACAGTCTTTGCTACGCTCCAGCTCAATACCAAACACTTCACTGTCCTGCTCAACGAGTGCTGTGCCAGGTCCCTTGTCATACAGAAGGAGAGGATTCGCTTACTGGTTTGGACTACGATGACAAGGGGATCGACGTCACCTTCGACCTAGTAAACGTCGCTCGTACTCTCCTGAAATTGTCGTATCTTATGACCTGTTTTGTTTACAGACCAGAACAGTGACAATACCACTTTTGATACCCGCAATCTGGGTAGCTACTTCTACTTAGAGTGATGATTGGCACGTATCTTTCATGTTTGAATCCCTTTCTCGTTCGCTTACCCGCGTCTGTAGCGCACTTCATAATTTTTGCCACACTCTCCCAGTGTTCCGTCACTCCTGTCTGCAGTCAGTCTCTTGAATCCGACTGATACCTCATTTGCAACGCTTGCCATCCATTTCATGCAGTGCGGTCATTATTCTTGCTTCCGTCCAGTAGATAGTTTGACTCATGCACTATACGCCCACCACAACCTCTGCAATCGTAGCGTTTATGATCCGAGCCTCGGTCAATACCAGAGCTTGAATGTGACATATTTGATGGATACTCTGTAGATTTGTTTGTAACTTTACTATGTGAATGACTGTTCTGCTTTTATTTGCTAAGGCATTCAAGTTGCGCTAGACAAGTCACTGGCAAAACTATGAGGCACGACTAAACATCCATCGCAAAGTCCAGCTTAGACAGCAGGTAACCACACTGCTTGTGTTTGGCAATATATTATCTTGGACATATAAGTCACTGGCAAAACTATGAAGCACGACCAATTGATATCAGTATTCCGTTGATTTTGTAACTTATGATTATTGATTTGTTGTCAATGTAAGCATCCATCACAAATTCCAGCTTAGACAGTAGGTAACCATACCGCTTGAAGCACGACCAATTGATATCAGTATTCCGTTGATTTTGTAACTCATGATTACTGATTCGTTGTCAATGTAAGCATCCATCACAAAGTCCAGCTTAGACAGTAGGTACCCATACTGCTTGAAGCACGACCAATTGATATCAGTATTCCGTTGATTTTGTAACTCATGATTACTGATTCGTTGTCAGTGTAAGCATCCATCACAAAGTCCAACTTAGACAGTAGGTAACCATACTGCTTGAAGCACGACCAATTGATATCAGTATTCCGTTGATTTTGCAACTCATGATTACTGATTCGTTGTCAATGTAAACATCCATCACAAAGTTCAGCTTAGACAGTAGGTAACCATACTGCTCGTGTTTGGCAATACATTATCTTAGACATATCACAACTATGACTGACAATCATTTGGTATCATCATTACATGTATTTTGTAGTGCATGATTGCTGCTTGGTTGGCATTGCCAACGGCCATCATGAAGTTCATTTGAGGCAAAGGATGACCACTATTCTGGAGAGCAGCTGGACTTCCTGCAACAGTTTATCTATCATATGTCACAATTGCGAGAGATGTATATCTTCGTCAGGATTATTTTTCTCTTGCAAATTCTTATCCTTCGATGCCATCATGCTGTGATTATTTTTTGCTTTATCTTTAGGTATAACTCAGTAAACATGTGATCTGAATTTGCCATTTATATCTATAAAAACCTTCTTCTCGCCGGTTTCCTGATGCCCGCCACTCCGACCACCGAAGAACTCTCAAAACTGCACACGCAAGAACTCAAGACTCTGCACGCCCAGGTGACTGCCATGCATAAAGCATCCCTCAAAGCAGCAGCCAATGCTGAAATTATGGTTGCCAAAGCGGAGGCTGCTGCTGTTGCTGCTTCCAAAAAGTCAATGCCAGTTGTGACTGCGGCTTCCACCAAGCTAGCAGTTGAATGCTTGCTCTTGCTCTTGTGCTATTTTCTTTTTTTTGGTGTATTATGTAGCAAGGGACGAATGGATGAAATAGATTCATGTCTTTGAGCAAGCAACAAATGTGGCGCTTCACCTCTTCCGCGATGATAGTTCATTCGGTACTTCGTCGCAATAACCAATCTTTCTCTCCTCAGACTCCAACTCTCATCAAACTGACCCATTCTCACCTCTGAAACAGTAAACATGGATGACCCTCAGGCTTTACTCGAAATCTGCCTAGATTGTGCAGGAAATCTCTACGACGGAATCCGTCAGGACTTGATCGCCGCTACTAGTGATACCTGTTTTGTCCAGCGTAAGTCCGTCGAACCGGTCGAGGGCCTGCACTCATGAATGAATTCAGTTGACAAGGACTGAACGATACTTGGTTGCAATGAAAGGGTCGGTCAACTGCAACAGACCCAAGCTCAAAGGCAGTTCAGCATTGGCTTCAACACGCAACTGATTCACGGTGTGAACTTGTCACCGCGCACCGCGGCGCGAGCACATCACACATATAACACCAGGTCGGCAGCATGAACCATCCACCTAATCACGCAAACTAAGTGATTGATAAGTAACGTAGAATACTCGCAATGCAACACAAGAGTCATCAGCGCATTATGGGCAGCGAAAGGCACCAACACGACCACGCAGGTACAGCGAATACTTTCTGTCTCACCGCAACGCCGCTGGTCTGAACTTCCTACCTAACGGTATCGGGACAGCCGCTGCGTAGCGTATACCGCTTAACAAACCAGCTCCCTCTGCACCCTCCATCATTGCGTCCAATATAGCACATGTCTTGACCCCGTGCGGCCCAACGGACGTCCTTTGCACAACGCTTTGACTCGTTGGTCGTCTTAGACTCCGGCCCAGTGTCGCTCATCATGGTGAGAAGATCGCTTTGAATTCAGAAGGCACAATTATCTAAAAAGGTGGATGTGGTGGATGTGTCATTGTCGAGAGACATATCAGAAAAATGGAGATAGAAGTCAAAAAGAAGGTTTGAAGGTCGCTGACATGAATGTTCAATCACTTGCGCTTACGTAACTCAAAAGTATATTCAACTAGCCGACAAATGAAAGGACCGCAGATTTCCACACGGAGTACCGCCGTTACTGACGTCACCGACAGTAAGCTTGTTATGCAAATTTCGTCCTTACTAGCTCACTCAAAATTTCATGGCGTCTAGAACTGGTGCTCCTCGAAAGGAGTCTTCTCAGCCTCGTCTTCACGTCTTATACATGTAGTACCTCACAAACTTGAAGTAGTGTGGGAAGTATTTTGATGGACTGTCAGAAAGTCATACACTGATCAATGGTAAATGCTGCGCACTTGACGATGACTTGCCGGTCTAACTACCGCCTAACTGGCTCGGGAATTCAGGAACCCATTCGTGTAAGCTATGCTCTCCATAATCTCTGCAGTTGATGGGAACAAGTTGAAAGGTGAGACCAGATATGCACGGAAGAATAACATGCCCGACGAAATTCCACGGAAGGGTCCACCCGGTGCACATTCTTCCGTCATTTGACAAGTGGTTTCCGAGCTCCCCGTTCGAGCGGAATACTGCATTGACGATTATTGCACAACATGGGTAAGCCATCAAATGCTATACTGGCTGCTCACCGCGGAGCGCTCATAGAAGTCGAGGGAAGCAAAACACGTTATGGGATGTTTGAGGTGTTTGGTGGGCTGCGTACCCTGAAAAACATTCTGGATCACAACTCATGCCGTCATATATAATCAGAGGTAACCCTCATACACAGCTTGCTGCTCCTGTCAGATTACCGTCACTATCTAGACCCCCACTCTAGGTTTCTACCATGTCCTCATTACACGATGCAGCACAGTCTGTTAGCGGCCTCCTAGTTGCTTCATCACATTCAGTCACGGCCCTTGTTTATTCCCCTCCGTATGATGTGCGCGGGAGGCAGCAACAATTCATCGAAACCGCGCAGCAGAGGAAGGACCGGGTCGAGTTTTCAAAAAAGAAAGAGTGGGCGCGTCACGTTGCTGAGTGGATTCGAGCGATTGGTGCACGACAGAATGTGATTGGTTATCATCATTGCAAATTATGTCACTAACGCGATTTTCAGATGACCTTTGGTTGTTCTGGTAGGCTTGCAGCATCATCACCGATGCCAGAGAATGGCGATATCACCCGCTTGACTGCTTCTGCATCGTCCCTCTCTCTATCATCGAGCGAGGAAGAGGAAGAACCATACATCATTTATAGTTCATCTCCGTCATCCTCCATGTCGTCCTTATCCAGTGACTTGTCTATTTCCTCAGTCTCCACCTCGCACCTGTCAAACATTATCCACCCACTGTCAAGCTCCATACCCCATCCCCCCAAGCGCATCCACTGCCATCGTAGGAGTAGCGCGAGTCTCATGATTCCACATCGCCGATCTTCATTGTCCAGTATTCACGAAGTTCCGGAAGAAGACTGATTCGCATCTGAATAGTTGGACTTATCGGGAGGAAGTGTTCAAGCTGAGATCAAACTGGTGCCATGTATCCCTTCTCAGGTGTTTCGTGATATTACGACGATCCTGTTACTCTCTGCTCCTTTCAGGTTGTTCTTTAACGATATTGTAGAATGCTCGACCAATCATACTTAATCTCTGGTTAATTTCAAACTTAATGAAAACATCTGATTATATAGATTGTGCAATAGTACATTTTCACGATGCTAATTTATTCAAGGCGCGAATTCGGGGCGAAGGACCAAAACCAATCCTGAAATGCTCTCCGAATCTTGACCAGTGCTGGTGATTGACAGGTGGAACCCTAACGCAAAACATTCTGCGAATGATCATCATCGTGGAGGTGTACATATTATGTAGGCCGTAAGTCCATCGCTATCCATGCCTTCCTTGCAACGGACCTATTCAAGTGCCAGGCTTGTGAGGGTCATTCCTTACATGAAGAGTCAATAATTGCAGTTTGCAGTATCCGAAAGCGATACTGAACAATACGATAACATAGCTCAAATATAGCCACTTAAAGTGCGATAGACACGAACGGATAGGGGGCAGCATCAACCACTACCGTTGCCCAGACGTATCAGGTTGTTTTTGGAATTTTCAATTTTAGTGTGAGATACTTTTACGCTGTTTTACCGTCATGTGACGTCCGGATTCGGCCAGATTTCTGGAACCCTTCTGCTTTTGGGGGCGGGCAAGTCTTTGTGTGCCGCTTTGCATTCTTTCTCATTGCCGGCCAATGCAATCTACGTTTCGAGTTCCTTTCGACGAACGATTTGCCAAACAAATCAAATTATCTTGTCGAGTCCCGCCAGCTGCATGTGAATCCATGACAAACAAACAAATCTATGAGGAGGACAGTGCTAGTGCTAAGAGACAGAACTTTGAAGCTAGTTTGTGTGCATGTGTGTGTGTGGGGGTGGTGAAATGTCTGTGAGTCTTAAATGGTTGTGCTACGGATCAGTGTGTGTGTGTGTGTGTGTGTGGATGGATGAGGCTTCCTCTATCAACTCAGGAAGACTGAATGCAGGTTGTGATTGTTAGTGCTGCCGTGGTCTGGTTCGGTCTGGTTCACAGAGGGTCGAGCAAGAACCAAGAACTGGACCTAGGTTTGGTTCTACCAGACTTGATGAACCTCGAACTGGACCTTGGTGAATGGTTCAGAATGGTCAGGTCCAGTCATTTTCAGGTTCGAACATGAACTGAACCAAATTTATTTACAATGAGCAAAAAAAAACATAGGTAGGACTTGTTGTGGTGCCACGGTCAATGGTCTCAATATCAAGAAGTAGGAGGGCATGAAAGATGGGGCGTGGCATGAGAGAACAGGTGGGAGAGAGTTAGCACAAGAGAACAGGCACAAGAGGACAGATATGAGAGAGCAAGCATGAGAAAATGGGCACAAGATACTTGAAGATGAAGTCACTCACCTAACACCTCAAACTCAGTGGTTTTGGTTGCCTTTGTCTTTGTTGGCGCATTGATTTTAGGGGTGGAGGCAGTGATTTCGTGGGAGTGGGATGATGGGCTTGCAGGAGGAGTTGCACAATGAGATGTGTGGTCTGATTCGTCTGTTTGAACAGTGCATATCATGACTTACCTTGTCAATGGGCCTCTGCATTTGATAGAAACAAGTAAATCTTGAAGCTTGAGAATCCCTGAGGCTGAAGTGGATCATCAAAGGAAGTGTCAAAGCACGCTTCAACAATGTGGCAAGCTTCTTTTGGTTCGCAGTTCGGAACAGTTCGGGACCGGTCCGAACCAAAGTTGAACTGTTCGCCCAATGCCAGAACCAAGAACCATATTATGGTCCAGTTCTGGCTGACACCTGGACCATGGACCAAACCACAGGAGAACCAGACCAAAAAGTCCGGTTCGAACCATGGTTCAGGACTGGACCACAGCAGCACTAGTTATTGTCAGTGTGAGGCAGATGCTACAGGAAAGATGCATACTAGTAGTGTGGACAGAGGATAACTTGACAAGCACCACAAATTTGGTGAGAAGTGAATACAGCACTATAGAGCCTGTACACATGTAGGCAGACACTCATATGTTGATCATTAACTAAAATCCAAAGTTGTTTAGAATTTGTTACAGTGTCACAGGCCTGTCACAACCATACACACATCAATTTCACCTGGCCCAAGAGCTGACACACTTAAACACCTATCTCTACTTGTAGGTTTCTTAGATGGGGTCACACGGCTGAGATGAGAGCTAGAACAAATATGTAATCTCAGTATCTGGGAGGAAGACTCCAGGTGCTATAAGTACCTAGAACAAATATGTACTAAGTCTTTGTTAGTAGCTGGTATGTTATATGAAGGTAATAGCACTTACATCTCAGTATCCGGGAGGAAGACTGAGATGCCTAATTCTATGAGAGACTGTTTTTATGTGCGGGTAGAGCAGGAATGAATGCAAATTAATCTGAGACCTTTTGACATGATGTTCGGCCAATGATGAGCAAATGTCTGAGAAACGATGTGCTTGCACCTAATCTGATGTGTCTGACGTGCCTCTCAACACTACTCTCGTGCTGTCTGTCTCACTTTATGATCATCCTTTGGAGCTGAAAAACATGCTGTCGAAGGCCTGTTTGCAGTACAGTACAGCAGGAAAGACTTACAACAGTCTTTATCTTGGTTTCACCCGCTAGGATTTGTTGAATGGCTTGTTGTTGTCCAAATCGTCCAAGTTGAAGAAGACCAAGAGAGCTGATGGCGAGGCATGAGATGTCAAATAGAGAGTGCAAGCACAAGGGGAGAAAGGGCAGGCACAAGGGAGAGCTGACATCAGGCCTGAAGCTGCACATGTATCAAGTTTCATTCTAATATGTATAAAGTCTAGCACCTGTGCAGACGAGCATCTCAGTTCTGTTTCCAGAGACTGAGACGTGAGTACCTATACCATACCTTATCGTAAACATATGCTGACACAACGTAGTCTTACCTATCAGGTACACGTTTCATTAATAAAGAGTTCTGTTTCCAGAGACTGAGACTCTTACCTATCAGACTCCTTGTGACCCTCTCGCTTGTTATAAATGCCTTTATGGCATGTATAATATCTGTCCTCGAAGTTCTTGTCTTCACTATTATTGACCTGCATCCTTGGAACGACAGATGACTTAATAGTAGATCTAAACTAATGTTTGGTTAGAAAGAATGCAAAGTGGCATGCAAAGACTTGCCCGCCCAAAAGCAGAAGGGTTCCAGAAATCCGGCCGAATCCGGACGTCACGTGACGGTAAAACAGCGTAAAAGTATCTCACACTAAAATTGAAAATTCCAAAAACAACCTGATACGTCTGGGCAACGGTAAACCACGCTATTTAAATGTTCTCGCCCAGTGCATGCGGAGCCATAGCGTTTTCAAGGGTGATATATAAGAATTTGCAGCTAGCACGGACAAATACATACTAATCTACAGTCCAAAAGCAATCTTAAACACAGTATATTGTCGAAAAGCCGACCGGAGGTGTCCTTGTAAAAATGAAAAGACCAAGACTCGGAAAAGGAGAAGAGAGACGCGCCATAGAAACGAGGATGTTGATAAAAGCAGAGGAAAAATATAAGTGAAGCCAGACATTGCTTGTACCAGCTCAGGCTTAAGGTCTACCACCCAGAGCCACCCAATCACAAAGGTGCATGTAAGAAGAGATGAAAGTCGGCATACGAAGCACCGTCTCACGTCGCAGCTCGCTACTGCTGCATTCTTCACTGGCCAAGACAAACCTCCCTTGTCCGCCCTCTGATCCAGTAAAAAGACAGACTGTGGGCGGCCTATGCGCACGGAAATAGTAAATCGTGCTTGAGACAGTGTCAACGAGGGTGAACATGTGACCTTCAATAGGGTCGAATGGTGGGGCTGTGAGGGCTGCTTCGTACTGTGAAATGTGGCCTTCGCGGAACTTGGAATCACTTTCTGTCCATTTCGCCAAAAGTGAACCGGAAGGAGAGTAAAGGGTGCGACAAGAACTCCAAATCTGACGCCCATACAGGTGGTCGGAGGCTTCCTGCGCAGAAATGACTCCTTTGACTCCGATCAGCCATGGACGAGCAAGGACGATGCGTCCAGAGTGTGCGTAACTTGTGAGGACGGGTGCACATATTAGCAGAATAAGTGCGAAGGCAAGCGTGACGTAGCCGGCTATACGTAGAACATCGTATTTATCATCGCTAAACCATTGATTTCCGATGATAATCATGTAGCAACTCGCTACAATGAAGAACAAGGCCAGATATGGCACTGCAAGTAAAAGATGAAGTCGGATAGAGCGCCTCGTAGCATATGCTACGGATGGGAAATTCTTCCACCTAATCGTTGCTGCCCGGCAGCCATCCAACACAAGAGAACCATTGGATGTAATGCCAATGACCTGTACAGTGGGCTCGATGTCCCAAAGCTTGGCACCATATTCGTCTTCGTTGGTGTACCATTGATTCACACCTCTTCGATCTGTGGGAAACATTGAGATCATGCGATCAGCAATGTGGTCGTTGTCATTTGCCATAAACAAACGCGCAAGCGCTTGTAGCTCTGTCTCCTCAGGATCCGGGAGAATGTGATGCTCGAAAAATCCCATGAGCGCATAGACCTTTTCTGCGTGATATCTCCCCTGAGAATCTCTGCGCTGACTCGTAATCTGAGAGGAAAAGCTTTCTCGACGCCATATTGCTTCTTTGAGTTGGAGATTGCGTGCCAACCTCTCGACCGGATCCTTCCCAAGGGCATAAGAGTTGATAATCTGGGATTCTTTATCGTGGTGGCGGTAAGCTAAGGAAGCGATTTGGATGAGATTAATGGGGGTGACTGTTTCATTTCCAGCCATGTATCGCAGCTCGCGACTAAGGAGAGCTTCCGGCAGAGTCCAAACGCGGTTGCCCCAAGAAAGCCAAGCGCTCTTGTTGGTGAGTATGATGAGTGTGAAGGATGCGAGTCGGTAGACGTCTGACATGCGATACAGGTCTTGGGCCTTTCCTATGGGACCCTCAAGCAAGCACTCGAGATCTAGCCAGTACGCATCGAATCCTTGATCTAAGGTAGCATGCCGTACCCGCTCTATGAGTGCCTCTGTACCTCCGGAATTTATCACATCGGGGTAGCAGTAGGTGACAGCGACATATGGTTTGTGCCTCACTACTGCCTCATCATTGACTCTTGTCCAACCTTGTGTGTCTTCATCAAATACAACAAGGATGCGGGGATAGAGGGCATGGGTGACACGTCGGACATGTCCATCATCTTCACCTGCTCGTGCTCGTAGAGAGTATTCCCTTGGTGAGCGTGCAGCCCATAGTTGCAGGGTGTCTGGATGGAAGAAATAGTGTAATGATATAAAGAGGCCAGATGAATAACCAGAAAAATGTTTTGCTGGATGGGCTGAGCATTATCCTAGTCAGCCAACTAGCAAGCTTAGTGGATGATGGCATGTTTGATTGAATTTCGCGCTCGTGGCAATCACTTTTCAGGCTGGGATTCACGGACTGCACAATGAGGTGCCTGCATTTTCCGCTAGATGAGCTAGTATATCGCAATGTTGCTCCATGGTGATAAAAAGGCTTGAGCTGACTGCTGTAGCACTGGGGTTGATGAGTAGTTCTCGATACATGACTCATGTTTGATTCAATGGCTGGATAACAACAAAGTCAGTTAAGGAATACTAAACGATACAGCAACAGAGCTTACCGCGGGCAGAAGCAAAAGGAACAATGCATTAGCTCTCTGCACGGTCATCATTTAAAGCTTCCAGAGGTGCCATAAGGCGATTCACTGCAATGTGTGAGTAAGTATTGTTCCTATACAAAACCGGATGACCGTGCTCTCGTACTTTCGAGGCTTCTACAAGTGTTTCTGATCAGAATGTTCCTATAGTAGTGAAGTGCTTACTCTGTGCAAGTCGTCGTCTGTTGCCATTTATTGTATTGTCACCAGCGCTTGACCATATTAGGTACGCTGATTCCGAAATTTCTGATACAAGTCTTCTCAGAAGTCTCGACAGTCCTTTCGGTTTGTCTTCTCTATTGTTTTGTTCATCAGGATCGTACTTTTGAGATTTATGCTTCCGCATCCTTGATACTATGCAAAAATTCGCAGCCAAACTTTATATAGGTTTTTTGTTATCTTCGATGTGTCAGAAATTTTTACTGGCATGGCAATGCTTACTAGGATTCGGCGTTGCCGAATTTGACCTTGCTTGCCTCAGAAAGTGCGGGATTTGGCCAGTCTGCGTGAGGTCTATACAGACAAGTCACAGACTCCGTGTCAAAATCTGGGGACAGATCTGCTAGCAGTGGTTCGGAAAGTGCTGGGAAGTCTATCAAAGGATGAACAATGTTAAATTAGTTTGTCTGCCTGCCGAATTATGTCATAGTCTAGCGTCAGCCCCCGCCATCCCACCATCAGCCTCACCCCCTCTCCCGCCATTTCACATTGCCCGTCGTGACCACAAACAACATTTGATCGACTGCAGCTCCACAGCTGCCAAATATTTCAGGTGCCATCCTGCGAATGTCATCAACCGGACTCATCGTTGATTGCACTTACTGATGCGTGACACAGGGGTGGTTGAATTGCTGATGGGGGGGTGGTTGATGTAGATGGCAGGGGTGGCTAACCACTGACGTGGGTAGCTGATGGAATCAGTGTCACAGTGGCTGACGTAGATCATGGCAGGAGTGATGATGTCAACCCGGAACTTGCCGCCAAAACACACCCAGACATGTCCCCAGACTTTGAGGCGGAGTTTGTGCAGACTTACATAACATATCCTACATGCCCTCGCTTGCCTCTGAGTTCAACTTGCCGCTATGCCGGAACCATTTTCAACGTCCGATCGTTTTCCTCGGACAGCTTGCCACACAAAGGTTGACCGGCAAGTCCAGCAGTACTAGTGTATCAGGCACTCAGGAAACTCAAATCATACTCGTGCGCTTCGCCTTCTTTCTCCCTTTTACAATATGTGGTTGTGTAGGAAACATACCATGACCATGCTCTGAATGGCTTCAATCTTCCACGAAGGAAGGGGGTTGTTTAAACATGATATCACCATATTGCAGTACTGCAAGACTCAACAAGGCACATAGTCCGCGGTGAGAGCAGTACCTGACTGTCACCCACCACTCATCGATGCAGTCATCAATCATCCGGCTGTTAGTGAAAGAGGTAACTCTAAACACTGTTGTCGTAGGTTGGTAGAGAGGCCTGTTGATGCTAAAAGGATTCATGTATCTCAAAGTCATACGTGATGGCAGGCATTCAACAAAAAATGCGATTGCTTCCTAGCATTACCAACAGTACGAGAACAAATACCTTCCTTCCTTCATAAACGCATAACGGCGAGACTATAGCAGTAGCAGTACAAGACAACTTTGTTTCAAATGATAGCCATTCAAGCGAGTTCCCACTCTTCCCCATTCTCCGTGTAGAGGAGTTCCTTCACTGTCTCACCGTCCACAGACAAGGAAGGCCCAACGGTGAAGTTGGTCAAAAGGGTACTAAAAGTCAACCCCGACAGAGGAGCAAGTGAAAGGATCACCTGACCAGTGGTGGCATTGACGTTGACGGACAGATCAACGGTGGTCAACGTGATAACGACATTGTCAGAGCCAATCATGACGGTCCCTGCAGTACCGCTGTTGGTGCGATTAACGGTGAAGCGAGTGCGTTCGGTGCGCGAAACACAGACCGCGTTCGTCGCGTTAGAACATGGGGGATAGTACCAATAGTCGTGAGGAGCGACTTTAGAGCGAATGAAGAAACTTTGGTAGGGCCGCTATCAGAAAAATGCAGAACATCCCGCAAGGAACTAACTTACGAGTTTCCGCTGATGTGGTCCGCGCAATGTTCGAGCCGTGGGATGATGCTCAAGCCGCGACCACCCAAGTCATTCAGCAAGGTGAAAAACACCTTGCCGAGGAATTGAGTCGCAACCCCAGTCGTGGTGAGGGAGTCGGCGGCGTTTGCCACGTTCACGTTATGAGTGTAGAACTGGGCGTTGACACGCTGAACACTGGTAACGAAACTAGCGACGGCGGAAGTGGACACGGCGCGCCACCACTCATCCGCAACTTCGCGGCTAGCAAAGGTAATCACATATCGATAGGTCACGTTGTCCGTGATCTGAACAGCAATTTAGCATGACATCGCAGACAACGAAGAATGGATTTTGGTACCTGTTTGACATATGCGTAGAAAACCATGATTGTATATTCAACAGGAGAGATGATTTGTTGGCTGTGGTTGGATTGAAATGAGACGTTCGAACACTGTACATTATATACAGAGAGAAAGTTGTTTGGTTAGGTTGATCATAACACCTCGACCAACTGCGATTTGAAAATAAAAAGAGGGTGGATAAAGAAACACTGTCAATCCGAGCGAGGACATGATGTAAGATATGACGATTTGACATGTCGCGTCAAGCTGGACATTCCGGCAGGCTGCATTCCCCGGCACCTGAAGCTTCGAAGATGCACAAAGTCAGCAACCTCGTCTGACAGGTGTGTAAAAATAACAACCGGCATTCGATATAGCCTCGATCCTCCTGGACCAGCTGTCCTTAGTATCAACATCGTGACTCGTTGGTGGTGGTGGCATGTCTATCTTTGTGCAAAAGGAACAGGTAACATGATATTGTCGAAGCGTGTGCGAGACCTTCAAGGACATATATTGAAGCTATAAGGAGGTTATTGACAAGGGGTACGACTGACTTTCATCTACACATCGCTCAGGCTGAGCCTATGTTCCTTCTAAAGTGGGAGGTACGAGCACCAAAGAAGGGTGACTCATGACCAGGAAGATGGGCTGATGGATGGTGGCCCGGGATGTCCCACATCTTCTTGCATAGAGCCGTCATGAAACCTAAGTGACAGCAGATCTGGGACAATGGATCTGCATTTTCTGCGCCCTACCCGCCCCAGGCCTAGACAGACAGACTCCCTCTCCGCTAGCTTAGGGACTAAAGACTTTGCTGAAACAAAAAATTTAAGAGAGTGATAGACAAGAGTGACGACTTACCTTCATCTACACATGACTCAGACTAAGCCCAGACTTCGTACACCGTGTTTCGTTGCCTAGCACATATGCACATCAGTGTCGCAAGATGACATCATTATACATTCAAACTCTGCAACACCACCACTACAGCCTAGACCTGATGGGTAGGCTACCCTCCGAAACCCTCGTGAGTTCCTGGTCCTCTTTAAGTCCAAGTTCTAGATTTGCCTAGGAGGGTTCTGTCCGCGGCTCCACAAATTCATGAGGAACTGACCATCATGTGGTTCCAAAATTGTACGTGTGTAGCAAGCCCCTTTTCTTCCGCCGTTATCTTGTCTTCATTTTGGAAAGGACTCATGATTTGAGAGCCGGCTGACTGCAGAAACAAAAGGCGTTCTTGAATGCGAAATACAGATCCCATGACCGGTCTTAGCACGAGAACGAGGACAGAAAATGAGACGGCCCTGTGCTGGTAGTACTACAGGTGAGAAAGCCAGCGCAGGGAGCCGGAAGGGGGCCATGAAAGCGCTCAAATGTTTTGCGATCATAGTGGAGCGGTGTCGGAAATGAGCAAGGAAATGAAATAACAGATGCCAATACATCATAACATTGGTCAGAAGCCAACCAATATAATTTGATGTCTAAAAGACAAGAGACGATAACACGGACACCTTGTTGTGAGTCACCACAATCGATTCGCCGTCAAACTACACACAATCTGCAAACAGTAAGTCCACGAACAAACAACGGACTCAGCGCTCACGAAAGCCCAGAGCATAAGTCTTCAGGGGATTCGAAGCACGACAGATGAAATTCAGGGTAATAAAGTGCATCATAGTAAATGGGGTACGGGCAACCGCCTGAGGGGGACAACAACGTTCGTCAATGTATAGATACAGTTTGTATGAACAACATGGTGGAATACAAAGCTGACAGTACCTTTTTCATACTCGACGCCCTGTATAGCTAAGCGGCAATTTCGTGGTCTCGAAGTAGAATATCCATTTATCTTCGCTACTCCTTAACGGATATCTGCCCCAGTAGAATTTTTTGCGTTGTCCGTACGACCATTTCCGTCGCTCTAGAAGTCATCGACGAAAAAAAAATTAGCTCAATAGTGAACTTGAAAGTTTTTGTAACGAGATAAATCAACAAAACAGAAAATGCAGCTCCTTACCGCCAACAAGAACGTACCCCAGCAGCCTGTCTTCTCGAATGACCACGCGCTTTGGAAGCCCCTCCGAGTCAGAACCGTTGACATGTCCAAGCAGTAGTGTCTCTATAGCCGTCTGAAAAGACATGTAAGTTTGGCTGAGCTTGCCAGGATGCGTCACGGTTAACGCGCGCTTACCGTGATATCATGCTGCTCTATAGCGAATATGGCCAGTTCCACCTTCGAAGGACTGGAAGCAATATTTAAACCTCTCGAGATGAGACTGAAATTATCCCCAGCAGTTGTCTTGTTACCTTGGGTTTCTGCTTTTGATGGTGACCTGAACGACCGTCCCGATGTGATCGCCAGGATCCAACGATTCGGCTGTAGTGCTGTTGTGCGGGAGTGCTTCCAAGTACAGTAGTCGAGTCTTGTTGAGAGGTAGCGCCATCGCTGTGTCTTTGCCCAATACTGGCTGCCGCTCGCCGATCAATGTCTAATTCAAAGATTAGAATTAGTAACCGTCTGAGCTTGCTGACTAATAATTTACCTTGCACGATTTTCGTTAGGCCAGAAAGTGCGGGATTTGGCCAACTGCGTGAGGTCTATACAGGTCACAGACTCTGTCAAAGTCTGGGGACGGGTCCGCCAGCAGTTGTCCGGAAAGTGCCGGGAAGTCTATCAAAGGATGAACTGGTTCTGCTTGCCGTAATATCATGTCATAATCTAGCGTCAGTATCGGGCACTCAGTACTCAGTACTCAGGACCGCATCAATCAGCATGGTGCCCAGTAGTGCTATGTGCCTTCATTCATTCGACGCTAAAGCAAGAACCAATAATTTATCCGTACAACAGGACAAAACATACTTCAGACAAGAGTAAAAGAAAGGGAACAAATGAACGGACGTTCCGTGAAGAACCAATTATTCACAAGCATACTCAATACGTATTATGAGAATAAAATTCAAGTACAAAAGAAATGCGAAAAGGAGAAGATAAACGCGCTACAGAAATGAGGGTGTTAATAAAAGAGTAACGATGAAACAAGTCATTGCTTGTACTAGTCTTGAGGCTTACCACCCAAAGCCATCCAATCACAAGTGTGCATGTGAGCAGAGATGAAAGTTGGCATACGGAGCACAGTCTCACGTCGCAACTCGCTTCTGCTGCATTCCTCGCTGGCCAGCACAAACCTCCCTTGCCCACCCTCAGATCCAGTAAAAAGACAGACCGTGGGCGGCCTATGCGCACGGAAATAGTAGATCGTGCCCGAGATGGTGTCGACGAGGGTGAACATATGACCTTCGATAGGGTCGAATGGTGGGGTTGCAAGGGCTGCTTCGTACTGCAAAACATGGCCCTCGCGAAATGGGGAATCGCTTTCTCTCGGTTTCGCCAAAGGCGAACCGGAAGGAGTGTAAAGGGTGCGGCGAGAATCCCCCATCTGATGCCCATACAGATGGTCAGAGGCTTCCTGGGCAGAGATGACTCCTTTGACTCCAATTAGCCATGGACAAGCAAGGACGACGCGCCCAGAGTGCGCATAGCATGTGAGAACCGGTGAGCATATTAGCAGAATAAGTGAGAAAGCGAGTATGACGCCGCCGCCTGCAACTGAAGGCGAGGTTCCCGAGGAAGATCCATAAATATTTGCGCTAGCAGAGGCTTCCTCATTTCCAAGGGAAATGATGGCGCAACTCGTCACAAATAAGAACAAGGCCACATATGGCGCTGCAAGTGCCAGAAGACGTCGGATAGAGCGCCTCGTAGCAAACGCGACGGATGGGAAATTCTTCCACCTAATTGCTGCCATCCGACAGCCATCCAACACAAGAGAACCGTTGGATGTGATGCCGATGACCTGTACAGCGGGTTCAATGTCCCAAAGCTTGGCACCATATTCGTCTTCATTGGTGTACCATTGATTTATAGCGCTTCTGTCTTTGGGAAACATCGAGATCATGCGATCAGCAATGCGGTCGTTGTCGTTCGCCATAAATAAGCGTGCAAGCGCTTGTAGCTCTGTCTCCTCAGGATCCGGGAGAATGCGATGCTCGAAAAATCCCATGAGCGCATAGACCTTTTCTGCGCGATATCTCCCCTGAGAATTTCCACCCTGACTCGTAATCTGAGAGGAAAAGCTTTCTCGACGCCATATTGCTTCTTTGAGTTGTAGATTGCGCGCCAACCTCTCGAGCGGATCCTTCCCAAGGCCATAAGAGTGAATAATCTGGGATTCCTTATCGTGGTGACGGTAAGCTAAAGAGGCGATTTGGATGAGACTGATGGGAGTGACTGCATTGTTTCCAGCCATGTATCGGAGCTCGCGACTAAGGAGAGCTTCCGGTAGAGTCCAAACCCGGCTGCCCCAATCAGACCACACACTCTCGTCGGTGAGTATAATGAGTGTAAAGGAGGCAAGCCGGTAGACATCTGACATGCGAAATAAGTCTTGGCTCTTATCCTCAAGTAGGCACTCGAGATCTAGCCAGTACGCGTCAAATCCTTGATCCAACGTAGCATACCGCACCCGCTCTATGATTGTCTCCCTTCCGAATTTTATCACGTCGGCGTAGCGGTAGCTGACAGCGACATATGGTCTTCGCCGCGCTACTGCCTCAACGTCGACTCTTTCCCAACTTCTTGTATTTCCATCAAATACAACAAGGATGCGGGGGTAGAGGGCGTGGGTGACATGTCGGACACGTACATCATCTTCACCTGCTCGTGCTCGTAGAGAGTATTCCCGTGGTGAGCGTGCAGCCCACAGTTGACCAACAAACCGCCTCAAATACGGCTTGTAATGGATGGTGAATGGATGGCCTTTGGATGGAAGTAGCAGTGCGATGATATAAAGGGGCCAGACGAATAACCACAAAAATGTTTCGTTGGATGGGCTGAATATCATCCTGGTCAGCCAATAAGCAAGCCGAGTGGACAGTGGCGCGTTCGACCGAACGTTGCGCTCGTTCCAATCACTTGTTGAGCTGGGATTAACGGACTGCACAACCAGGCGCTTGCATTTTCCACTAGAAGGGCTAGTATATCGCGATGTTGCTCCGTGGTAAAAGGGCTTGAGCTGACTGCTATAGCACTGGGGGTGTTTCTGACCAGTGGTTGTCAATACATGATTCATCTTCAGTTCAATGGCTGGATAAGAAGAATGTCAGTCAAGGAATATTGAACGGTACAGCAAAGACAGAGCTTACCACAGGCAGAGGCGAGAGGGACATTGTATTAGTTTTCCGTACGGTCATTTAAACCTTCCAGGAGGTGGTCCGCCAGGGTCCATAGGATGCACCTGAAATGTTATAGACGCATCACAGCCTCGCAACTGGGCCAAGTAGGATAACGTACTAACCTTTTGATTGGAGTGAATTTGTTTTTTTGATAAGTGACGAGAAGTAAAATTACCAATTGACTCGGGTGGACAGGTTGTGCCTAGAAGAGACTACCGTAAGACTTTTGATATTTTTTTAATGAGACTTAGAGTACGGAGGCGGTGGATGCCACTACGTACGCAGTTGCTGCATGAAACGGCTTCCAGAACCAGAGACATTGTTGTGGTCAATTGGAACGCAAAGATATCATTGTGATATTGTGTCGTGTCAAACAACAGAGTTAAATTTCACAGTTTCTTCAGCGCAGGAGGCCCGGATCATAGCTCTTGAGGATCAAATTAACGGCTTTTCAGGGCTCCTGGGCGCCAATCGAAGAGCGTTTAGCTCTTTCACGGGTCTTGTTCTGAACGGTTACAAGGGACCATCAGACGGGCCTCCCGGAGACAGGTGGGCGCTGTTGATGAGACCTGATGGATGACAATAGGCAGGCAGGGCTGGCCTCAACCAGTAGTAAATGCCAAGGCACAGAAGCGACTGACAGCAGGCATTACAAGGCGGACACTGAAGAGGTATGAAACTAGAAGCGCGAGTATAAAGGAAGTGAGAACAACTAACAGTGACTTAGAGTAGGAGCGACGACAGCTACTATCATCATGACGAGCTAAAAACATGAGCGAGTCCAACGTAGTTAGCGGCACATAGAAAGACACGAATATGTGGTTTGATGTGCCACTCAAAATTGCGTTTGAAACCTTGCATCTCATGCCTGGACCCTCGTCCCTGACTCGGGGATGCTGGCACGTAATTAAGCAAAGATTCCATCATAGGGAATCCCAGAGAACGGGCAAGGTTGCCATCAGGCCTGAATGTGACAAACGAGGAAGAATCTGGACTTGGAAGACAGGACCAGTGGCGACGGCAGCGGAAAGCAGTGCATGCTGAGGGGAATCCAAGCCAGAGGCAAGACGAAAATACGGAAGACAGGATAGCTAGTTCAGGGTAGTAGTCGGAGTCCCTGGCAGGCTAGGATGTAGATGTCATGCCGTCTTATCGTGGAAAACGCTTTCCGATTTCCGATAAGCACGGGTACCGATGATGATAATGGTCCTTTCAAGTACTTACTTACCACCAGCGAAGAACGGGGCGATCAAATGCGCATAGTTCGTGTTGACACCAATTGATTTGTGCGTCTTGATTTTCATGGTCAAAATTCGCACCGCAAATTGAAAGTCTAAACAAATGTTTTGTCAGGGACTGGCGCCGCCGAGCGCCATTACGATTCCTGTGTCTCTCGAAGACACGGCGTCTCGCAAAAAAATTATCTGTGAGCGCGATCACAGCGGCTCCACACGGGCCACTCAGCATCAATTGGGCTATGCTACTAAGTTCAAGTCGTCGGATTCTCCTCTCCCTTGTCCTGGTCGCTATGGCTTCTGGTTCGTCGGTTGTTACTACTCACGCTGCTTTTCATCGATGCATCTTCCATTTGATGTAAATTTAGACCGAGACCTTGCAGATGTGATGGTCCTTCAGTCTTTCGTTAGCAATATCCCGGTGTTCTTCGACCTCTTGGAATACGAAGGAACTGTCACGGTCATCTCAAAATTAAGCGCCATCAATCTGATCATGCCAAAGTCACACAGTACGTGGCATGAATCTATTGTCTACGGACCTTCATCGCGCGGACCGTTGTCTACATTCGGGCCAAAGACTTGATTTTTGAGAAATCCATCCCGTTAGCTAAGAGTAGTATTTCAGCCTATCGCGGTGTATGTCCAATGACTCGGAACTACTTCGATTCAAAGCTTTAACTTGTAAAGGACTCAAATATAGATCTCATTGGTTGCTCTGCGCTCTTGATCGCTGTATATGAACTACTACAAATCACAATTCGAAACCAAAGTCCTCGCATCACTCGTCCGAAGCGCTAGCCAAGAGAAATTTCATCATCAATCATCACTCGCCCACTCAACCACCATATCATATCCTACCCAAATCACCCAAAGAACACCGCCATGCAGCAGCATCGCTCAAATTGAATCACAAACAAAGCCATGATGTGTAAAAACCCCGTCAGATCTGATGAAATGGGAATAAGTGAGATATGAGTAATGACTTTGGGGATATAGATAGCGATATGAATATGTTGATAGATAGTTTTATGAAAGGAATGCGTAACGCGGGCACAGCGCCGGCAAAAACAAAAGGAAATCGTCCGTCCGTCCATCCATCTACTTGTCACGACTCACCCCCACTCTCACTCTCCCTTTGTAACACATGCTCTTCAATAGCTCTACACTGTGATAAGAGTTGGACATTCACCGCTCGGCCGCATGCATTGCGGATGAAAGGCGTCTACAAATCGAAATCACGATCGAAATCAACGTCCGGTCAGCGTCGAGTCAAAATCGCACAAGGATATAAACGCACGTTTATCAACTCATTAGCATTCGGCCTTGATGCATACGGCCTCGAGCATAACTTCAAAAACTCGTGGAACCCGCGCGAGTAAAGCTCTGGTTGACGCAGAGGCGGCCACTGGACACCGATTTGTCGCGGGTCTTGGACGTCTGCAAAAGGCGGTTCTGTCTGTGCTAGTTCCCATACTGTTGCGCCTAGAGACCAGACATCAACTTTGAGCGCGTTATACGCTCCACTGTAATAAGAAGAAACGAAGATGAGATTAGATTCCTAATGAGAGAGAATGGAATAAATACACTCACACTCGCATCTCTGGAGCCTGCAAAACGCAAAACACGAACACGAACACCATCAACACGCGGAGGACGAAGAACCTTATGAAACGTACCTGCCAGTAGATAACGCCCACAGCCCCAACACACATCGGAGAATTTCTCGTCACACGCACAGCATTCGAGAAATCAGCTATGGATCAAACGGTCATCAAGATGAAATCAGCATCTCTTCACCAATAATAAACAAAAGATGGCAACAAAGCAAGTGATGATCGGAGTAAACAATCGAGCATATAAGGGGGCCACTTACCAACTTTTACGATTCCGCTCGCGTTTAAAAGGAGGTTATCAGAACGGACATCTCGGTGGGCGATATGGTGTTTCTGGAGGTATTCGAGCGCAAGTAGAACCTGTTCATCCATTCATCGGTCAGGATCCACCCACGCATACCCCACACAGAAACAAAAAGAAAGGAAAAGGAATACTCACATCACTAGCAAACCTCGCAATCATCCTCTCCTGCAACGACAACCCCTCCCCAACAAGCCCCACAACATCCGCTAAGCTCCTCTCCATCAGCTCCATCCGTATCCACACTGAATCATCCACCAAATTCACATAAAACGCGTCCATGCGCAATACATGCGCATGATGCACCCCGCGCATCAACTCCATCTCGTGGCTCAGGTCTTGGAACTTTGGAGATACAGCTGGGTGAATTGCGATGGATTTTATGGCTACGTGCGTCGTTCCAGGGGATAGAGAGAGCGATTGGACGGGGCAGACGAGGCGGGCGGCGTATACGGAGCCGCTCTCGCCTTCTGCAATTTCTTGTAGGTCTGCAAAATATTCTTGGGGATCGACGTCGATCATGAATTCGGAGAGAGGAGAGATGGCGTCTGCGATCC
This sequence comes from Suillus fuscotomentosus, assembly GCF_016647785.1. Classification (NCBI taxonomy): domain Eukaryota; kingdom Fungi; phylum Basidiomycota; class Agaricomycetes; order Boletales; family Suillaceae; genus Suillus; species Suillus fuscotomentosus. The sequence continues at coordinate 21,830 of NW_024539569.1, forward strand.
ATTCTGGTAAGCGCTGCAATTGGGATTGGGAGCGTGCTTTTGGAGGAAAAAGCGTGAACCCTTCATCGCTGTCGCTATCACTGTCCCGCCCTCCAACTCCAAACGTATCGGTTGTTGATGTGAGAAGCGCAGTCTCAGGCGCGAACCTCTTATCCCGGAGCGGCGAAGGCGGAACGTGCAACTTGGGCGTGACAAGGGGTGCGCTTTCAGTAGTGGAGCCCGTATCGCTGCTGAAATGCGAGCTGTGGGGAGAACCCTGCACACGGAGGGAGGTTGCGCGGAAACGCGTGGGTTGACGCGGAGTTGTGTCGAGGTCGGGAGTGAGAGGGGGTTCTGGCCATGCAGGATCCGAGTCTAGCGCGATGGACGCGCCATCTGAGCCTAGCACCACAGATGCACCATCTGAGTCCAACACAACGGTCGGGCCGTCTTCTGTGCGGCTCACTACATCATCTCTAGGCTCAACAGCACTCAGCGATACAGAATCAGAGTCAACAACGCTAGCTGTTGCCAACGTGATAGCCACGGCTCCACTCACGCTCACAATGGTAGCGGGTGTGACTGTCATCGTTGACATTCCGGAATCGCGGTCGCCTGCAGGTCGTAAGGGGAGGAGGGTTGTAGAGGCACTGCGGTTACTTGTGATTGAAGGTAGACCGTGATTGCTTGTTGTTGAAACGCCCGTTGTGGAAGAAGAACCTGTCATCGAGGGAGAACCACGATCACCTGCCATCAAAGCACCAACACCCTCTCTTCTCGAAGAACCCCCACCCGAAATCTCCGACGATAATATCGCACTGGTAGGCGACTGCGGTGACACAGTAACCTCTATTCCCGGTCTGTAAGCCGGGGGCGACGAGGGTTTCGTGAGCTCATTGTGTTCTGTACTGGTAATTTGGGTACTCGAGCTGGGAATATTTGGTCCACCAGCACTGAGAGATGAAACATCTAACCCAAGTCCAAGTGAAGAGAGGTCCAACCCAACACCAAGCGAAGAGACGTCAGGCCCTAACGAAATATCCGGTAACACAGGACCAGTACTGCTATCAACCTCTACCTCTTCAGGAGGTACAGGCGGAAGTTCTCTCATCGGCGTACGTTGTGCATTCCGTGTCGGTGTAGGCGACGTTCCAGTTGTTGTAGGCGGTGGTGTGTTCCTTGTCGTCGGCGTAGGCGGTACGCTGCTCCCAGGTGCAGGTGACCTCGGCACCATAACACGTAGCGGAGCCCCAAGCGTTATATCCGCTCCAAACGACACATCTGGGAGTGTCGGGAGTGTCTGTATCGAGGTTGGAGAGATCATGCTTGAACTTAGTTGTGTAGGGGAGAGCATCGGCGAAAGCACGCTCAAAGTCAGCTGTGTCGATCCAGGAGAATGTGAAGGGTCAGAAGGAGAAGGGGAGGTAGACGGCGTCGATGTAGTTGTAGAAATAATAAGAGAGTGGGATTTTGAAGATGAGGGTGTTGATGGACGGGATGAAGTTGATGGAGAGCGTGATGTTGAAGTTGATGGTGATGGTGATGGTGATGGTGATAGTCGCGAGGAGGAAGAAGGTAGCGAGAATCCAGGGAGGAGCGAGCTACTGCTGCCTTCCCCTCTATTTTCCAAGGAGCTCTTCCGCTTCGACTCTATGATTCTCCCTGGTTTTGAGAGTCCTAGTCGGTCTTCAAGTCTACTCTTGCTCCCTCCCCCACTTCCACTTCCACTCCCGTCTTCCAACCCACTAAGCAACCCAACCCCCCAATCCTCCAGCCCCAAATCCGAGCTCAAGTGAAAACTAAGCCTCGGAGGTAAAGCACCCACTTTCGTCAGCCTCTTATCAATGACCAGCGGAGGCGTCGGGTTCATGTGCCTATTCAGCAGCGCAGGATCAACGTTCGGAAGTGAAAGATCCATGTCTGTGCCCGTGTGGAGCGAAGAGGTGGTGTTTGCTGTTGCTGAGATATCCAAGATCGAATCCACATCCCGTTCTTTCTCCCTTAGTTGTCCAGACTCTTTTTCTATCGCACTCCCACGTTCTTCTAATGGGAACCCATGTTTATCCCGAAAAAAAGACGTACGGACTGGAGAATGGTAAGCAGGAGGCGGCGACTCGTCCGCATTAGCAACTTGGAACATTCTCCTCGGAGGCGTGCGTGGGGAAGCACTGTGTATGCTATGCACATCGAGGGTATGATTCCTCGGAGGCAAGCTGTGAGAATACACCAGGGGGCTCGGGACGTGGCCGGAGTTACTCCGAGGAGGTGCCTCAGATTGAATACGAGCGATTTGAGGTGCATTTGTGTGACTGCTGTGGTGTGTGGACACGGATTGTGTGTCGAGGGGGTATGGATCAATCATGCTTTCGTGCCCTGTACCATTGACGAATACGTACTGAGTGTCTACTGTTTCTTGTTCGACAGCAGAGTGCGAGTGTGAGGAGGATGTGGCGGTGAATGAGGATTGACGAGACGGGGAAAAGTCGAAGGAGGTCGGGGATGGGGCGTTGATATATGCACTTGCTATGAGTGTTGCGTTTGATGAGTGGGCTGCAAGGGATGAACTTCGGGGTGCTGGGTGGTGAAGAATGGAAAGTGGTGAATCGGGACGTGATGCATTTGGGTTTCTACGAGCAGCTATGCGGCGGGCGTGAATTGCTGCGATTTCGTCGTCAGTAAAACCAGCTTGGGAAAGAGCATTGGACCATGAAGGAGGAAGTCCTACGAATCTGGAAAAAGGGTTAGGGTCGTAGAGCACAAGAAGGGGATACTCACCCCTCGTCAACATGAATATGATGCTGGCCGTTCATTTAGCAAGGATGACTGTGAATTACAAGCAAACTCACCTGAAAATTCCATGGTTTAGATATGCTCTCATCCTCTTGGGGAGGCTCGGGATCTTCTGTTTCTATGAGATTCCTCGTTGATTTATTACGCTTGCCCATTGACGAGAACTTGAATAAGCTTCGCTTTGATTTCTCGCTCTCTATAGACATTGCAGGACCAAAAGAACGGACTGAAGGAGCGGACTCAGGTGAGGCCCGGTTGTAGTCAGGCGTTGTTGGTAGTGATGGTAGTAGGTCGCTAGGAGGAGACAAAGAAGTTACGCTTGGGTTGTAAAGCGATTTGCTTGAACCATAAGGACCTCCTTGTACTTGTAATCCCTGTTGAAAGTGTTGATCGTCCTTGGGAGGAGGCGGTGGTGGTGATCTCTCCTTGTTAAACTTGAATACTTTGAGAGTAGAGAACCGAGAATTGTTCTTGCTCGACATCCTAATACATCGACCGACTCAACGCTGACGACAACCACGATGAAGAAGAAGAGTGATGGTGGTGATGGTAGTGATAGTAGTAGTGGTGGTGGTGGTAGGTAGTAGTACGTTAAGACCTTTGAGTGGGCCACACTGCGTACGTGACCTTAGTGGGGCGCTAAACCGTGGCCAAAACTTCAACCACCTTTTTCAATTTGCCATCATTTAAATCTTCCGTTCTTCAACGTTTCTAGCCCTCACACGCTCTTATTTCTATTCGGGCCCCCTCTGTCGAACAAGTCGCGACTCATAATGTGTGCATCGTGCGCAGTTCCATGTGGCTTTGACCAGCGGCCTTGTTACACATTCACGGACACGGGATGCATTCGTGACGCAACTTGGATTTCTCATGTCAAATTCTTGATGTCCCTGTACATTAATTGCGAGCTTTTGATCGGATGTAAATTCCCATTCGCTGAGTACACCAGCCTGACGCGAGTGAAAGTTTTGATGAGATAGATCAGGCAATTCCACCTTTCCCGCAAGGGATTTTCTTCCCGATAGGCTCGGCGTTGCGAGTGATCCAGCGTCGTGCGCGGCAAGTAAGCTACGACTGGGCCTAGACCCTCTCAGCTGAACTCTATACCTTCGTATCTGTTTTATCATCCTTGCACTCGACCTACAGCTACCAGTGGAAAGAATCTTCGAGTCCCTTCCGGGCACATTCCCGCTGGCATCTACATATCCGTCAATGTCGACTCCCGGAGACGCTGGAAATCAGCTATCAGCGTCTTATCCTCTGATGAATCTGTACTGTGGGGGAATTCTGTCACTCTGTAAAGTCCATGGAGGCTTTCTGACGCTATACAAGAACTCATCTTTGGTTTATAGATCATCACACTCCTCACCTGCGTTGTCAGTGGAGATCAGGGCATCCTATGAGTTTGGTCGAATGTTAGGTGGTGGAGAGGTCATCGGCGAACTTCAGATGTCGTGGGATGAGCTACTCGATCATGGAGGTGAGCCGTTTGGTGAGTGATTCGCTTCTCGTTCATCCACGTACACTAATGTCTTGAAGATTTATCCTTCCCACCCGTGCGCGGTGTTCACCCTTCCCTCAAGCTGAAGGCCGCTATTGTACATGCTTGCGACGATCAGGATGATGCACTGTTTTATGTGAGTGACGCTGGTATCTGTCCTTTAGCTTTTTCTGACATGACGCAAACTGCAGTCCCTCGCAGACTGCGAAATTGTTCGAGAGACAGGTGCGGGCCACGCACAATTGACCGCATACGTGACAAGCGAGAACGTCTCACCTGAACGTGTGCGCCCGCCTTGAAGGCTACACCCGAAACGATGTTCAAGACATCGATGCCACCACTTCGCTCTTCCGCGACATCCTTGCATCGCGTCCGCAGCGCCATCCCGATCATCCCTTATCACTACTCAAGCGCTGAATTGGCGCCACTGCAAGAAAAGCACTACTGCCGACATCAGCGAAGCCGCCCAACTCTATCATGAACTACTGCCTCTCTGTCCAGAGGGCACCTAACTTCGTAGCATCGCAGTAGGGAATGGTGTCGAATTATGTAATCATCGGATTCAACAACCTTTTTAATCCGATGAAGGCATCCACCTTCGACGAATCGTCCTCGAGCTCTGTCCTCTGGGCCATCGACTCCGTCACAGAGCCCTGGACGAGCTTGCGCAAGCATTTCGAGTACTGCTTTGATCACACGGCAGCATCGATGATCTTGATACGAACATACAGCTTCGTCGTGAAGCCACGTCTCTGATTCCCGGAGACTTACAAGGCAACGGGAAGACGCGGTAGCTGAGATACGCGATCTTCCGGCGTTTTCGCGCTTCCTGCTCCCACCGTCGTATAATGACTTCCAAGCGGCAGCGTGCCAGGGCCCGGTCATCATCCCCATTGCGAGTCAGTACTCGTGTAGCGCCATCGTCGTCCCGACGTCAGGAGACCCCCATCATGTTCCTTTGCCGTCCATCGCTCTCGCAGATCTGAAGATTCTCAAGGATTGCTTCACCAGGGCAATACATGATTTATCTCGGATGAACCCATGGGAGTCGAGGACGGATCTCATAGCACTCTTGCGGATCATATGGGACCAGATCATGCTACCCATCGTTGACGTACTCGAGCACGTTCTCAAACTAAAGCACCGCTTTCGAATCTGGTTGTGTCCCACTGCAGCTTTCACGTCCATCCCTCTCCATCCAGCTCATCCGTTTCAAACAAAAGCAGATCGTTCTGAGAAGGAGCTGTGCCTGGAGGATCTCTACATTTACTCTTACACGCCGACACTTTCGGCTCTGATCAGATTTAGACAGTTGATGAAGAAGCGCAGGATCCTACGCAGCCTTACGATTCGCATTTCGTCATGAGAGACGAACATCTGACGCTGCTCGATATCATGGAGAGACATCTTCCGCAGGCTGAGTTCGCGTTCTTATAGGCTTGTCACACTGCTGTAGGCGATGAAAAGACGCCTCATGAAGTGATCCACCTCGCAGCTGGGCTCCAGTTTTCAGGGTTCAAGAGCGTCGTTGGCACGCTGTGGGAGGTCGACCATGCTGTCGCGAAACATGTTGTCGAAGCTTTCTACAAGTATATGTTTGGAGATTTGAAGAATGGTGGCGTCATGGACTGTACGAGGGCAGCCTGGGCACTCAACTGTGCTACGCACGCGGTGAAGACGAAAGTGCCGCTCGAGCAGAGGATGATATTTGTTCATATTGGTGTGTAGTTCTACTGTGGTCTGGTTTATATTCACATGTTGATCTGCTATCCTCATTTCATTCTGTTGTACAATAACCCTAATATATCCTCTAGCTATCTTGTTTTCGTATGATATCGTTTTTTTTGTCGACTAGAATGTTCAGCAAAGTCCCTATGTGCTCGACTCGTGTTAAGCCTCCATCATCGTCTTTTGTTCAAATGAGTACTTAGGTATTAGGGGCCAGCTCGCGCCTTCCGGTCATACCAAGAATCCTTCAATTTTCAAGCTTTCTGCACCATAGAACCTCGACTAACACCCCCATAGGTCTAGAATGACAGGAATGCACGATCATAATCCACTAATACTCCCGGCCACGCCTTCAACTGCATTCTTAAGTTTGTGTGTCTCACGAACGACGCTGTCGTTCTCGTCTTCAGCACATTCACTAATGAACGTAGTGGTTTCTGCTACGAAGCCTATCATGATGTTAGCATTATTCTCGATGGCATGGACAACACGAGAACGAACCAATGAGCTTCCCACCATGTTCGCGCCAGAGGGCTTCCGAGCAGGACAGAGCAAATATGCGCTCACGAGCATCCTCTGCGCGAGTATGCATGAGCAGGTCGATGTTGATTGACTTGAGTAAGGAGTCATCTACGGCCACGCTCGTCATAGCAATCAAGCAATTAGTCAGCGCTTGTTTCCCGATATTCAATCGGATGCAACTCGAAACTTGAGCTATGATAGGCTTTGCTACCGAGGCCAGTTTGTCGTCGCGCCAGAACACTACCAAAATCATCAGTGAGTGGCACTGTAAGTCGCGCGTTCTCACTCACCACCGTCGTCATTTTCGAAACTCTTTGTGAGAGTCTCGACTGTTGACAACCATAGAGACGGATTTTGAATTGACCCTGCGGCCAAAGACTCCAATATGTCGCACAAAGCTTGAAGAAGCATTGACATGTAGGGGTTCATCAAGCCCTACACTAGATTAATAACGTCATACTTGAAAGATGTGTTACGAGCGCACCTTGAAATAGTCCAATAGGGCAGAATACATGTGACAAAACGTGATCTTGCGCTCAATGTTTGCTGTGCGACGATCATCAGCTGCAAATGCCCAGTCATACAAACGACGGAACAACGGTCTGAAGGCCGTCTCGTTAAGTTTTACAACAAGTTCCAAGAACGCCGAAATGATGTGGGGTTCTCCCTGGTACCAGTTAGTCTCACCACAAATGCCAACGAAGTGACTCACATCAGTCGTAGACTGCATGTTCACGCCAAAGCCGTCGAGAAATACTGAGAATATTGACCGAATATGCTCCTGGATGTCAGGACGTCGAGCTACCCGAAGACTGCGTTTGAAAAAGACGAAAAACGCGATGAGTCCATCAACATGTTCCTGCTACAGGATATCAATATTCAAAATCATGTTCATATCGCGAGGTGCGTGCCTTTTTCTGAGATTTTTCCAAATTGGGCCACAGATCGCAGAGTACCGGCAGTAGCATGTTGCTTGGGATCTTCTTCGCAATAGCTTTCATCAAACCTGTCATGAGACCACTTAAGGTGACCGAGTATTCCAGATGGAGTTTGACGATGTCTCTAAGTTCTGCAGCACCACAGAAAGCGGGAAGCGTCGACACTAAGCCCTGTAGGGTAGCAATTGCACCATCCACTGGGGTTTGCGCTATTCGAGCAGAACAGTCAAAAGCTGTTACGCAGGTTTACATGGGAGACAAGTCGCTCACCCGTTTTGCCACTCAATCCTTCTTGAAGGACTGATGTACACTGTTGTGCAATCTCTCGGAAGTGAGGTATAAGCCGAGGTCCAAGAGAGGATCTACAAATTCTTCAGTAACGTGGAACGAGAGGGAAGAAAAGCCCCATACACATAACACGGCAACACAGCTATAGCAGATTGCAATGATGCACGTGCTTTGATGATTTTGATGACAGAAGGGACAGTAGATACCAATGCTGTCTCCTCGCCAGGACAAATGGAGGAGCCGATCGCTTTCAAAGCATCGAGTGCCGAATTAACTAGCGCACCGGCTGACTGGCGAGAAACGACGTCCCGAATAAAGTCGATGATTGATATGACCGTCTTCTGTTGTTCGCGACGGACTGCATCTGTAACTCTAGGTATCCTCTCTGCGAGGATTTCAAGAGCACCAGCCTTGATCTAGAAGCGATGTGAGAAAGGGTCTCGTACAGAAAATATAATCCTACCCTAGTCTCGTCTGATTGCAACATGACTAAAGCTCCGTTCAGGAAGTCTGCTGCTCCGATGGCATTCATCACTTTTGACGTGGTCTGCTGTGTGACTGACAGGATGTCTGAAATGTTGCTATCGCCTTCTATTGTGGCGAGATCGACCAAAAGAGAGACAAGTTCCGTCGTTGCATTGTCGCCCTTTGATATATCGGCGGAAGACGTGGGTATGATGGCATGACCGACGAACATGATCAGCGCTTGAGCACGTCGTTTGATGATAATAGAGGACGATCTCGCAGAATGCTCATCATCGCTGCAATGGATGTATGAGTACGAAAGTGAGATAAAAAGTAATTTGTCCTCGTACTGAACGTAATCCAAAAAGGTTGCACCCGCCTCGTCGGAACATGCGATATTGCGAATAAGTCTTTGCGCCTCCCGCAATACTTCTTTGAGAACCTGCAAGACGTCAGTCGCATCCAGAATTACCGCAGAAAACTTACATGAAGATGCAACTCTCGGGGGAAATGGCGTAGCAGGGATATCGGAAGTCCTAACGAGGTTGAAGCCTCGTCCTCATGTTGCCGGCTCACCCGATTAGCCACCCTGTCTACTAGCGACATGCAAACCGGGGCCAAGAATTCTTGAGGCCCAAGCACATCGGCAAGGTGTATGAAAAAGCTAGCTCGTGCATCAGCACGAAGTCACGAGCGTCAAATCCTTGATAGACATACTTTTGTCGACGATGGCGTGGTATATGGTTGGATGCATCCGTGAAGATCCGCAAGAACTCCCTAGCTCCGATGTAAAGTTCAAGTCCAGGAGGGTGTCGAGATTTGAGCGATGATACCATGACAGGAACAATGTTTTCGATAGTCTGTAAGTGAACATAAATCAAACGCTACACCCCACGAGCCACAAAGATGCTTACGTTTTGCACCACCTTGAAACTATACGAGTCATCGCGATGGAAGACATTGGTGCCCATGAATGTGAAAATAGGCATGATGTTATGAAGCACCGAATCAGGCGTGAGTCGAGCTAGACTGGCCATGAGGAGGAGTGCTTGATGGAACGTCTGCGGGTTTTCCGATACTGTGAAACAATGTTTCAGTCGGCACAAAAAATAGGAAACTAAATCAAACCTCTGATGATTTCGACAAGTATGTCTAATCGGATTGGTCTAGCAGGAGGCTCCTTCTCATCATAGTCAGAAAGTTGCCATTGGACGAGCAATAAAATCAAATACCGTGATTTTGCTCGCTGCTTGTTCCACAGCAGCCATTAGCATTTGGCAAGGATAGCTCGTATCGGACGGAATCGGCGAGTCGTTATGTATAATCTTGCCCAGAGTATCAAGAAGCTGCGTTAGAAGGTCAAGTGATCCAGGAAGTTCCTTCGTTCCGAGAACTTCAGCAAGGAAAGTGAATATCGACATTTTTTCCTCGACATCTCCGTGAGACGGGCTGTATTGGAAGAAATGAGGACAGGACACAATGATAGTACAAGGATGCATACTTATCGAGTTTAGCACGTTTACTGGCAGGAGTATCCGGCTGAGCTCCAGCAGGTTGATAAACCACGAGCAGATGATTGATCAGATGGACGTCCTGCAGAAGGTTGCTCAGAAGCTCCTTCGCGCACACGTACTATTATCGAAGTCAGTCCTAATTCTGGTTACAGCTGACACGTTATCATACCACTTCATTGCCCAGCGATCCTGCCGACAAAAGGATGTCGCATATTTGAGCCTGCCGTGTCGTGTCGAGATGCGCAAAAAGCCTCTCTTCTAACGCGTCCGAAAATAGTTTCCTGACTGTAGCGATTGCATCTACAAATCATCAAGCCGCCACTCATGTAAAAAAGAGAAAAAAAAAACTTACTTGGCTTGAAGTACGCTTGCAACGCCAAAGAGAAAATAAGCCAAACCGAATTTTCCGTGCCTGTGTTCAGATCTCCAACAGGGACGCTGAGGAACGTGGATGCTACGAGAGCGGTGTACCGGTGGAAGTTGACGCCGAATAACTTTGAGATAGGAGCTGGGTCTTTGGCCAATGTCTCCATGGCAGACAATACCATATGCGACCTTGCAGTGTCTGATACGTCCTCGACAGAGGACATGATGGATATGCGAGCTTCGGGCACTGGATGAGTGACCGCGTGCGACAACAAGTAACAGATCACTCGGCGCCTGTATCTGAGTCGAGAGAAAATAAGCAAAAAACGAAGACATGATTACAAGGCAAACATACTTTGCACTAGCAGCCGCAAAGTGTTGTTGGTGGAATACTTTGATATAATTGCCGTCCTGCGCAAGGAGAGTGTGGCATTCGAGAAGAGCCTTCAAATAGCCTTCGAGATCCTTTGCGTCAAGGTATTGAAGGTGCGCTAATCGTGAAATGGTTGTGAAGCCGGATAGTATAACAGGCACAGGAAACTTACTAGACTCTGCCCCGTATATAGTGTCCAGCCCATAGACATGTTTCCTCTCCGAGGTAGATGCCAACACGGAGATGCACTCAAATATCAAAGCACGACCTTGCTTGTCCGTTCGCGCATCCATGAGCACCGCTATGAATGAAGGCAATACCGTCTGAAAGTCGACGGCATTATCAGAGTTGTGCCCGCGTAAGAACGCTAAAGCATGCAAGAGAGCACGCGTTCGCACGCGCTCCAGGGTTGGAGATTGCGCAAGAAGGACGCCAAGTAAGAACATGAGAGACGTATCTCTTAGATTCAGGAAGAGCGCCTGGATGAGATGAGTAGACAACTGCGATGGCGTGATACTTCCAGAAGCAACAGCGACAGCGTATAGGTTTTGCATGAGAGCGACATAGCGGTCCTTGACGCTCTTCTTTTCAGATAATAAATCACTCTAGTAGGTAAGTGAGCAACTGATAAACCGTCGGGCTCGAAAACGTACCAATGATGAAGTTGTAATCCAAGTAGGCGTACGTGCGTCAGCTAGTCGAATAGCCGGGATCAACGCCAATATGGACGCCTGAAGAAACATCACGGTGATTCTGCCTCCAGGCTTTGTCGTGACTTTCATGCCCAGCGTAGCGTCATTGAGCACCTGTCACATATTCAGAAAATCGAAGGCAGAGACGAAGATAGTCATACCTCTTGCAAGTTCGCGGAGCTATCTGCGAGATCGCCGAAACCGTCAACAGAGTGCAACTTCATGGCGGCCAGAACCTGCAAGGCTATGTCGACCTGCTGTCCACATGACGTGCTGAGTAGCAAAACGCGGACGACTAGGTAAGCAAGGGCGCGACCGTGCGGGAGGGGGTCATGTAGCTTGAGGAGAATAAGGGAGATATCGCTTGAACTGTCGTTGGAAGCAAGGATGTTCTCTGCGAAAAAAAAATTAAGCAAATGATGACATCACAGAAAAACGAACACGCACCTGCAATTTTGGCTGCCACATCGAGATTTGCCTGGCAGATTTTTTCCATGTCTACGTCTGCCTCGTCATTCTCCTCATCATTCTTGCGACGTAGAAGGTCAGCTTTTTCCCAAATATCCACACAACCTCTCAACCATCCAGTTGCAGTACCTCCAGCCTCCTTCAGCGCCTTCCATACTCCCCGCGCAGTCCTAAACTTTGATTTGCTGGCAAGCAGGTACGGAAATAGCACGCTTTCTTGTACGGCTTGTGATAAATCCGGGTAGGTCTTGCTAAAATGACCGGCGAGGAAGGCAACATGTGCAATAAGAACAGCACGAGCTGGTGGGTCCGGACCAATCTGCGAGACGATGGCATCCAGGAGTTTTTGAGGGGTGATGCTTGAAGTAACCGTCGAGAGGAATACTTCAGGTGAAGAGTACAACACATGGAGAACTCCAGCGTGCGTGTCGTAGACGCGAGCAAGCAGAGCTGACTGTATTGAGGCCTTGAAATATTGATGTTAGTAAAAAAAATCAGGAACAGCGATGTCGATAGTGTTACCTTATCAGATGCCTCGAGCGTCAACCCCCCTTGCAAAATTTTGTATAGCCGCTCGACAGCCCCAACGCGTGCCTCCTTAGCGGTGCTTGTTGAAGCAACGACAATCTCATTGACGTCAGTACTTTGAGCCCATGGATGACTCTGAGAAGGTTCTTAACTTAATATATGTAGTGACACACGCTGAGGAAACTTACCACTGAAAACGAGATCATCAACTCATCCGCTTTCGTCTTCCGCTCTTTCTTTTTCAATCGCTGATCGTCGCCTTCGTGCTCGCTCTCTTTGACCTCGATGATTTTACCCACGGCATCGCGAAGAATATCAACATGACGTTGATGAACGAGAGACAAGAGAGCACGTGCGGCATTGGTCGTTGAGGTAGCGACAGACTCTTCGTCACTGCTAGTGAGAATTAGTCGTATGAGCGAGGACACCAAGCGCTCAAGCAATCTCAGAGGAGTACCCGTGGCACTAAGAATTGCAGCGTAAAGAGAGGATACAACAGGCTCCTCGAGTCTGGAAAATAATAAGTCCTTGTTCTCGATGGTTGAGGCCTGAGGAAGCCTGTACATACCGGGGCTTGAGACACTCAAGGATCGGCAAGATAAACTTTTCGGCTCCAACAAACTGAACTGCGCTTCGAAGTTCTTCCGTAAATGTGCTGCGACCACGACTTTAACATCAAATAGTCGCCATTCCCAAAGTTGACTTACGGAATCTTTAGACATAAATTCCCTGTGTTGGCGTGAAAAGTCTCAAGCTCTTCTTGAGGTGAGCATACTGCAATTGCGACTTTGACAAATTGTTCGCTACATCTGTCGTCCTTCGTATTCCGTTTGCCCTTTGGAGCAGCTGAAGTGGCCATTGCTCCAATGATAGCTACCACGGCAGCAGATGACAGCGAAACTTTATGCGAAAGTGTGGAAAGCAGTACGTAACTACCGAGCTAAGGGAAGGCATCATCGTGTCAGTAATACCAAGGCGTCATAATTCGAAAACTTACAGTTGCGTTGGCATCACTGTGACTAGTCTGAAATGGCGCAAGGAGAGCCGACAACAAAAACGCAAGAATGCCTTCATCTAGAGCCGGCGAAGATGCGATATAGTCGTGCATTGTGGCTGCATTGAAAGCCACAAGTGTATGATGAGAAGATGAGCCTAAAAGCGTTATGTTGGTGCTAAAAGTCGATTTGAATAGAGATTCCTACCTCTGATCGCAGTTGGAAGTAACGATGCAATAAATCTTGCTACCGCTTGGTTGGCAGCCATGGCTTTGACAATCGAGCTCCGTGCAAGAGGCGTTGCTGTTGATTTAAATGGGAGCAGAAATGAAAAGATGGAAGAAGAACTAGGGACAGATGTCAAAAATGAAACTGGCATGCATGAAGCGAAACGAAACGCACGATATGTGTAGGATTGAGAGCATCTTGACAAAGTGCGGGGATTCGTGATAAGGGAAGAAGAGGGAGAGAACTGCATCGACGTTAAATTCATTAATGCTTCAGGGACGTTGTCAGTTGCAGAAGTTGACAAGATGGTACAAACACATACCGAAATCTCCTGACCAGCCATTCTAATACTTTGCTTGTAGGCGCCTCCATGAGCCACGGTCCTAACAGAGACAAGAACGCGTTCAGCGTGCGATCAAGGTTTGCGTTCACCTCCCGGGATTGCATGGTACGATCGACATTCCTTGCAGCCTCGGAAAATAAAGTCTGGTCAAAGTCCACAGACAGGGAAGACCCATCTGAAGGTAGTTTTGCGGTTCGCGCAGTAAAAGCAGGGGACAATGAGGATAATTGCGCGAAGGCATTGCTAGCAAGTGCATGGATTGAGTCTAGGTCATGAACGTCGGCATCTCGACCAGTAAAAAGGTATGATTCTGTCCGTCTCCGTTTGTTGGTGTGAGCGTCGAGAAGAGATGCATTTAGAGATGCGGATGCGGCCAACTGACTTGCAAGTGCAGACGGCATATTAATACAATACTAGCATTCCACAAACGCTATGAGTGATGCTAGATCTTCATTTGCAAAAAAAAAATTGCTGACGTAACAATCACACCCAAAGGGATCAACAACGGTTCAGTGCAAGGGGCGTTACCCTATTTGTCTTGAATCATTTGTGCTTACATACTCCACACTTTGAAGTAGTTTACCATGTCGTCTAGAACTGGTCTTCCCCCACTTTCTTCGACCGGTGTCTTCTCAGTCTCATCTTCATGTCTTATAAATGCGCCTCGCAAAGAAGTGTGGGAAGTTCTGATGGACTGGAAGTCATACAAGGAATGGTAAATGCTGCACACTTGACGATGACCGGTCTAACTCTCCATAACCACCACCTAACTGACTCGGTAATCTAGGAACCCGTTCGTGTAAGCTATGCTGTTCACAACGTTTGCAGTTGATGCAAATAGCTTGAAAAGGCGAGACCAACGCATCACAGATGCGCGGAAGAATCACCTGCCCGACGAGACTCCACGTGAAGGCTGTTACCTATACATCCAGCCGGTGCACATTCCTCCGTCATTTGACAATCAGTGGTTTCCCGGCTCCGCTTTCGAGCGGATTACAGCACTGGATCACGAAAACTATCGTACAGCATGGGTGAACGTCGAAATGCCACACTGGTTGCTCACCGCGGAACGGTGGCAGGCGCTCGTAGAAGTTGAGGGAGGCAAAACACGCTATGAGACGATTGAGGTGTTTGGTGGGCTCCTCGCGTATCTGGTCAGGGCCTTCGTCGGGAATGGATTGAAGAAGGGATTTATAGCCATGGCTGAGGGGCTTAAAAGCAGAGCAGAAGAAAGGTACGAGGGGCATGTGAGTCCTACTACTAGCTAATTGGAACCGAACCTTTGGGATGGGCTTCGCGGTATCACCGCGGATGCGAAACATGATAAATAACCGCCGGGGTCGTGACAGGTAAACAGCATACGATGTCATGTCGGACTATGGATTATAATTAATTATAAGGAGGATGGTATCCCTTGGTCCAAATTTTGTGAGACTATACAACTTTGAGCTCGCTTCAGTTGCTACATAGTACTTATGTAGCTAGACCTTGGTAGAAACCCGGATTGAACGGATCCGCCATCGGATGATTCCAAAATGAATCGGATTAATAAATGAAATTGACGCTGACTAATCCGAGACAGCTTGAACCGCTTCTGGAAAACATTCTAGACCACAATTCATGCCGTCATATATAATCGGAGACAACCCTCGTACACAACTTTACTCCCTTTCTAGATTACCATCACTATCTGGACCTACTATTTCTACCATGTCTTCATTATACGATGCAGGGTACCCTGTGAACGATCTCCTGCTCGCTTCATCATATCCAGTCACCACCCCTGTTTATTCCCCTCCGTATGATGTTCGCGGGAGACAGCAACATTTCATTGAAACCGCGCAGCAGAGGAAGGAACGGATCGAGTTTCTGAAAAAGAGAGAATGGGCCCGTCGTGTTGCTGAGTGGATTCGGGCGACTAGTGCACGGCAGGATGTGGTCAGTATCGTTACTCCAAATCCGTCATGAATTATGTCACTCATGCAATTTTCAGATGAGCTTTGGCTGTTCAGGTAGGCTTGCAGCATCATCACCCATGCCAGAGAATGGCGATGTCACCCGCTTGACTACTTCTGCGTCATCACTCTCTCTATCATCGAGCGAGGAAGAGGAAGAGCCATACGTCATCTATAGTTCATCTCCGTCATCTTCCATGTCGTCCTTATCCGACGACCTGTCTATTTCCCCGGTCCCCACCTCGCATCCGTCTAACAACATCCATCCACTGTCAAGCTCCATGCCCTCTCCCTCCAGGCGCGGCCACCGCCGTCGTAGGAGCAGCACCAGTCTTATGACTCCACGTCGCCGACCTTCATTGTCCAGTATTTACGAGGTTCCGGAGGAAGACTGATTCGCGTCTGCATGGTTGGACTTATCGGTCGGAAGTGTTCAAGCTAGGATCAAACCGGTTTTGGTCAAAGCAGTGCCACGTATCCCTTCTCGGGGTTTTCGTGGCGTTACGACGTTCTTGTTGCCCCCTACTCCTTTGTCGTTCTCCAACGACGTTCATGACCATTTTGCGGACATGCTGACCGCTCTCTATACCTGTGCAAGCATACCCCTCTTCCTCATCATCACTGAATGTGTGGACATTCAGTGCTTTGTACATTACGTGAAGATGTATCACATTAGTGTTTCGGTAGTATTTTTCCAGCTCAACGTATAAGTGTAAAAATGGAATGTTTCATATGCATGCACACCGATTGATCGATCGATCTTACCCAAAAATTCACGACAATGCATGTGAGGTCCAAATGAGTCAACATGAAGTTCCATTGTGGAATTGATCCGCTGCCATAAGCACAGCTGTATCTCGAACTCAAGAGTGCCTCAGGATGGATCGAGTATAGGTGCTGTTGAGACACGATCTTTATCAAGAGGGCAGTTCTTTTTTTCGCAGCGTGTCTAGGTTACCATCGGCGTATTAGTACTAATGAATCAATCCGCTACAACAATACGGATTAGTATGGCACAAAGTCCGTGAGCGACGAACAACGGTCGCATTAATACCATCCGGGAGTTCATGTTTTCTTTTCAATTTGCAAGGGCATACGTTTCCTCGGGCACAGACTTCTATAATGAATCCATCTGACTCATGACAAGGCAACGGCTAGGCCACATCAAGTATCGTCAAAAAGTATACTAGTGCGGGAGATGGCCTTATCTAGTTCCTGAAGGCGTTGGAGTAGTCTAGGGCACCGGAACGGTTTGATATCGAAAGGGAAGTCGAGTCTCTGGCTATATGGTATCTTCGAGAGGGTAGGCGGATAGTAGGGCTGCAGGAGATTGATATAAGATGAGGTATTAGACTCATCATGATAAAAAAAACCCGTGCTGGAGAACGAGAGCGCGAATGCGACAGGATACAAATCCGTCTAGTCAAGGATGTGGCCTCTCCCGGGTAGACAAAAGATTCGACTTATTGTTATGATATGGATAGGATTGTTGCAAAAGTTTGTCCGATTCGTAGGGCAAGCCTCATCCGCGATAATTTTGCGGGAAGTATCGAATGGAGCTTCTGCTCCGCGCAATGTGAAGGTTACTTTCACATTGCGTGGAGTCGGGTTGTAATGCTAGTACAGCATACGAGGTCCATTTATTATGACGATTCCAGGATCCGCAAAGGGTACTGGGCTCCGAGCTCCAGCATCATCTCTGCCACATTTCCAATCGGTTCGGAAACGGCCGAAAGGGTCCCTCGGTGAGTGTGTTAAAGGCTACGAGATCTGGCTTCCTACCTCACTGGCCCTCCCGGTGGGTTATGGTTACCGTATGCAGCTGGCCGTTGATCAAACGCGATTGCGGTCGCGAGACGGAACCTTTACTCCCACTGGGCATCTAGGCTCGGCAGTATAATCCAGAAGGTCAGCACGGTTGGGGTAGCGATAGCCCCTTGACGAGAACTTTCGCAGGCTCGAAACTCTGCCACCTTCGTCATCCTAGTGTTGCTCTTACCCTAGCTAACAGACCCTTATCCTAGGAGACGTGGTGCCTGCAGTGTTGAACGTGGACTACCTCGCGACGTTCTGCTGGACGCTCTGGCTTGGGCTTCGCAGATGTAAGCTTGTCGCCTCAAAAAAAATTCTCCCCGGTCCAAAACTATAGCCGTTATTTGTATCGTGGTGGTGCGTAGACACCTAATCCCCGACTCCGCAATTATGAGCATTTATTCTTACCTTCCATGTCACGTTGCTCCTTTTAGCATTCGATACACCATCACAAGTGAGCACACACCAAATACACAATACAACGATGGAGCAAGTCAAAAGTTGTCCGGCCCGATGAGGGGGACAAGAATATAGATGTGATAGTCACGCACTGGACGACTAATGCACCTATCCTCCAATTCCACGGCACGCTCGTGATGAACTATATTACGGCTCACACCATCATCTTTATGTACCCTCACACACTGGTCTAGAGAGAAAAAGGGATTAGTATATCCACATCTCTATCCCGAAGAGCAATCAAATTTCGGAGCCATATTGCCATTAATGAAGTACGTGCGATGGGATTTAATCCGGAGAACATGACTGCGACTGCAGCGCATATGGTCCACAGACAGAAAAGTACTCTGTCGATGAAAACACATTCCGTTAAAGCAGTGGACATACCATAGGAAGCACGAGTATCGTATGCAATGATGATATGCCTATCGTCTCATGGTTTCTCGAAGGCCGTGAGTGTGCAATAGCAGGCATGAGGGTTGATTATTTCCTGAAAGAGTATGGATGTCCGTGTAGAAGAAAGAATAAAGTAATAAGGTGAGTTCAGTGCGATAAGGGTCCGTGTTGAACTCGTCCGCTGCTAACACCGCAAAAATTACCAAATTTGGCATACCCTCATGGCGTGGAAATTTCCCGTAAGGGATGAATGCTTTATCTATGAAGCTTATTCGTTACTAATTTACCTTGATAGTTACTGGCTCTTGATCCGAATTCAAATTCGTCCATTTATCGACGGCTTGCCTCATAACCGGGCTGCCAGGACTGTGGAGGTAACACCAATATCGACACACTATTAGGATCATGCTGCACATAGTAAATTCAAGTTGCATCTCTGGGACTGTCGGACAGTGTTGGACTCGTAACACCTTGACCAACTTCACGAACTGGTCCTCGCTTGGTCCTCGCTTGCTATCGGGCTGCTTGACTCGGCGAAAGAGCTTCTCCGCTTCTATTTTTGAAGGTGGATTCTAAAAGGACTCATCTGGGCTTTTGTAGTTGTATGTGGGTCCTCTACACCTATCATGTCCACTGCCAGCATTCGCTCCGCCAACGCTGTTGCTCCTACTACCGATGCCGAAGGCAAACATGGCCAACATCAATCATTAATCAGTGTTCTGTCCATCCCAGTCCCTGCTGCCAAGCCAAAGCTACCTTTAAGGTGGCAGGTAGTGATGATTGCATTAACGTGTATGTGCACATGTAAGTACCCATCTCCATTAATTTTTCCGAGTATCTCATGAACTGTGCAAGTCGGAAATCATTGGTCCAACGTACGCATCCATCATGATATCTCAAGTTTTGCACATGAAACAGATTATTTTCATGCCCGCAGGGTCTTATCGTTGCTCTGAAGACAACGATCGAGGAAAAACTGAAGATTAACAATTCCGAATTTGCTACTCTCGTAAGTATTTTGCTCAACATAATCGTGCCAGTAGTGGTCTTGACGTTCTCGAATCGCTAGGTAGCTGTAACGAATCTGGTGCGGCCGATCTTGCTCCGCTAACGTGGGACCGACGTACTCACTCTCGAAAAGGTCAACACATTTCTCTGCATCGCTTTCGGTTTCGTCATCGATAAATTTGGAGGCCCACTCATGTCCGTCATACTTGCCGCATTTCATCTTGCAGGCGCTATTGTAGAGGCCGGCGCAACGACAAACGGACTCAATAGTTATCATGTCCTCATGGCGGGCAAGATCATCGCGGCTATCGGTGACGGATCCCTAGATAATGCACAGCACAAAATCTTCACCACATATTTTGCGCCGGGAAAAGGTTTCGGAGTGTCCATAGGTGAGGTACCTCATGATCGTTATATTTTTATTTAACGTTTTGTCAGGTATTATATGGTAGGTTCTATGACTACACCTTCACAACTCATATGCACTTGTACCATGTAGGTCGATGGCGAACCTGGCTCAATATATCGGTCAGAGCACCGCGAACGTGATGTCCGAAAATCTTGGCTCATATTCATGGCCTCTCTGGATAAGCGCCGTCATAAGCCTCTTCTCTCTTCTCTGCGCTATCTGTATCGTCATCCTTGATAAATTCCTTCGTTCACATTACGAAGTTGTCGATCACTCCAAGCGGGTCGACCAGCCAAGTGCGGGTAAGGCTAGAACGTTTAATTGGCCAGCTGTGCGCCAGATGCCGTTTACTTTTTGGTTTGTGATTCTTTTTGCGACCTTCGAAAACGCTGGCGTGCAGTCATTTTTGTCGATATCTACGTGAGTGATTGTCTTTCAATAGTGTTATGACTGTTAAATGTTACGCAGGCAATTTGCACAGCAAAGGCTCAACAAAGGGGCTGTGGTTGGCGGATGGGTGTCGAGTTTTTACCTTCTCCTTCCTGTTGGACTTGTCCCTTTGGAGGGCGTGTTTATCGATGCATATGGGCACCGTGTGACTATTCGTGAGCATCCTCTCGTTTGATAGCACAGAAGCTGATCATAAGGCTAGTATTTCTTTCTGGGTGTATGTTCCTAATCTCAATGCTACTATTGAGATTTTCCGAGACAGTGCCGACTTTTGGTGAGTTGGGACAATTCAGGTAGACGTTGTACTGAATTCAATTTAGTTTGCGCATATGTATTTTATGCGTTTGCTCAGGTAGATGCACGAGATCCTTGATTCACTAGTACTCTAACGTTATCTTGCAGAGCTTAACACCAGCTCCGCAAGTGGAGATCTTGCGCAGCATTATACCAGATTCTCGCTACTATGCAACAGCGTGAGTTCTCTAGTACATCTTCACTGTTGACCTTCTTGACGCGACTTCCAGCTTTGCCATCAAAAGTATGCTTGATTCTTCTCCACCTCGTCACGCTCACCGTCTCTTCTTGCAGAATCGATCATTCAGGGTTCCATCGTCATCATCGTGACAGCAGCTGGGAGGCTTCAAGACCTCTCCCCCAACGACTCGCTCGAGAGTGCTGTGACAGTCTGGCTTGTATATGCGTTTGCCTGCGTACTTGTCTCAGGTGCACTCCTGGGCGCCTGCTATACACCATTCGGGAAGCGGTGTCTTCCCGCCGCGCGGCTCTCAGAGGTACGCCCAAAGTATCTGGAAAGAGAAGTGGAGAAGCTTTGGGAGCTACGCCTGCATACTGCTACCGAGGAAAGCAAGGATGAGAGTGCGACGCCAAAGCAGAAGGAGGTAGTGTTGAAGAGCCCTGTACCAGGCTCTGTGTCTTCGTGTGCGCGCTGGGTAGCAGTTGGGGCTGGGTTCGCCATAGTCCTTACAGCTTGGGTGATATTCGGCTTTGGGGTTGAGTGGGGTGTGCATGGAAACATTGTCGCCGGAACTACCGGGGAATGAAGGGCGCGAACTGACAATAAATAACAATGTCCAAAGCTTGTGACTGTACTGGTCTTCTTTAGTGTACTATCCATTCATTTACTTAACGAGTGGCGCGCTCTACCACTGAGCTTGTCGATGTATTTAAAATCAAACTAGTGACGATTAGAATCAGTCGTCTTGACTTGTAACATCCTGATTTTATTTTGAAACCCTCGCTTCTTCAGCAGTTCCTGAACCTACTTAGCATTTATCGTGTTGTGATGGACTGCCAGTGAACGACGGACTAGGATGTGTACTAGTCGTTAAAATACAAAGAATCGAATCCTCACGCAGATCCCGCGTCGCGAAACAATTCATTGCTCGCGAGGAACCTCGCAATTTCGTCGCAATTTGAAGTTCGCTGCTTGTAGTCATCGTTCGTCATATTCTGCGCTATGAACAAGCGTGATTGTCGACTCCTCGGGATGCCGATTGCATGGGATACAACGTTGGTTGCGCTACCAAGCTGTACTGATATGGTTATCCTGTTGAACGTTGAGCAGCTTGGTTTGACGCAGTGTCTCCACACACCAAAAGCCGACTTCGTCTCGAAACCGCCACCTTGCCCTAGCTAACAGACTCTTTGTAAGCATGATGCTTACCACAACGACGCAGCCTATGATGCGGACCGTGACGCTGATTAGATGACTCTCGTTGATTGGACACCGCGTATGATTCTATTTCAGTGAAGTGCGTGGTAGGGAATGTTCCTTAGCTGTTTGTTCGTAAGATGTTGCTGATCTGATGTACGTCCTTGTTGTAGGTAGAGGATGACTCTAACTTGAAGCACCAGTGAGTTTGAGATAATTCAGTGCCGATTAGATGTTGCTAGCATAAACGAGTGCAATGTCAATTCATCGTCGCGTTCGATAGCAGCTGACATTGGGAACCCATGGGAATGCTTGGCAGAAGGGCCTCTCGTTGTTGAGAGCTAGCTAATCATGGACTGAAGCTTAACGTAATGAGATCATGTGGGTGTTCAGACGCTTTAGGTGCACAGCCTATGCTGTATATAAGCTGTGAAGCTAACACCGTAATACAGCATGTACAAAAACGTACCAGAAAGCAGAGGACTCAACTCTGACTTGACCACCAAAACGACTGTTCCCTGCTGCCTGCCCATCGCTGATTAGAGGCTTCTTTGTAAGTGATGATTCAGGGATTGATCGATGAAAGCTGAGATGGTCCTACACTCCGTAGTTGAAATTATGGCTTCATCCACCACTAAAACGAAAGAGACATCAGCAATAAAACCCCACCAGGAATTCAAAGGACACACCGAAAGGGTGCGGGGTATCATACACCTGCAAGGTGGACAGCGAATCATCACTTGTTCAGGTGACGGCTCGCTGCGGGTATGGAACTTGAAGAGCGGGAAACAGATAGGAGAAGACTGGAGAGACGGAGAAAGTGGAGTGCGCTGTATAGCGTTGTCTCCGGATGGGAGGACAGTGGTTAGCGGGAGTGAGGACGGCGGAGTGAGGTTGTGGGACATCGACACATGCGAAGTCATCGCTAGATGGATGGGGTATACACAGCCGGTATGGTCTGTCTGCTGGAACCTGGATGGTCGGAGAGTGTTAAGCGGATCTGGCGATGGGACTGCAAGGCAATGGGATGTGGAAAGCGGAGAAACAATCCTCGAGCCAATCGAGACTGGGCACAATGACGTGTGGGCAGTGGTCTATTCACCAGACATGTCCATGATTGCGACTGGAGGATGTGATGGGCCCTTGACTGACGGACCCATCAAGTGCTCCATCAAAATCTGGGACACAACGACAGGCGAGCTTGTCGCAACTCTCAAAGGACATAAATATATAGTGTCTTGCCTGGCTTGGACCAAGGATGGAAAAACTCTTATCTCCGGGTCAGACGATCACTCGATTAGGACATGGAATACCAAAACATGGAAGCAAACCGCACTACTCGAATCGCACACCAACTTGGTTTGGGCCATTGCAATATCACCAAATGACCGCATCCTCGCAAGCGCATCACATGACGAGACAGTGCTTTTGTGGAACCTCGACAATGGACAACTCATCGGCCCGCCTCTCCAGCATGCAGGAGCAGTTGGCTCTGTATCGTTTTTGGAAGATGGAAAGCTACTAGCAACTGGCTGCCAGGACACAAACGCGTACACATGGGCTGTTGCTGCAATTGTTAAAGAAGCCGGCCTCGACGACCTACTTTCGAATTCAAAGGTGAATCGATATGCATGTCTCATCAATGTATATTCTCACAACTGAACGCACTCTGCCAGGCCAATAAGTTGGCACTCCATGTACGTGACACCTTCATTAAAAGATCTTGTTGTTCTCAGCATATATGCTCTAGGCTAGTACTACACGACCTCCAGTGCAACGACGTCCGCCTAATAATCGGATACCCCAAGGTTTCTTTGATGGAGTCCCACCAGATCGCTCTCATGTATGTCATCACTATCAACTCGGTTTTGTTTTCCTGACCTTCATGTTCTCAGTCCTCCGCACCAAACCATCACCACTCCTCTATACTGCCAGGCAGCACATTTATTAGTCGTTTATTCCGCCGCAACCCCAGCCCCTCCAGTGCTCATGCTACACCATCATCCTCCCTTCTCGACTGGGCTCGAAACCTTGTGAAACAGCTTGGGCGAAGCGGTGAAGGTACCGAGTTGCAAGGGCGCAGCCCTGTTGTTGAAGTTCCATATGCGAAGGGCAAACGTGTATGTTCTCTCTCTCTCGAATGTTCACCGGCAACTTCGTCTAATATCACATAGAGAAATGCTTCAGCGAGGGAGGTTGCATTTGCGAAACAGAAACAGAAACAGAAAATGAAACCATCACACTCGGAGATCCCTACTGCAGGAAGCTCGCAGCCTCCCAAGCCCGACATCGCTAGCCCATCTTCGCAAACACAGACATCTGACTCTTCCTTGTCCACCACGCCTGCTGCCGGTGATGCTACCGCAGCTACAATTCCAACAACAACGTCACGCCCTCACGCAACCATACGAGATGTTGGACTCTGGACTCGCTTCTGGCTCTTCATTGGTTGTATTTCTCTTGAATATACGGACGGTAATCATTAGACCTTCTCATTCTTCACGAGTCGTATGTCTTTACATCTCTCTATAAACTCTCATCGATGTGCTTTACCCACTTCCTCTGATGCATTTCGAACCGTCCTCTATGTACGATACCAGTATCAAATGTCCCGCCATCCTCGTTTGCAATGTATACTACTCATACATTTTTCCGTAGCTGAAAACCTGCCGTTGCAACTTGTGACGAACGTGTATAAAATTGTAGCTCCAAATAGTGTCAACCATCCATCTCCCCGTCAAGTCAGATCAGGCTTGATCAACGCCGCTACCAGAGCAAGAATTACAGTCATTTGAGTAGTTTCACAGTTCAGTGCAAGCCGTATGGATAGAAAGATAAGATATATGTTTACATAACTTAGTATAGTACCCAAGAGCACAGCGGACATTGATCATTTATATTAAATACTGGCGGGAATTGGGGAACGATAGTATTCATCATACACCTAAGTGCGAGCGTGCGCAGTATCCGGTTCTTTGACGCCCACGCCTACAACAAGTAAAAGTCAGTGACACCTGTGCAAACTCAAATCTTATCACGCACCCATCTCTGCGTCTCGATCCATCCTATATTTGCTGAACGGTATTTCTTTGGTTTTATCGAGTGATGACAGCATGTCATCTGCTCGGTCCCGGAATGATAATATGGAACGTGTAGACTTGGCACGTTCTCGGAAGATAAGGCCGATTAGCATGTTGAGACAGCCGATGGAAAAGAGGAAGAAACCGGAGACGAGGGGGAAGACTTTGACAAAGTGAGAAAGAACAGAAGCTCCTATCCTGTTGATGTACGGATGAGTTGACAAGAAACCGATTGCAGGGGTTTATCAACTTACAAACATTGCATCACTCCAAGAGCACCTAGTCCAAAGTCACTCCCGAGAACGGGGAAGTAGTAATCAAAGAACCCCGCGGGCCAGCCTTGAGAGAGGTTGAGATGACGCATACTAACATGTTGTTGCCAATATCATACCTAGTTCTGAAAGAATCAAAACGACGGTCTGTCCAATTATCAACAACCGGTTCAATACTGCCCAAAACACGCCAGCTGGCTGATTAGGAACTGTACTATTTCTAGGCAGAATGTTGAGCACATTCGCGATGACGTGCACTAAAAAAAACTCACTGTATGTAGTCAGAGTTAATTGTGAAGGTCGAGTTGCTCCCGCCATCGACAAATGCGTTGACTGCCTCGATGTCATCGACCATCACCAGGATGCTGCTAGAGAAAACCAAAAGAAGAGCGATAATGCTAAGAGTGCGGACAGCATTGAGACCGATGAAGACATCTAACAACCATCATCCTGTCAGCTCGCAAGCACATTCCTGGATGGCAGCAACTCACAAGCTTTGGCTGGTAGCATCGCAGGCAACGTAAATGCAACAGAAGATCAAAGTGACACTATACCAGAGAGGGAATTTAAATGCTACAAAGACAGAGGATGACCAGCAATAGAAAAAGTTAAAAAAAAAGGGAACGACAATGCCGCCACTGGTGGCAGCTGAAGTGGACTGAAGGAAAGGGAAATTCTGAATTGATAGACTTCCACTGGCCACCGGTCTGCTTTTCATGAAATCCGGGCGCGGGGAAGCACCCGATCTGGGGAATAAAGCACCATTGTCCTCGCAAGGGTCGCCGTCGCTGTGGACACGGTGTGGGCGACTTTTCACAAGTAAACGGTACGACGAAAGTATAATATTGGCCAAATAAGGTAAGTGACTTTCAAAGCGCCGCGATTGTACCGCGATAGTGATTTCATTCAAGTGATAGTTAAAATACATCAAACGGATTCGTAATACCAGCACTCTGATCTTTGACTACTACAAGTACTGTGATTCGAAAAGAACAAGGTTGCCCGTCTCTTCGAAACAGCCATGTGTTCAATAATGACCAAACACTATCGTCAGCCCAACAAAAGGATTGAACGCCTACACCAGATTGATCTTGATACACGTGTAAACAGGAATGCACATTACGTCGAGTTTGTACTTTCTCGATCCAGTCGACCTGATTTCCGCAGCCTCTCGTACGTTAGTTATTGTCCACTCCACTAGAGAGTCTGTAATAATTTAGTTCTTGGACACACAAGTAAATACATCATCCCATCCCGAGATACGTCAACAGATGCGTACAAAGGGCTTGCAAGGTATACGGTGTACAATGTACAAAGGCTACGAGGCAGCGGAGGGCAGTGGCGGAACTTGAGGGATTTCCGCCTGCCGCGGTCGTTGAGATCTTCGCGGCTGTCTATCAACTTGTGCACGTTCGCGCTCGGCTTGCACAGTTGTCATCATTTCAAGCTGCTGGGCAATGAACTCTTGTGTGTTTGGTCTGTGTACCTTGGTCAGAATTGATGCCCACAAGAGCCGTGTGATGCATACCTCATGCGAAGAATTCTCATAATAGTTTCACCGTTCGAGACTTCCTTCTCCTCTTTCTTCACCTTCTTGCGCTCCTTAATGGTCCCCAAATTCCGCTGGTTGTATACACTCTTCACGCGCTTCTTGATAGGAACAGCTTCGCGCAAGCTTTGCTGCATAGTGCGTACGCACTCTTCCATGAGAGTATCCCTGCAAAGCAAAATGAAGCGTCGTTACCAGTACATGAAACGAGATTGCGTACGTATGCCAGTCATAGTACAAACGAATAGAGACAACATCCCGATATTTCTGGTTCTGTAGTTTTTCCAGCGAAACGCCTTCGCCTTCCGCATAGAAATAGTCGCGGAGGAACTAGTTTGAAGCTATCAGGAATGTACGCGCACAAAAGTATCATACGCACCTTCAACCACTTGAAAACTATGTCTACCTCCTTGTCACTGAGTGGTTTCATGTCACTAGAGAGTTTGGACAACGGCGGTATGAGTAGACCCTCTATTATGACTAGAATCTCCTTCCAGACCCTCATCATCACCATATCTTTTGCAGTCTCGCTAAGATAGGTGTTGAGAATATGAAGGTTAGCATCGAAATAATCAAACAGAGGAATGATCGCGCGTTCAATCTCCACGTCAGTGAGTTCCTCGGGCCGAACACGAGATTTCTCGTTGTGAGGAAGAGGTATCTGCACCTCACTGGCGTTGGAGCCCAGTGCTGAGCGATAGAGCGCTGTGACATTCCCGAGTGCCTTGTTGTAATCCAGCCCCAGAGATCCAGCTTTAATCAAGGTTTTGAGGACAGGTCGGGACAGTGATTGTCGTATATATGGTGACATCTAGCAACAAATGAGATCTAGAATAAGAGCCTAGGCATCGTATTCGACGGCTTACTTTGTCAATGAATATCCGCATCATGTCTCCCTCACTCCGCTTTAGGAATCGAAAAGCCCGGCCAAAGTAGAACTGTACGTCATCCTTCTCTCCTTCCATACTGATTCGAAGAAGTATCCTCCCTTGGTGGCCATTGTTGGTGTTCTCAAGGTTTAGCCATACATCATGGGTCAAGAAATCACCAAATTCCTTGGGGTTGAGGCATATGAAGGACCGGCCAACAACGTCATGTTGACCCATGAGCGCGCGATCACGTATACTGCACATTAACCATAAAGGCTTGTCGATCGATATGTCATGAGTCTCTTCCCCTTTTCGGCATATAAACAAGTCGTGTCCAAGAGTTTTGACGGAGACTTACAACGCGGGTTCAAGCTCTCATAAATCGTCCTCGTCTTCACAAGGCGATTCCCAGCCTCGTCACTGAGCGTCACGAAGGTGTCTAGCAACGAGGAAGGACTACTATCAAGTGGTACCAAGTCCTCCGCCATAACAATCTTCACAGCAAACAGGAATCGCGGCCGCTCATTTTTGTCGGGAACAGGTGGCCCATGATTAGCGATCGTGTCTGCGACCTTGTCCACCTGCATCTGGTTATACAAGTTGTCAAGGAGCTTCCGTGCAGCTTCAACGTTGTTCAGCTTGACGCAAGACTCTGGGCGGAAGTTAAATGGTTCGATTTTTTTCTCGCCTGCTATTGCAAGCGACTTGGCTTTCTCGAGCCAAGCAGAGGACTTCTGCGGCTGCAGGTAGTCTGTTGGGCGTGGAAACATCTCTGTCATGAAAAGTTCTTCGACAGAGCGACAGTATTGCTCGATTGCCTTGGATATCGTCTGGGAATAATATCGTCAATAACCACTATGTGACAAAAACGCACTGAATCAGCACCTTGGAGAGACTGGTGAAAAATCTCGCCTCCTGATACTCATCTGACCACTCGAGGTCCTGCAAGAAAGATATTGGACTACGGAGGGAGTCAAAGAGATCGACAACAGATGCACTATGTCGTTCTGTATTCTCTGCCTCAAACTAGAGTAGCATTAAGTAGAAAATGGGAGAATACAAGCATAGCACGAACCTTGTCCGCTGCGATTGCCTGCCAACTCCTGTTTAGCTTAATCCCAGCAACTGTGAATGAGACTTACAGCTTGCACCCACTGACCGGTCTTATTGTCTGTGTCAACGAGCCAGTGATGAATGTATGGCGTGAAAAACTGCCCAAGGTCAAACTCCAGTTGTCCCCTTGCAAACAATGAGGTTTTCGCCGTAACCCCATGAAAACACTCACTGAGGAACAAATGCTTTGTACATCGACAGCAACGCCTGCGTTCGTCGGTAGAGCGAAAATATGTCTTGTATAGGCACATCTGGGGTTGGACCATTCATCGACGATTCATACAAACGTCTCGAGGAGTTCTGAAGTTCGCTGATAAAGAGTGGAACCTGGGCTTCCACTACAAGAGAAACTAGATCTACCCCTCTAAACACATAGCATCAGTATCCCAACGTCAAGCTTCGTGCAGGGTCATACCCAACAAGAGGATCAGGAAATCGCTTGTCCAGCTGTTTGGCTGCCTTCTCTAGTTCGTCCGTCATCAGCAGCAATGGCAACGCCCGGTTGACTCCGGGGCTTGCTTGCAAAGATTGCATCTTCTCTTGATAAAACTGGACTGACACATCTTGAATGTGAGTAGTCAAGTCTGACAAACGGGCACTAATATCTGCTTCAAAACGCTCGATGAGTCCACTCTCCCGTATGAGGTCGAGAACAGTGAGATATGGCTGGGCCACGCTGACTTTCAGGTTCGGCAGGGCATCCATGGTGTGATATAGAGAAGAGAGGAAGATGTTGTAAAGTCCACCATAGACGGATGCCAATAGTTCTGACTATCAAGAAACTCAGTGACGGGTTAGATCATGCCTATCAACCACGCACATCCTGGATGGGCCACTTGTCTATCTCGAGATCTTGCAATAACTTCGTGGTACATTGCAGGGCCTCTGGTATGCACTCCATGGGAACGTCGCTACGCTCATATAGTTGCTTGATCTGATCCAAAAAACATGTAGCACGATACGTATGGTTTATGCGCCAACGCATCGCACACTCGTTTATAAGGTCCACGTGAGGAGGACTGAGGATACTCAAGGGAACTTCATCAGCATCGTCCACTTCGGGGCTGAACATAAACTCTAGATCCGTAACGAGACAGTATTCGACAAGACGCCTGTAGAACTTCTTGGGATTTGGCGGAATAAACGTGAAATTGTGGCCAACACGAATCTCGTCATCGTCGTCCCCATCGTCGCCACCGTTCTCCTCACCTTCGTCTACGGCTCCGAAGAACGAATGTCGGCTTCCAATCGAAGTATGTCGCTTCGTTCTACTAGGAGAGTCGATATGAGCAGAGGGCAGCGAGCCTGGACGAGCCCCCGATGTAGCATAGATGGAACCGTTGTCTGAAGGCATGGACTTGGCAAGTTCGGGATTAAGCGACACCATCGCTACCATGAGTTGGGAGAGAATTGAGGTTTCCTGAGTGCGCCAATGATTCCACGCAGTATCACTGCTGAAGTCTTCCTTTCTACCGGGAAATGGCGCGCCAGCGTTGATATTCTTCAAGCAAGTCTGCAATACGCGCACGGTCAATACATAACTCTTCTTTTACCTGTCGTCTCACCTTGAGGTCTATAACAGCAGCCTACTGATATTCAGTGACAGGGTCTGCTAGGAGGGCATCACTTACCTTCTCCGTACATGTTTTCCACATCCGATCCACCTCGCCCTGCATGGCGTTCTCAGGAATCTTGAACAGGCGTGCCACAATCATCACAAAGGGCATATCCGAAATGCTTTGGCTGATGCTCGGCTGTGTGCTGATGGAATCTCCCCGGTCGCGCGACGCCGATGCAGAGTCGTACCCCGAATCATTCGCAGACTGCGGTGGTGCAAGTTTAGCGTGATACATATCCAGGCGTGAATTGAGCTCGGGCGAAACATGGCTGAGAGTCTTCAAGCAATCCCGAAGCATCCTCACGAACTGTGCAATTTGGTTGTTCACCTCAACCTTCCATCCATCATCAGCGAGTGTGGGCTCCTTCCTGAGCACACTGGTGGCTTGTGAGGCAAACATCAAGATCAACTCCTCTATGCTCCTGTTCTCCTTCATTTGCCTCTTGAAGGAGTCACCTATGAACTGCCCATAAAAAACGGCCATAGTTCGCCTTGTTAATTGATCAGAATACCTGCAACCTTAGTGTCAGCATATAATCCCAGAGCGCAGCGCAGTTATGCCACGGACGCAGCATCTTTCCCCATTGCTATATTCTGCAGTTTCTGTTCCAATACTTTGAGGAGTTTTTCTGGAAACTTGACGCTCTTCGACCCATCCCTGAGGTCCTTGAATATATCACCTATGGATACAATGGAGTTGGATATAGCTCCTGAAAATTTTGAGTGATGTTCCTTTTCCTTTACTTCGGAGGCGTGAGCGAGATGATTGGACGCTTTCGGCTGGATGACATAGTTGATGATACTGCAGATGACGTGAGGTTCAAGTTGGTGCTGGTACGCGGGGCAAGGGTACGCACGCTACACGAAGGACATATCTATGTCGCGGATCCGAAAACAGTCAATTGCATGAGGTGGGCGATGTTGACTCATGCATACGTACTCGAACAAATCGTCGTCGTTGACACGATACTTGGAAATGCGTTTCTCGTGAGCACTGCTATCGTAGCTCCGCTTGGACATGGGTCACAGCCGATATTGAGGGTTCTGAAACGGCGCGGCCGACCAAGTTTGAACAAAGGAGTCAGATTCCGATAGATAGATTGGCAAGCGGTAATGTGATTCTTGGTGAAAGAAGAACTGAGATATCTACAAGTTGATAAAAGCTGTACCACCGAATGATTGTATCATAGGCCACATTGGCCCTAGGCAAGCACCGACAAACACACATCATGTACTTACCTGGACCCGCAGCGGACACCACTTGAGCACAACTGCGCATATATATGTAGATTAACAGATGCGACGCAAACCCCATCTAATTAATATGAATACCATCTACAATTCGTCATGTCCTGGCTGTCTATCCGAGTCTCCAGGTGCCTGCGTTGGTTCAGTAGATGATGATCCATCGGCGTCACCAGGCTTCGCGGACGTCTTTTTGACTTTGGGTACCTTTCTCCTCACCAATCTTTGCAGGTGCTGCTCCAACGTCTTGGCTCGCTGCTGCATGTCCTTAGTTTCTATCGCCGGGTCTTCATTCATCTTTGTCCTCTTTTGCCGCTCAACGCCATCATGAAGCCAACTTTCATGGTCTTTGAGTGCTTTCTCGAGCGCATCAAGCTCCTGTGACGTCCACTTCGAAGGAACACCTGCGATGGCGTCTGCCGTGATGTTCTCCCTTGCTTGGGTAAGAAATAATCTAGTACTCCAATTCCACTTTTGTGAGTTATTCAGTGCCTGTGGGAAAGACTCGATCTCCTTGTAGCGGTGTACGATTGGTTTCTCCAGAGTCCTGTCCAGAAATGGTCAGCACTCAAATAGCCTTCCCCAAAAAGGACCCTTACTCGAGAACCGATCGCTTCTCCCATAGCTGCACTGTATCGGCGGTGTCTCCTTCGTCATGTAGCCATGCAATGGTCTCCGAGAGTTTGTTCGAAAGTGTTTGCCTTTCAGATGACTGAGAGCATTTCATGAATGGCGTTTCTGGACCATCATCCAAAAGATCCCGTAGCTTATACAGGTATCCTTCGAGAGTATTATGCGCTTCTTCCCGAAGTTGCTTTGACATCTCCATGTTGTCTAATGCCCTGAGACTGTCGCAGCATGACTCTGATCAGTCTTATGAGCGCAGACAATGCAGACGTACCGTTCACGTGCAGCCCGTTTTGCCACAAGACTCAGTGGGCCCTGGGAATTGTACACAATTTCGATCTCAAGTGGAATAGTATTTTGGTCCTTCCCAAGCGGCTTCTTAGCTTTATCTTTCTTATCCTTCTCGATCTTCTCGTCCTTTGGGGCTTCTTCATCAACATCACTCTCTAATGGTACCTGGTCACCCCCACCTCCAAATAGGCCTTTCAGTTTCCCTATTCGAGCTTTATAATTAAGAACAGGAAAAAGTGGAAATACGTACCAGTGATGGAATCGTCTTTAATCTCGCCGTAGGCTATGGCGTCTCCGACAGACACAAAGCCGGATTCGGAAAGTACGACGGTAGCCTTGATCACTGGATCGACTGCGCCGCGTTCAGTAAGATTATCAATGGCCTCGGGAATGCCAACAATCTTTGCCTCGAGGATCTCGCGGGGGAAACCACTAGAAATGAGGTTAATAAAATATGAGCATTTGTATGTACGAAACACGCACGACATGACTTCATTGGGATAGTTCAGTATCACAGAAAAATCTTCTTTACGCTTGAACGTTAGAGTCTTTCTTGCACCATGCTTCGACCCAGCAGGTAAGACTGTCGTGTGAATCGTTCGCGTGCCTGGATTAGACGCGAGGTACGACGCCTGGATATCATGTATTAAGACATCAGTTACACGAATGTCCTTGGTCTTGAATTGACGAGAGAGGGAAGCTCCATAAAGCGCTGCGCCAAGCACGGCGGATTCATCAGCATTGACATTGAGTGCAATGCGATCTCTAATAAAACATGTAAACTCCAATGGTCCAAAAATGAGAAGATATGTATTGCTTACTCGCCGACAGCTGCTTTTACAGCGGTCTGGACCATGGGCGTGCGTGAATTTCCGCCTGTTAAAATAACGGATGAGATATTTGCCTGTAAGTGTGTCAGACAATATTTGCAAGACAACCCACGGGCTTGCATACCAATGAAAGCTCAGCATTCGCAAGTGCATCATAGATGGGTCTTGCAAAGCGCGAATGAAGGTCTTTACAGGCGTCCTCAAATTCCGAGCGAGTAACCTTGGTCTTGAAGTCGATATCAAATGCAACACTCTCCACCTGAAAACTGTGAGCATCGAAACCACATATTATGTTTAGCCAGCTTGCTTACTGTCGATGTCGCGTCTGAGTTGGCACTGAGGATAGCCTTGACCCGTCCAGCCTCCTTCCAAAGTTTAGCCATAGCGCGCCTATCCTTTCGGATATCCCGGCGGTGCTTTGACATAAAACTATCTATCAGAATATCCCGCAACCTCAGATCTAGCTCTGTCCCGCCCGTATTTCGATCATGCCCGACCCCCAGAACATTGATCTGCGTGTATGACACCTTCGTCTTGGGATCCTCAGCCGCAGCGAACGAAACCACGGTGGCACGTGTCGAGGATGCGCCGGCGTCGTAAATGACATGGTATTCGGGAGTGGTCGAAAAAGTCCTCGTCATAGCGTAGTTGACTGCTACAGCCGTGCCGTCATTGACCAATGCTAGTGTTCTCAGTCCTGCAATTTCTATTGCATCTGTAATCGAGTCGCGTTCGAGCTGAGAGAAGTATGGTGGAACGGTGAGGATAACCTCGTGTACCGACTCGCCTGCTAAATCCTCAGCAAGCTTCTTGATATATGATAGCTGCATCGCGATGAGCTCCTCCGTACTCCATTCCGTGCCGTCACTTTGTTTCAGTGCAACGGTTTTGCGGTCGGTCTCAGAAATCTGAGCGGTAGATATGGAGGTGAAATAGGTGACGATATCAGAGTTGAATGGTGCGCCTTGTAGATATTTTAGGGATGAGAATGAGTCTTGAGGGAAACGAGACGCCTGTGTTCTGTCAGACCAAGGGCAGAATGTTGTGGGGAACGGTACTCACGATGTTCGCCGCGTCAGACCCAAATAATCTTTCGTCTTTCTTCCATGCTACTGAGGACTGTATCTTCCGCTTGGAGTCCTTGTTCAGTAGCACGTCAAAGGGCACACCAGGCTTCATGAGCGAAGCCTTGATCCAGTCCGACCCATAGTCAACTGCTAGTATGGATGCTAATGAACTCTCAAAAATAGCGGCAAAGAGAACAAAAAACGTAACCGCCTTTCTAAGCGAAATACAAGGCATGACGAGGACTCAGAAGTAAAATCAGGTAAAGAGCATCGAGCGACTGAGGACTATGATTTTTGTTTCTCGAAGGTATAATGAGCCACGCTAGCAGTAGTAGGTTCCACGTAACTTAGATAGAACCGGCAAGCGCCGAAACACCGAACGTACAATATTACAGCTGTTTTCAAAAACATGCGGAATCGCAAAAGTTGGGTTTATTGCCTCATTTTACCACAGGCGTGTAAAAGAGTTCTACCGGTGCGTCACACTGACTTCGAGAGGTGGTGCTTGACATTGGCTTTGACTCAGATTCACGTTGATCCTCTTCTGACAGGCTGCACGGGGATGATGGAGTGTTTCTAATAGGGCTGCCGTGGTTCGGTCCAGAACCACGGTCCGAACCTGACCAATGGTCAGGTTCTTCCTTGATTTGGTCCGTGGTCCAAGAATTGGGGCGGACCGGACCTGAGTGAGGTTCGCGGTCCACCATTGCCCGAACGGTCCTATGTTGGTCCAACCTTCCCCGAACCGCAAGAAGTTCTGTCACATTGTTGAAGCGTGTTTTGACACTGCCTTCAATGATCCACCTCGGCCTCAGGGAGCCCTGTTCTCACTATGAGCGCTTGAGCATTAGTCTCTCTCTTCCCTATTCTGTTTCACACCATGGCTTCATTCTATTCCACTCAGGTGTGATTTCAAAACTTAGGAATCCTTGCCGTATGACTCAATTATGCCACCCTTTCCAGTCATATGTGATTACTGACCCAAGAGCATTTGAACCCCTCCCTGAAGCCCTTCGTTCCACGTCCCTTGTAAACAAGCCTTCGAAACCGCTAGGAGCAGGTTGTTCTCTATCCCGACAAGCACTATCACCATGGTAAGCTATCCAACTCTGCACCCATCGTGAACTGAAGCTGACGCTGACATGCTCTCATAAAGGCAAGTGTCCTCCTCACTATAAGCAGTGTTTTCGTCAGCATGGGTTCTCCTGTGTCTTACTTCGACTACATGTCACCCGTTCCCTATTGTCTACTCTTTATATCGCTCATGTTCTCCATGATTGTGATGTTGATGTCTGGCTCAAGCGTGATACATTGGCTGCACGCCAATCGGCACTGGACTCAAGAAGTGAGTTTTATTCTCGTCATGCTGATTCGGACACCGGCTGACCTAAATATATTCAGCAACTCAAGCAAGGCAACTACTTCGTCTTGTCCTACCTGTTTGTCGATAGTCACGCCTATATCCTTTGTCGCTTTGTCATCCTGAAGCAAAGGGCCAAGCCACTCTTCGACACAATCCAGCGCCAGTGTGAGGCATGTGGAGAAATCACTGGACGAGTGAGCAAGAATGGCTGGCCAGAAGTCCGAGCATCTGCCTTGCGCTGACAATCACAACCTGCATTCAGTCTTCCCGAGTTGGTATAGGAAGCCTCGTCCATCCACGCACGCACACACTGATCCGTAGTACAACCATTCAAGACTCATGGACATTCCACTATCCCCACGCACGCACACAAACTAGCTTCGAAAGTCTCTTACTAGTGCTGTCCTCCCTTGTAGATTTGTTTGTTTGTGTCATAGAATTCACATGCAGCTGGCGGACTCGAAGAAGATAAATTTGATTTGTTGGCGAATCGTTCGTCGAAAGGAACCCGAAACGTAAATTGCATTGGCCGGTGATGGAGAAGGAAGCAAGCGGCATGCAAACGCTGACACTCATGGTGTTCCCCAAGTCCGCTTATGATGACACAGATTTCAACTACACTGATGGCCAGTATACATTCATGCACTGTGCCTATGGAGCGGATATGTTCAGGTACTCAGGCAACTTCACACTGAGTTGGTCTGACTGGACGAATTGGGAGAATGTTACGACCATTCCCGCTGATGTCCTTAGCAATTCAATTCTGATACTTTCTGGACGGGACAACATCTCATAGTACAATGTGAGTGCTCATAATTGCTGCTGTTTTTTCTGGTGTTGACATCGCGGTAGATTGGAGTGGTGTCGCGACTACCTCCAGCGTCGTCATGCATGCAGGTTTGAACTACAAGCAGCAGTGTCGCGTTCCCCAGTTCCTCGCTCGAGGTCCTTTCAATGACTGGGGTTATGACCAGGATATCTCCAGTGCGATGAACCTAGTCAGCGATGGCACTTGGGAGCACGAAATCATGGCTGCATGGCCAACATACCTGCAACTCAATGTGTTTGGGTATGATGATTACTACTACAGTGACGTCGATGGGGACGGCATTATGGATCGGCTACCACCTAACAGCATTGCGCACAACTACCTGAACTTGTCGGCTCCCCCTTATCCTGCGCTCACATGGGCACTCATCGTTGATGATGCCACGTTGGAGTGGACTCTTGAGCCTCGTGGCCATGCTTCTGTCAGTGCTACCATGTATGGGCTCCTCGCTCTCTCTCCCTTATTACTGGAGTTCTCACAGTCGTCATTTTCGTGTACTCTTTCTACAGCATTGTAAGGATTACCGAGCGGTTGATGCCGGAAATAGCCGAAGTACCGCTTACCTCTACCATCATCATCGAAATCTTCAACATGGACCTCGTCTTCATCCTATCGTCATTCCCCATTAAGGCCTCATATATTCGACCCTTCACTCTCCTCGTCTCTGTTATCCTGCTCGCAGCCGAACCGCCAAAAACCTGTCAAATCGTTATGGACTCTCGTTATTCTATCAATACCACTTTCATTCATGCTGCCGTTCACCTAATGTTTTGTACCCTCTCTCTCCATTCTCAGTTCGCCGCTCTGTCAAACCGCTATGCGAGTCTCATTATGCTATACGTATTCAAACACCACTCCCTTCTGCCTCCGTTTTCACATAATCGTCGGACTATCCCTACCCGAGGACCCTTAGCTCTTTGCAGTATAAAATAGCCCTGTACAGTTCCTACACCCAGGCAATCACATCCAGTCTCATTCTCGCACTCATCGTTATCACTAACTATCATCTAAACGTCTCAGAATTATTACATTCATTATAGTCTAAAAACGCTCGCTGACAACTATCTAACTCCCTAGTGCTTGTACATCCTCCAGCAGTCTCCACACCCCTTCGCACTTGAGAGTCGAACACCAACTTACAGCATCCACCACAACCTGTATGGTGTGCAGATGAATTCGGGCGCAAGCAAGTATTCCCCTATCATTGGATTGCTCAACAACTTGAAGTCAGCCACAGACTTCAAGGAGAGCATGACGCCCATCATGGAAAAGATCTTTGGGCACAAGCTGAACACAGAGATCGTGGGATGGCCAGAGGATAAGAATAAGCGGCGCAAAGTCCTCATCGCGATGCTGGAGTATGAGATCATTGACTGGAAACTCAAGGTCAAGGTCGGAGGTCTCGGTGTGATGTCATCACTCATGGGAAAAGCTATGATGGATGTTGACTTGATCTGGATCATTCCAAAAGTGAAGGACCTGGATTATCCCACTGGAAAACCTGCGTAGCCTATCAAGGTTATCATCTTCATTGAGCCTTATCGAATCGAAGTGGAGATGCACGTGTTGGACAATATCACCTATGTCATCCTTGACAGGCCTGTTTTCCATGCACAAACCACATCAGACCCATACCCAGCCCACATGGACAATCTCAGTTCCGCCATCTTCTGCTCTACATGGAACCAGGCCATCTGTCACAACCCAATAACGAATTAATGCTGGGCAGAGACTAGGACTCAAACAAAGAATAATCACGCAGAGGAAGTAGGCAGCAGGTACGTCTTGGTATTGCTCACTTGGAGATACAAGAGGTTTGAACTAAAGAACTACTGACTACGATGAACTACCTATATACACATATTGAAACTGAGATTGAAACTGAGTATGAACTAACTAACCAATCAGAATAATTAAAGGTATCGTACGATTCTATATATAACTATGATGTCATAACATGTGCCGCAGCCGCAGTAAGACTCTGGAACATTCCAAGAGTGTCGTGAGGCATGACGTCAACATCTTCGGCATTGTCCGATAGATCACGTGACTCTGGTAATTCTACAATAGACGCAATAATAGGAACTTCTTCAACAGTAAACACATTCTTAGAAACAGGCGCTGTGACTGGGCACTTAAAGGACTTAGAATTTAGGAACAAATAATGGTTTGTATTTGGAACTCGTGACATTACCCCCTCTCTAGGATGAGCGTCATCGCAAATGAAACTAGGACGAATAAACTTCTTGCGCCATTCCAAAAACTCTTGGGTTTCGAACACCGATTTATTAATTTTGCGGGGATTCAATGCCTTCGGATTTTGCCGGTGAAATTCTTGAACTTTCAACCGTGCATTCTCAAGGTTTTCCTCAGGTTCCCATGTCGCTTCTTCTATCGGATATCCTTCCCACTCTACTAGGTATTGGAGTTTTGATCTGTGCAGTCTCGAGTCTAGGACTTTTCATACTGTCCATTCGGAATCGCCTTCTGAGAAGATCTCTGGCGGTGGACAATGATGTGGAAGTCTTTGGACTAAGGTCGAGGGGGAATGCGGAGTGAGTAATTCTACGTGGAATACCGGATGAATCTGATATTTTGCTGGAAGGTTCAGGCGGTAATTTACATCACCCGTCTTCTCTAGCACTTCAAATGGACCAAGTCGTCGATCGGAGAGTTTCTTATTTGGTCTTTTCTGACGGATATTTTTGGCATTGAGCCAGACCAGATCTCCTTTCTTGAATTGTGGTGCGTCTTTTACTCCTCTATCGTAGAATCTCTTCATCCGCTCATTTGCCATTCACAGCATACTTTCTGTGTCTTCCTTCGCCTCTTTCATTACATCCACTCGTTCATCAGCTGAAGGTACTTTAGAGTTGGAAATCGGTGAAAAAGTAAACTCAGGATTGTATCCGTAGAGTACTTTGAATGGACTATGACCCGTTACAGTGACAGAGTTGTTGTGAGCGAATTCTGCTATCGGAAGCCAGTCTACCCAATCATTTTGGCGGTAAGACGTGAACATTCTCAGATATTGCTCTACTTCTTGATTGATTCTCTCTGTTTGTCCGTCTGTCTGAGGATGATAAGCCGTCGACATGTTCCATTTTATGCCTAGGCGTTTAGACACTTGTCCCATAAACTTGAAGACAAATTGTGTTCCTCTGTCCGATATCACCTGTTTCAGAGTTCCATGGTGTTTCCATATGTTATCTAAGAAAAGTTTCGCGATTCCTTGAGCGTCAACTTCCTTTTTCATAGGCATGATGTGCGTTTGTTTCGTGTATCGATCAACGACAACAAAAATAGAATCGAACCCTTCGCTTTTAGGCAAATCTACTATCAAGTCACAAGTGATTGATTGCCAAGGTCCCGCTGGTATTTCATTTGGTTTAAGCGGACCATGTGGTTGCGTTGGGTGAATCTTTGTTGCTCTGCATCTATCACAGCCATCTACGTAATCGTGGACATACTTCGTCATTGAAGGCCACCAATAATTTCTGGAAATCAATTCTAAGGTTTTGGCACGTCCAGGGTGTCCAGCTGGTGGAGAGTCGTGAAACAACTCCAATATCTCTTGGCGGATCTCTTTATCATTTGGAACATAAACCAGTCCTCGGAATAACACCAATCCATCCTCCACATTCCACTCTTCGACTCCTCTACGCAATTGTACCGGTGCTGCTTTTAGCGTTTGTAGCGCTTTAGCGACTTCGGGCTCTCGTTCTGTGCATTGCCTTATCTTTCTCAGCAATTGTTTTTCTCCTTGCACTAGAACTTGACCTCTTTTAGCAGCTTTTACAGTAAAAAACTCCGGTTTTAACAAAATACGATCAGAATTGTCGTTTTCTACCCCCCCTCTGTGGTCTTCTCTCCGAGAAAGCTTATCGGCCTTATCGTTGACTACACCAGGCTTATGTTGGAGCGTAAATTCATACTCCGCCAGGAACAGACTCCATCTGGCTTGCCTTCTTGTCAACTTTTGGCTCGTCATAAAGTACTCGAGATTTTTATGATCTGTCCAGATCTCCACATGGTGAGGTTTTCCCTGCACATAGTGCCTCCACTCCTCCAACACTCGAATGATTGCGAGTAACTCTTTGTCATGGATGTCATAATTTCTTTCTGCATCGTTCATTGACTTAGAGTAATACGCCACGGGGTGCCATAGGTCATCTTCCATCAGTTGAGATAGAACCGCTCCAGTTGCATAATCAGAAGCATCGGTTTCTATTTTCATCTTTTTCTCAACGTCAGGCATTACTAGGATCGGAGCTGATGTAAACCTTGACTTCAGTTCATCAAAAGCATCTTGCTGTTTCTCCGTCCAATCCCATTTGACATCCTTTCATAGCAAATCATTCATTGGTCTGGCAATGTCCGAAAACCCGAAGATAAATCTTCTGTAGAAGTTGGCGAAGCCCATAAATGCTTGTATATCTTTAACGCATTTGGGTACAGGCCATTTCATTACTCCTTCTACTTTCACAGGGTCCATTCAAACACCACCCTTCTCCACTATCAACCCGAGGAACTCGACTTCTGTCTGTTCGAAGCTACACTTTTCAGGCTTCAGATACAGATCATTCTCTTTTAGTTGTTTCAGTACCTCTCGTACAACTTTTCGGTGTTGTTCCCTCTTGCCATTCGTGAACACGAGGATATCATCGATATAGACAACTACGGTCTTTCCATCAATTAAATCTCTGAATATCTCGTTCATCATGGTTTGAAACGTGGCAGGGGAGTTTGTTAAACCGAAGTACATTACGGTTGGTTCGTGGTGACCAAATGGTGTTTTGAAGGCCGCCTTCCACTCATCTCCTTCTTTCATGCGAATATTATTGTACCCCCATCTTACATCCATTTTGGAGTACATTGTGGCACCAGTTAAAGCATCAATTAAATCTTGAGATCTCGGTAGCGGGTATGCATTTTTAACCGTCTTCTCATTGAGCTTTCTATAGTCCATCACCAGTCTTAACTTGCCATCTTTTTTGGCCACAAAGAAGAAAGGTGCTGCTACTGGAGATTGTGAATTTCTTATACGTCCCAGTGCAGTTTCGGCTTTTAACCAATCTTTCAAAGTGTCCATCTCCTTGGGTGACAAAGGATAGGGTTTCACATTTGGCGGAAGATCGCCATCATCTTTAAGATCTATCGCATGATCCCATTTCTTTCTTTCAGGGAAGCGCTTAGATTCTTCTTCTGAGAAAACTCCCAGGTACTCATGAAGCCAATCGGGAACCATCTCTTCGACTGATTTCTTCACTTTTGTTGCTTCTTCTGCAACCTTCTGCTCCGTGGCAACCGAGGCTTTATACTTGATCCATTCTCCAGGATACTCTTCGTCTTCTATTTCCTCAACTGTCACCCTCTTCATCGCCATGTCTTCTTCATCATCCTCTTCTGTGGGAATCAGATCTGGCACTTCTTCTATCTTTTTTTGTTCTTTTCTTTTTTCTTTATTTTTTGTCTTTGTTCTTTTTTAGTAATACATTTAACCGGGCAACGAGAAAGTGCAAAATGTCCAGCATTCCAATCTATTTCCGGGTTGTGATATCTTAGCCAATCTATGCCAATAATAACATCATCGCTTCCTAAGTCCGTAACCATGAAGGCTGCTTGATCCTCAACATGGTCACCGATCTTTAGACCTAATTTGGCGTAATGAGTCATCGATCCAGCGGC
This sequence comes from Suillus fuscotomentosus, assembly GCF_016647785.1. Lineage (NCBI taxonomy): Eukaryota > Fungi > Basidiomycota > Agaricomycetes > Boletales > Suillaceae > Suillus > Suillus fuscotomentosus. The sequence goes on from NW_024539569.1 coordinate 64,150, forward strand.
ATTTAACGAGCCATCAATATTTTTAACCGGAATGGGCCTTAATAATTTATGGCACCGGACTTCGTTCTTTTTCACAAACTTCTCGCTAATAAATAATGTCGATGCACCGCAATCTACCAGTGCTTTCACATCTGCTTGTCGGTTCTTTCCCTTCAACGTGATTGGAATGTAAAAATGTTCAGATTTGGATTTAATATATACTTCTGATACATCCGAGAACGTAGATAGGATGGAGAAACGATTGTTTGGGTCTAAGTTCGCAGACTTTGACTTCGACCCCTCTAAAAACCCTTGCCTTCCTTGGAGCTGACCCAAGCTTTGAACCAACTTGGGATAGGGTCTTCTTCTTTTGGCACTGTAGTAGCCTTCACCTGCACTTTTGGTGCGACTGCGTCTTTGCAGTTTCTAGCCATATGACCTTCGCCTCCACAGCGGTAGCATTTGAAGGATCCAGTCCTTCCTTGAGGTTTTGGAGCACCTCGCTGTTTGTTGGCATCGACGTCCATAGCGTCGCTTTCCCTGCTTGGACCAGGTTTATATTCAGGGGTCCTGGGGCCTTGTTTAGGGGTCCACCAGGTTGTCTTCTTCTTGTCCGCATCTAGCTCTTCGAAGTTGCGTCCGATTTGGATCGCATGTTCCACCAGTTTCTTCATGGTGTTTTTGTCCTTGTAACGGACATGAGCGAGCTGTATCTTGACACGGTCTTGAAGTCCCAGTCTAAACTTCTGTCTTTGGTTGTAGTCGGAAAATGAAGTGTGTGCAGCTTTTTGTCTGAAAGCAGCTGTGTACTCTGGAACTGAGGAAGATCCTTGTCTAAGGGATTCCAGTTCTCTGATCGCTTTTCCTTCACGATCTTCCTGCCCCCACATGGCTTCTAAGTCTTCCAGGAATTTCTCCACGGTCAACTTCTCATCTCCGGTCTTTCCAAGTTTGGTGATGTAAGGTTGCGCCCATTTGGCTGCAGTTCCTTTCATGAATGAATGCATCACTCCGATCCTTTGGCCTTCTTGGATGTTGGGCCATTGCGCAGTGTATAGCGCTACTTGGGATATCCAGACCATGAGTTCTATGGAGTCCTTTTCTCCAGTGAAGTCTTGGGGTTTGGAGTATTTGATGGAAGGGGAAGAGTTCGATGAAAGTAAGCTGGTTCCTGCCGAACCGAATGATGGTTGTTGTGACTGTATTTTCACAGTCTCGTCTTCTTGCATTTCTAGGTGTACGCCCAGGAGTCTGTTTGCTTCTGCTAGAGCCACATTCTTGGCTTCTAGTTCCGAAATCCTGACCCTAAAGCTGTCCGCTTGGTTTGCAAGTGACATGTGAATGTACTCGACGATTTCCTGTGGGGTAGATGGTAGTACTACCGCAGGTCGTTCTTGTACAGGAGAGTTTGGTAATTCAGACATAGTGCCAGTTGTGTTCTGGAACCCAATTCACTGATGTCTGTTGAAGAGCTGCTCGTAAGGGCTCTTCCTGAAGGGAATGATGGTGAAAAGAAGAAAGTTATGTAAACGGAAAACTGAAGCGGTCCCCGATATCTGATCGGATCAACCACGTACTTCAGGATCGAAGGGTTCTTTAATCAACCCAACCGATGCTTCCCTAATACTAACTAAAAAGGATACGTAAACTATACTCGATCGAGTGGGAAAAACTAGGGACAATGCAATCTCCGTTCTGAGGGTACAAGCCTAGGACAAGTTATCACTCTTCCAGCCGAAGCTTACAAGTGCGAGTCTCACTAGGGTATGTCTCTAAATCCTCATAGGTCGAAAGCACGGTTTGTCATCTAGACAGTTCCGCTATTGACTCGAAACGAATGCCTACGTGCGTATGAAGAAAGGGATAGGTAAAATGAAACTATAGTAACGTTGAGCAGGCAGGGTTTTGGGCCAGCACTCAAAGTTGCAGTGACACGCCTAATGTCGTGAACACCTCCATATACTGGCGGCTGCGGTAAGACAGGGCCTGGTATAGGACTACTAACTACGAAAGATGATAGGTATGAAAATGCGCTCAAATGAGCAAAGGGATGAAATCAAAAAGTCGCGGTGGTTTAGGCCGGGCAAAAGTATAATGGCTTTGTTTTGGCTGATGGTGTGAACACGACCAGGCGAAAGAAAGAGAGATGCAAGAGTGTAACGCGAGAGTCGGAGTCTCCTATAGTTCAAACCTAATGTCACAACCCAATAACGAATTAACGCTGGGCAGAGACTAGGACTCAAACAAAGAATAATCACGCAGAGGAAGTAGGCAGCAGGTACGTCTTGGTATTGCTCACTTGGAGATACAAGAGGTTTGAACTAAAGAACTACTGACTACGATGAACTACCTATATACACATATTGAAACTGAGATTGAAACTGAGTATGAACTAACTAACCAATCAGAATAATTAAAGGTATTGTACGATTCTATATATAACTATGATGTCATAACATGTGCCGCAGCCGCAGTAAGACTCTGGAACATTCCAAGAGTGTCGTGAGGCATGACGTCAACATCTTCGGCATTGTCCGATAGATCACGTGACTCTGGTAATTCTACAATAGACGCAATAATAGGAACTTCTTCAACAGTAAACACATTCTTAGAAACAGGCGCTGTGACTGGGCACTTAAAGGACTTAGAATTTAGGAACAAATAATGGTTTGTATTTGGAACTCGTGACACCATTGCAACTACCATCCGCCAATTCCCTGTTGTCGACATATACCACATCAACGACTACCATGGCACGCTTGCTCCAATCTACCTCCTGCCCAAAGTAGTACCTGTCTGTCTCTCGCTGCACAATGCTGAGTTCCAGGGTCTATGGCTGCTTCATACAAAAGAAGAGATGGAAGAAGTCTGCTCCGCATTCAACATCAGCAAAGAGCACTGTACGAAATATGTCCAGGCTCAGGAGTGGGCGAATATCAAACAGGACCCTAACTCTGACCTGTTTGTCTTACAAGTGCACAAAGGACATCTTTGCTATTAAATTAAGTACCCATCTGTATGTATGTAGGAGCTTTAATAAGTAGCATACAAAACAAAATACAATAAAAACCAAGTGGCGCAGTGGAGCGCTGTGATAATGTGACAGTAGGGTGTGGTTTTGGTGGTCCATCACTGCGTGTTTCAGGGCTGGCAGAATGTGGCTACAAGGAAAGTGAATAATATTACTACTAGTAGGCTTCAATATAGATAATTAGTTAGTTTTATGACAAGTGATGAATAAAAATAAAACTTACAAATAGCATGCTGTACTCATAGATGTTTCTCCTTCAAGGCGAATAAGTGGGTGAATTTGCAAATTGAGGTCCGCAAAGTAGCCGATTGATAAGATAAATATAGGGTAGCCAAGAAGTACAACCGTGTATCGAGATACACCTGCAAATGGACCTGCAGCTAATGATTCATCTGACAATGGGTCTGAAAACTTTAGCCTAGATTTTGGAATCCTAGATATGACTTACCAAGCCATGTACCCCAAAAGAAAGTAAAAAAACCGGACAGCATTTGGACAGGCCCAATCTGCCTTCCTTGCCGGTCCCGAACCTGTGCCCGTGTCGTGGGAATGAGTGATATTGTAAGGGCAAGACTGTAGGTAGCGATCATAACTGAAACAGCTCGTGCCCTACTGAACCCTGGGCCAAGGAAGTTTGTTGCCCATATTGCCAGAAGTATTCCCACACAATGGACAAAGATGATTATTCGGACAAGGGGATCAATGATATTGATAGGCATTGTATTGTGGTTGGGCCCGGGCCAAGCCTTGGCTGCGTGCGCGCGAATATATGTTTGTTAGGGGGCCTGAGAGATGTTACCGCGACGGCTATGAAAATGCCGTTATAGCGGCGGCGGGAGTACAAAAATTTGGTAAGTTGATGGCGGCGGTAAGGCACTAAGGAGAAGTCAACTCACTGCCGATGTCGTAACCATGTGGCTGACTCAGCCAGACCAGTATCGAGCTCCGTCAGCCGGAAATCACACTAACTCCAGTGCTTGTATAAGTGCCAAGTGATGTAGCCTGCCGGAATGAACTAGCATCACGAGTCGAACTCGCTGTTCGCTTCCTACGCAACAACTTTCAGGTCAGATGAAGCTGGACTTATGAATTTCACTATCCACAGCGTTTATGTAATACTACTAGAACGTTCCGGCGTTACATGCCATTAACCGCTTGACCTTCTTCATATTCGGAATCACTATTCTTCTAAACTTCTAGGTCTGGGAGGCTAGCGCTCAAGTTGAACGGCAAACGATCACGACGAAACATGTCGAACACGGGGCTAATCCAAAAGCTTTTAAGACGTCTATGGCAAGTCTTGGCGGCGCTCGCACATCCATCTGTTCAGCGACTCCGTTTCCTTGTGTCTTTCTTGCGGCGTTGTGCCGCCAAGGCTCGCGCTTTACCTGGACACGGTACTAACGCAAAGTCTTCCACTGCAGATTCATGCTGTTCCGGGGCTTTCAGTGCACGATGTTCACAGGCTACCTTGCCATTGCCGCTTCGCCGCCAAATAACTCCAACTAGTACATCAAGTGGTATTCAAGACGCGGCGTCGTCTTCAACACCTCCATACTCCATGCCTGTTCCCGAGCAAGTTATTCCGTTTTACACTTATTCACCCCCAGAGGTCAATGTTGCGATTCCTTCCGACGCTCCCGGCACCACTCTTCGTTTTGTACCATTTGCTGCCAATGATGTTTTGCGATATGATAATCGTCCTTTTGTGTACGTGCAGCACCTTAACGATAGTGGACAGTCTTGAGCAATCACTCTCCAGAGATAAGACTCATGAGCTCAATTACATTCCAGCACTCATGAGGCACTTCCCGAATCAGTGAGTGCATTAGCCAGACAGTATCTGAATGGGATGACAAACCATGTAGGTCATGTCCGTGGTTGGATGGTGATTGGAAATCATACATACATCCTGAAGGCGCATTGTATTTATACAATATGACTCGAGTAAGTCCAATCATGAAGGAAATACAGGTGTTTCATGGGCCACTGACCGTATTGTCTTAGAAAACATTCACTGAGGCCATCATGGATGAAACTACGTTTCACCTGCTCGCTGGATGCGTAGATGGGCTATACGACAAGGCACGCGCGGAATCAACGAGTCTCAAAGCCGATGACATTGAGCTTGTTGTGCAATTATGGCCGACCGAAGACGAAATAACCTGTCAATATTACTTCGTCGACCACGCAGCTCGAACTCTCTTTTGGCTGCACGATACTAGCCACGAAACGACAGTGAACATTTTTAGCGGGCTCCGGGGCGTCAATGATTTGAGCCACATTCGTGCGTTATGCTAAACTTTGATCACACTGATATGAACTTGGCGAGCAGGGTTTGCCTTGGAGTCCGAGTACTGGTGTGTCATCTGCAATCGTGTAAGTTTCACTGACTTCTCCCATCATTCTAATTCCAATGTGATTCCAGATCCTGTATGACAGTCAACGCCTGAGACGAGCAGGACGCACTGCGAACGCTACCCGAACCACCAGATGGATCGAGTCAAGCTTCTCAAAGAACTGAGAGAGGTCGTCATGCATGCGAGTGCAGGTAGTGATCGCCTGTCATTAGCCTTCGGTTGTTTTTGAACATGACATTTCAGAGATCATCACTTCAGACATGTCTTTATCGCCTTTTGATGCAGATGAACTCTCCAGAATTTTGGAGCTGATCAATCACCTCCAAGGTACGAAAACTTCTTTAGAACCGTCCATGATTGAAATCATGCAATTCCAGAGAACGCTGAAGAAAAAGATTTCCCTCATTCCACTTGCATCATTGGTAAGAAAAGCCTATGCACACGGTGTAATCACCTTTGACTTTCATTATTTTATCAATAGCTAGATTCATGCAGTATTTCTGTACGTTCTCCACTTCACCGCCGGGTTCAGGTTGCTCATTCATTCTGAAGATAGAGCCAAGTTTTTCAACTTCTGCGGCCTACCTTGTGCTCGACTCGATGCTGACAAATCCGTGTATGAAGAGGATGCAGGCTTTCATCCACTGACCACTCCATTTTCTCTAGTTTTCGAAGCCATGCTTTTTTGGGCACCGCGAGCGCACTTGAACGATATTCGAAGGGTATGGGTGGATGAGTGTATCAACATGCCGCGGTGGAAAGACTTCAACACAAAACTCATGGCGGAGTGGACTGGGATCACCATATATGTGCGTATCTTCAAGTCGCCATTCGGCTTCATAACTTGATTTCTCCCAGTCAACCGTCATGTTAGCCGTAGACGTCAGTTTCCTCGCAGTGCCGAACATGAACATTGACCAGTCACAGTCGATTGGAATCATTGCTACCTATCTCTCTATTATCTTCATCACCGGCTCCTTGATTGCCTCAGTCCTTCTGGCGCGTCAGAACCAGAGATACGGTTTTGAATCAGCCGAAAAAGCGGCAAGCCGTCGCCCCTACTTCCATTCCTGCTATACTAACTAGTTCGCTTAGGCTGAATTCCTGTCGAATTTGACAGGCACGTTTTTTGGAGTGAGAGCCCTCGCTACTGTTCACAGTCTCCCGTATGCGATGCTTATGTGGGGGTATGTGGATCGATATCATCTGATCAGGGAAATTGATTAACGTGCCCTTCACCAGGATGATCTACTTCGCAATCGGCCTTCTGTACAACGTCTTCAAATTTACAACGACGGCCATGCTGGCATCAATCGTCAGCGGGTGCGTGGTCGTTACCGTGTTCATATCGTGGTTCATCTGGGCAGCGAGAGAGATCCATATTTTCAAACGACTGGCCAAGTCCGTTCTTTCTGTCACTAGCGGGACATAGTATCCAACCTTAGTGCTTCGGGTATTTTTATCATGTTGACCATGCAGACTGTGCAGTGGCACTATTATCAACCAAGTTTTCAGTAAAAGCACATAATGAGTGAACTAGTGCACAGTGCACAAGTTGGTTGATCAACAACTTCACGATGCTACCATCATGCGTGTGTCCAAATTTGAGCCAAAGACATGTCTTTTAACTTGAAGAACTTATGTCACTGCCCGCATGAGAAGCATCTACCCCGTCGTACTATTTTAGGTCAGCTCGTACCCATTCAGGGCGAAGCCTTGGTAAAATATTGACATGTTTCACCGTGACCAAAAATTCAGAATCCACTGCGATTAGATACACAAAGAAAAATCAACGTCAATTCAACATCCGAGTCAGGTAGCTTTCTTATTAGATGCTACCTTTCTGTATGACATGTTGCTAATTCGAGTGTATGCAATGCTCATTCACTGGACGTGTCTCATGCCTTTCGCCCCGTTCTGGATGTTTCAATGATTGGGCACCTGTACATTCAATTTGAAGCCGCTTCTGCAACGTTCACGAAAATTCGAAAGGAAAACACTGGATGTACGGATATCTGGTTATGGAAGCTGTGAGGATACAGCTTATATGCCTATCGCACTGCCCTTCTTCCGCATGTTCTTGCTGCGGCTTCTATCCTCGATCATTGTCGTCCTGTGGATCCGGAGCCCGCACTGAGATAAGTAATTATGATCCGTTCAAGCCTTTGAAGATCGTTCGTTGTTTATATCATAGCGCCAGTCAAAGGCATATAATGAAGTCTATGCTGCCCATGATCCCCAAGACTTTACCCGTCTTCTGGTAACATTGAGTACGAGTCATGGAAGTTCATCGACCTCATTCAAGGCGTAAAGTTCAAGAGCTCAACTGCATCACTTCAACCCCGTACACGTTCATGCGGCTCCTGCCATGGTACCCCTATAGCTTCGTTTGTCACCAGTACGATGTCGACGTGAGCTGATTCTCACCTAGAATTTTAAATATTTCTTCTTCCGTCTCAGACGCAACAATGTTGCCTTGAAAGACATTGAAAATGAGGCAAACCTAACTGCAGCTGCAGGACACACCTTCAGAAATCTTGACACGTCTGTTCCGGGGGTCTCGAACCACGCCTCCATACAAACCTCGTTGATTGAGAGAATACCCGAGAACATTTGCCTTCATTCTCATGGCCCGATTGAACTGTAGCGGTACATGTCTGCATCACTTATCATACAGCAGTTATTCAAATTGCTTACAATGTCATCGCCCTGCAATTAAATGAACTCGTTATAACATCGAGCGCAGACAGACGAGTTACTTACCGTGTAGTAAAGGAGGGCTGCTCCTCTATTTTCCCAAGGAACACATAAGATATCGATGCGTCGATGCTTTGCATCGGGTTCGGGACGCTTACACAATCCACGATAACATAATTCGAGAGCGGAAAAATCATCAGGCAATGCCAAATCCTCTGTCAGGATCTTTGCAGCATGCAGACGGGCAAGCAGCTCCGGAAGAAGACCTAAATCAATGTTCCTCGTAAAATAACATCAAGTCAGGAGAAGGCAAAAGCGTTCACCTGCATGTGTTATCCCATCTGAGGTTGGTCGAGTCACTATGATATCAATATCGCCACAAGTAGCTTTGCCCCTATCGAAGAACGTGAGGGTAAGGCAAGCAGAAGTAAATCATCACAAACCTTCTGAAGCTACCCATGATATCAATGTAAAGGTGCTCATCGAGCTCAAGAGCTGTTTGTATCACATCAATGGGTCGTGAAAGCCCGTAATGTGAATCTTTACCAATGGGTCTAATTAAGTTGAAGATACTCTCTGCTTCACTGCGTGGCATTCTATCATTGATATCTGACAACAAAAAATCAGTCATGTACTGATAGGAGTGAACACGAAGGGCCGACCATCATAGAATTGTAAACCAACTTCCTGCGCGTGAGATAATTTAATGCCACCTTTCCGAGCTCGAACATCATCTAGCGTCCGACATCCGTTATTATACCACATATAAGCTATTTGTCGGCCTGTGCCAACGGATCAGAAGGTGACAAACGAAGAGCGGACATTTTCCATACCGACTCCATATATCCCCTGAAATAAGTTAACGGCTTCGACGTCATCCGTTTTTTCGTAGCCAATGCGTCTCAAATCACCGGTTTCGATGATCTCCATGATCTGGCAAAACACGTGTTATGGGAATGTAACGTCAATGTGCGTCAGTGGATACACACCTTTCGAGCAGTCTTCTCACCGACGCCCGTGATTGACCGGGCCTCGTTGAATGATTTGATTTTCTTTGGATAATTGCGCAAGGCACGAATACCTACCAGGATCATCAGCACTGATGATTCTGCTGCAAACATTGCGTACATTTCGAGTAGCTGTACACTCGCCAACGATCATCTTCACCTAGTTTTGCCTTGTGCAACTCCATAAGTTCCTCCAGCTGTTCGTGTGTTCCATCAGTTGCAGATAATGCCAAATGTAGATGCAAACCTTTTCAATGATATCTTGATTCATGCATCCACGCTGCTCAGGTTCCTTTCGGTCGCATGTAAAACCCTTTAGGAGCATAATATTCGAAATTAATTCAGGGACTTCGAATAGAGCCACTCACCCGCCGTGGAACATGTGCTGGTTTCGAAAATTCTTTTTCTTGATCGCTCTCGTCGGTCTCGCTCTGTCCGAGGCCTCTCTGGAGATAGTTGAGTTGAGACGTTTTTGCTTGACGTTACGACCTACAGCTTGCTCTCGTTCAGCCCTCGCTTTCTCGTAAAATTCAGCAAGAGGGTCTTCTGTATTAGACTGTGGCTTGTGATTGCTTTGGTCATTATTATGACGGGCTGTGCTGGAAGCTTTCCCCGTGGGAACAAATGTATGGGGTGCAGGAGGAAGAACGACTAGCATTGCCGCTAGGGGCTGTTGATTTTTTGTTAGATGATCTTCAGTGAAGGAGCTGAGAAATGTGATGGTATTAAAATATGGTCGGAGTGAAACTGGCAGCAGGCGTACGAAATGTGACTGGAATCTCCACCAAGGTCGTCCGTAGATGCGGTTACTTGTGCCTTTGTCTGAACCAAATTTCCCTGTCCTCTCTTCTGCCAGCTTCTACCGGCATGGATGCGTTGAGGGAATGCCGCGTGTAGAAATTCGAAATCGAGAAGGCTTTCATCATCATCTATGGCGTTAGCCTTGCCTTTCGTATCATTTGCTTCCTCATCGTGTTTGCCCCTGAGCTTGTAGCCCAAACGACCATACCCGGATATTACCCAACTCCAAGTGACCGTTGGGATATTGTCAGGGATCTCTTTCAACGATTTTAATCCGAGGGCTTTCAGGGTCGGGCGAGTTGTCGCATCCGTCACGATGTGAGTTACGGTAGTAGGGTCGTACGATGGTACCAAGGTGCCACCATGCTTGATGATCTGAAAACCTTTTTGTCAGAAACGTATTACTCAACGGCATTGACTAATCGACGGTCAGCGCGTAGATTGATACGTAATGCATGTCAGCGTTGAAGGCGGAGCTTCTTCGCCACAACATGATAACGCGTGAATAGCGGACCGGGAAATACGGAAGTAGTCTCCAGTAATAGGGGTCAGGGTGAGCAAAACATGGGAAACTCACGTAGTCCATGCGACCACGCGTCAGGACGCCTGCATACTGCATGTCCCCACCGACATACAGTATTTGCTTTCCCTTGAGGTAATCAGACTTGCGCTTCTTTGGCAAGTCAGAATTCAACTTCTGCGCATATTCTAAAGGAGTAACGAGCGCTGATTTTCCTTTATTTTTCTGGTCTTTATTTTGCTTTGAAATATTAGCTTTGCTCCTCGAGCTGCTCACAGTCTTCCGGACCTTCGGATGTTTAACGACTGTCGCTCTGGACAAGGGTGGAATGCCCCCTGGATCTGATGATGGGATACTCGAGTGGCGTGATGCTCCAAGAGGGGAATTTCTGGGGCTCGTCATATTGCTGGTATTCGTGGGTGAGGGTTCTAGTAACTCTGATTGTGGATTGGGCATGCCAAGTTCTGGCGCAAAGGACTGGAACTTCTCGTTCTCAACTGATGCCTCGTGATAATGATCTAAAATGCGAGCTTCCGGACTGTTGCCATTTGTGGGCTCTTCGTTGATGGCATCATGTGCCACTAGCTTAGCAACTCTTGATTTGCGGGTTTGTGCAGTGGTATCATGGGGCATCAATCTCGCTGGCGACAAATATTTGGCGTCACTATCGCCTTCGTGGTGCATCGTGGGCTTCGTGATATGAGATCCAGATCCAACTACGGGTAGCTTGGCTGCCCCATGTTCATAAGCGCTTGACTCAACGTTGCAGCTCGGGATTCGCGAAGAGTTCGCAATAGACGAAGCATCGACCGGTTCGCAGTTAGTATACCGGATAAAAGAAGACGATGTAGTTTCGACTGGGGCATCCCCATTTCGGCGAGCCGTGAGTTGCGGAATTTGGTTGACGCCTTTGCCTTTGCTTCGTGATTTGACTGAAGAAGCTATAGCGTGACTGTGTCCAAATGTGTTAGTTGAGGGATGAACTGATTAATCCGAAATTGAGACAAGGGTCGACACAACCTACTTTGCAGCATGTTCAGCATTGTCACTACGTGAGAAAACAGTAGGTAGCATGGGTGCTCCTGACGTGGTCACGTTGGGAATCTCGTATAGCTTTGGCTTCTTTCCCTGGGCTCGAAGTTCGGGTTTTGTGAGTTTGCGCTTCAATCTGTAAAACAGATGATCTCAGATTTGCAAGAGCTACGTGAGAAGGTAAGTGAAACGTACTGCATGGGCACTTCTTTGTCAGAGATATGCTGTTCATCCCCTTTCTTGTCAGAATTGAGAAATGGTTCAGGGCCTGTATCAACTTTGCGTGGGTGACCTTGCGCGAGAATAACGTGATCGATAACATGACTTCTGTAATTATCCTACTCAGGGGGACTGGCAGAAGGGAGCCAATTGAATGGAGCGCGTACCTGTTCCTACGATAATCTTCCAATCGTGCACGAATATATTCATCCACGTCCTCGTCAGGAAGGTTCATGTGCTGTTCTTGCTCAGCGAAAAATGCATTGATATCGTGCATAGTGAATTCCAACCGGGATAGTATGGTGGGATGGCTGGCATGAAGCACACTAGTACTCCCTCCCTGTGTGGACGTTTTTATGGAAGGCACAGAACACACATGGACATGCACGTGATCGGTGTCTCGCGTCGCGGGGATGCTTCTGCCAAGGTAAATAAAAAATAATCAACTTTCTCCCGAGACAAAACAACAGTATCCACCGTTAGATGGGCCTGACCAGTTCCAGTTGGCAGATTAACGGGAGCCTTCAAGCGTCAAGAAAGCGACAGATAACGTGAACCAAGCACTTTGCTGGCAGGTGTGCTGTCAGTATGGCTGCAATGCGGCAACTCGGGGAGTTGGCAAATCCCACGAACTGAATCATTCCGGTGAGGGATGCTCACGGTCAGCAGCTTTTAGCTTGTCAGACAAATATTATCGTGACTCACCAAAAATGCTCTGTTATAATGACCGTAGGACAAAAGCCATGTCATCAATGATATATATCCCCAAGCCAGCATGAATACTGAGGAAGCTGAATCCGGGTGAATTTGCTTCTCATGTGGCGCTAAAGTAGCCCTGGGCATCGACTCGGACAACGGCAGGCTTGCCAAAAACTAGGGCAAGAAGTAGGCGCCGTCCACTAATGAGGCGGCTTTTTTTACAGTGAGCCTGAGAAGCGCATCATTGACTTGCCCAATGACAATTTATTCAGTAATGAAAGCCTAGTCCGACACGGGCCTAAGGCGCTTTTGTTGTGACCGTATCAATTGCAATTGAAGATCTACTCCGAAGATGGTATCTCTGCCTGTAAGTTGATATTGTCCCTTGCCATTTTGCAGGTCACCTGAGGCAGTTCAGCTTATCACGTAACTGTTGTTGTTGTCTTTTCCTCTCTCGAAATTGGCATCTTTCCTCAGCTGATACTTATGCATCACCTATGCCGCTCTTCGGTCTTTGCTTTCCTCTCTCGAGCGAGCGTGCCTGCGTGGCCTTTCTACTCCCCATCAACTGGCCAACCTTCTTTTCCCTTCCTGGCAGCCGCTGACTTCAACCTGACTTTAACCCACCGACCAGCTCGCAAATACAGCTTTTGACACTCCCCATTTACCAACACTGACACGTTATTGTGGATCCTTTCCCATCTCAACCTGGACTCAAAAAGACCGCTTGTTTTTGACCTCGTGTTTAGCCTTCTACCCTGTTTCGCTGAGTTACTATCGGTATAAAACTCAGGGATTGCAGCGGGGTCCAATTTCGGCGTCTTGCCAACAACTATCACATCATATCAAGTTGTCGCGCAGTCGTCTCCTCATCGCTGCGACATCCTGTTCATGACCTTCGAGTATACTGAGAATATGCTGCACGGTCAGTTCAACGCTTATATCCCCAGGCGGCATTCCCTCACTCGTCATTCCTTCAATTCACAGATGAAGACGATGCCTCTGACGCGTCCTCTGACGTGACAGAACTCGAGGAATACGACTTTCCGGACCACTTTTTCGAAAGGGACGGAAGGCTCTTCCATTCTCATGGTAGCTTGCCGTATCCATTGCCTGTCGACGGGCCGGAGCAAGCAGTAGGTGCCACGCAACCCATAAAATTAAAATCACCCATTTTTCATTAGAGGTTGAATAATCTTCATAGAATCTTGCGCGATACCGTCGAGTTCCACTACCTTGGCCCAGTGACCGAGGTACTCAACGATGCTCGCCCCAGGCAAAAACGTGTGCTCGATCTGTGCACTGGCACAGGCCGTTGGTGCGCGATCTATTGATCAACTTCCGATGTGTGCTTCTCTTACGCTAACCTTCCTGCAGGCCGATGGATATGGCCAGATTATTTCCCCGTGTCAAGATCTACGGGCTTGATATCGGTGAGCTTGCTTATACCCGCGTAAGATGAATAGTTTCAAATTACCCCTCCGCCCAGTTCCGATCGCCACTAGGCGTCCCTTGCGACATGTGCAATTCGAGATCCACGATATCACGGAACGTTTCAGATGGGGCAATGGAGCTATGGATTTTATTCATGCTCGTAATATCGATCTAGCTGTACGTTGTTCATTGATCACCACGTTGCTTTTATTCATTGATCATGAATAGGTTACGGATTACCCAGAACTCCTCCGGGAAGTTGCTCGGTTGCTCCGTCCCGGCGGTCTATTCTTTTCCGGCGAGATTGGGCGCTCCATCGACTTTGCCCATGGATCTTCCTTGAACCAAGCACCTCGTGCGCGAAGCTTCTTTCAGGTGGTTAACCGCTCCCTGGAGCTTCGCCACTTGGTTCCCATTGCCGACAGCATCCCTGGTTTCATTCAGCAATCTCGTCAATTCACCGTGCCCACTATCCAGACGTTCCATATCCCCGTCGGTGATTGGCACCACAATCTGGTCATGAAACGTGTTGGCAAGATGTACTTGGCCGCCCTGAAGGATTTCGCGGAGAGCCTCAAGCCCATGCTCCGTGAGGCAGGGATGACCCAGCAGGAGATTAACTCCCTTGTCACTGGGTTTATTGAAGACATAGAACGCGTTCCCGGGTTGGTTGGGGTTTACCACACCGCGTGGGCGAAGAAGCTGTAACGGATCTTTGATGTTTGTTTTCTAAATGCTGTCTTATGCTTTCAGTTTCTGGTGACTGCTATCTTGGTTGCTTTCTTGTTTGTTGTGTACTTTTGCTATCAGGCGTGCTCATGTTTTCCTACCTACCTGTTTTCGGTTGCTTTCGTAGGTTGTAATGCAATGTTGATGTGTTTGTGATTCCCAACTACTGTGCACTGAGGTTACCTCCAAGGCTCCAACCTAAACCTTCCGGTGCGGACATAGCAAAATTTCGGACGAACACGGAATCTACCGTTTGTTCGAGCCAACTCCGCTCACAGTGTAACTTGAGTCCGTTCTGTCCAAGCTCATTCATCCCTACAAATGCTTGCAAGAAGAGCGTCGACCTTCGCGCGCAGCTTCGCCACTGTCATCGACAATGCCGGGGTCAAGGTAGCAGCCATCGACAACGGTCAACCCACCACCGCTGTCACCTTCCTCGTCAAGGCTGGCAGCCGATACGAGCCTAAACCTGGTGTCGCGCATACGCTGAAAAACTTTGCTTTCAAGGTGCGTGTCATGTTCCATTCTGAATACGCGCTCTGAAGCAGTCTTTGCAGAGCACTGCCAAAAGGTCGGCATTGGGCACGGTCAGAGAGAGTGAATTGTACGGTGGCGTCCTTTCTGCAAGTCTGTCTCGTGAATATTTGGCACTCACTTCCGAGTTCTTGCGTGGTGATGAGTCCGTTTCCTTACATGCAGCATTTTATGTGTTGATTTTAATGACTGTGACTGATGTTTACAGGTCATTCTTCGTCGACCTCATGTCTTCCTTCCTCACGTCTAGCAAGTTCCAGCGACATGAATTCCAAGAGTACGTTCTCCCTGTAGTTGAAGCCGAGAGCACTGCTGCCTCGCAAAACCCCGCAACGCACGCACTCGAACTCGCACATTCGCTCGCTTTCCGTTCTGGCCTCGGTTCCTCCCTTTTCGCATCCCCACACAGTCATGTCTCCCTTGACGATGTCAAGGAATTTGCAGCTCGTGCATTTAGCAAAGGCAACATCGCTGTCTTGGGTACTGGCATCGACTCAGCTGCGCTCACACAGTTAGTCGAGAAAGCGCTTGCAGGCGCATCTGTCGGCAATGTGGCTGTGGAGAGTAAACCATCGACGTACTTTGGTGGCGAGACACGGCTGGAGTCGCATGGGGGTCCTGAGACGGTGTTCATTGGCTTTGGTGCTGCCGGTCCCGCGGACCCCGCGCTTGCTATCCTTTCGGCGCACCTCTCGCCTCAGCCATCTGTCAAGTGGTCGCAGGGCCTTTCGCCTATTTCTGCTGCCATCCCGCAGGGCACGTCGGTGCAGCCTGTTCTTATATCGTATTCGGATGCAACGCTTTTCGGTCTGCTTGTCCAGGGCTCGAGCCCCGAAGGGGTGAAGGAGGCTGCCAAAGTTGCTACTAATGCATTGAAGGAATCGACCGGGCTCAATGGTGATGCTCTTAAAACGGCAGTGGCTAAAGCCAAATTTGCTGCTGCTAGCTCTCTAGATGGTCGTGATGGAATTCTCGGCGCTCTCAGTACCAAGGTGCGTCTATACATGTGGTCGTGGTTTTAGAACGTCTGAGGAAGTTTCATGATCATAGGTCTTTGCAAACTCGGATGCTTCGATCGAAGCTACGCTAGCATCGATAGATAAGATTGATGCTGCTGCATTCTCGAGGGTGTGTACTTTTCTTTTTCATTTTGTGTGAAGGATATATTGAAACACCTATCTAGTCTGTCGCCGCGATCACGCAATCCAAGCCCACTTTTGTTGCTATTGGGAGTGTGCAGGCATTACCGTTCACAGATGAACTTGGCCTTTGAACTAGATGATAATATTGATAGACCATCGCTTTACATTATGTGCTAGCGAAAAAATATTCCTTCCTTCAACTTTGACTTTGCGTTCGGATACGATGTCCGAGATACTGCCGGTTTTCCGATAAACTTTCGGGCCTAGATTCTAGAAGCTCTAGAACTCGAAGTCTTGAACAAGCATGTACTAGACTAATCATAGCTACTAAGTATACGTACATATACACATGGTTGCTTGATCCACGCGTTATACCACTGTCGTTTATATCGACAGCAACTTTGCTCATTAGCGGCGCCTGAGCCTGTCTGAGAACGGTACTTCATTTTACGCAAAAGCGCAGTACCACTCTCCTGCGCCCCAATTTCTTGCCAGTTACTTCTTGACGTCACATTTCATCGAATCGTCATATATCAGGCGGCATCTACTACCTGGTTTGCAACCTCGACTTTTGAGTGGGACTGGCCTCGGGTCGACGTTGATGTCTAACATCCCGTTGCACTCTCTCGGACGCAAAGGAAAGACACGAGCCGGGTACGTTCCTTTGAACGACGCCCAGGATACCGATATGCCCACGGGCGTTCTGAGAGCTGTTGGGACACGCAACGTAAACTTGACTGTAAAGGTGAAGGGCAAACAGCGCGAACGATATACAGACGCAGACGAGTTCGATGAAGAGGCGACTTTACTTGGGAACAGGGACAGTACGCTGGAAGAGGTTGAAGAGGGAAATGTAGGTGAACAGTCGAAACGACCGTCCAGGGTGAGTTGTCTGTCTATCTGCAAAGCACCACAAGTTTTACGTGGAGACAGCGTTCATCGGGACAGCGTCCGTCGAGTATACATAAGACACAGGACAAGTCCAGGACAATACCATTCAGACCACCAGGTACACATCTTCTCCTTGTTTTACGAAACTATTGACTCAACTTTGCAGAAAAATTACAATCCAAGTTCCCGCCCAACCTCGTACGGAACCAGAAATACAACATATTCACTTTCTTTCCCATCGTCATATACGAACAGTTTAAGTTCTTTTTCAATCTCTACTTCCTTCTCGTCGCTCTTTCCCAGTTCGTTCCAGCACTCAAGATCGGTATGCTTATTCCTCTTATGCTGGTACTGTACCGCCTCATGTGTGCCCAGGATTTATTGTCACATATGTCGCACCCCTCGCATTCGTGCTCTGCGTCACAATGGGGAAAGAAGCTTATGATGACTACAAGCGCAATCTCCGCGACCGCGAAGCAAATTCCCAGAAATACCTCACTCTTGTTCCCTCCTCCGACAGCGGTCCGCATACACGCTCTGTCCCCTCCTCTTCCCTCCAGGTGGGCGACCTTGTCGTACTGGAGAAGAATCAGCGCGTACCGGCAGACATGGTCCTTTTGCGCACGAGCGATGCTTCTGGAACGTGTTTCATCCGAACTGACCAGCTCGATGGAGAGACAGACTGGAAGCTTCGTGTCGCAGTTCCCGCTACTCAGAAGCTTGTCAACGACAGTGAACTACTAGATTTGGATGCAGAATTTTATGGTGTGTGCTCGCCCATCCTACCCTCTTCACCTCTGGATGTTTATTTGAATTCCAGCCGACGCTCCAATCAAGGACATTCACACTTTCATTGGGACATTTACGATACACACGCCCCGCACGCACTCTGTTCATGATGTGCCCATGGTACAGGTCCCCACTGTTGAACCCCTGTCTGCGGAGAATGTCTTATGGAGCAACACAGTATTAGCTGCGGGTTCTGCTGTTGGATTCATTGTATACACGGGGTCTGAGACGCGCGCTGTCATGAACACGAGCCATCCTGAGACCAAGGTCGGTCTGCTGGATCTGGAGATCAATAGACTTGCCAAGGTATGCACGTACGTACTTGTGTTAGGGGGAATATTCATGACAGTCCACCTACAGATTCTTTGTGCGGTGACGTTCGCGTTATCGTTTGGACTCGTTGCGTTGAATGGGTTCAGGGGACAGTGGTATATTTATGTGTTCCGTTTCCTCATATTGTTTTCGTCTATCATCCCCATCAGGTATGTCTGCCCTCCGCGGAAGACGAGCGCATATAGCCAACGTTTTCTCTTCCCTCTATCGCTTCTCTTATGTGTCGTGCTTACTACAAACATAGTTTGCGTGTAAACCTTGACATGGGCAAGACGGTCTACGCACAACAAATAATGAATGACTCTGAGATTCCTGGCACAATTGTCCGCACGAGTACACTGCCCGAGGAGCTGGGCCGCATAGAGTACCTTCTTAGCGACAAAACTGGAACCCTTACGCAAAATGGTGTGTGAAACTGGTTTTTCTCTCTTCTACCTATTGCCTCCTTCTACCCATTGTATTTTTCTTGGGTGTACACGGATGGCTGACGGACACTCTAGAAATGGAGATGAAGAAGCTGCACATGGGAACTATGTCCTATGGTTTTGACAGCATGGACGAAGTTGCTCACCAGCTTGCGAGTGCATTTGGTGCTGATCAAGGCTCGTAGTCCACACATCCACTCTTCTCATCACGGATGAACTGACAGTCACGCAATGTAGCTCATGCAAGAAGCAATTCAATAGCTACAGGCGCACAACTTGCCATGAGAGGACGGAGGGATATGTCGTCAAGACTCCGAGACGTAGTGCTTAGTCTTGCACTTTGCCACAATGTACGTCACCTCCCTTTCCCTCCTTTCCAACTTACCCCTAGGAACCTAGGTCACTCCAGTCACCAACGACGATGGCACCTTGACCTACCAAGCCTCCTCCCCAGACGAAGTCGCAATCGTCAAGTGGACAGAGAGCGTCGGCCTCAAGCTTGTCTTCCGCGACCGCACACGCATGGAGCTCCAAACGCCCGCCCACGCACGTCTCACCTACGACATCCTCGACATATTCCCCTTCACAAGTGAGTCCAAGCGCATGGGCATCGTCGTACGAGACGCACACAACGGTGAGGTGCTTTTCTTGCAAAAGGGCGCGGATGTCGTTATGGCTCGTATCGTGCAGCGGAATGACTGGCTGGAAGAGGAGACGGGGAATATGGCGCGCGAGGGCTTGCGCACGCTCGTCGTTGCACGTAAGCGGCTGACGTCACAGCAGTATGCGGCGTTCAAGACTGCGCATCATGCTGCTAGCATCCGGCTTGATGGACGCAGCGAGGCGATGATTTCTGTCGTTGCGGAGCATTTGGAGCATGACCTGGAGCTGCTTGGCCTGACCGGTGTCGAGGATAAGCTGCAGGATGAGGTGAAAGGGACGCTTGAGCTGCTCAGGAATGGGGGAATCAAGATTTGGATGCTTACGGGCGATAAGATCGAGACGGCACGGTGCATTGCCATTTCGACAAAACTGGTGGCGCGGAATCAGTATATTCACGAGGTAGCCAAGTGTGAGTTTTCTGATCCATACGTCTTTGTTCCACCGTTCATGCTTTGAGTTTGTAGTGAAGACTTCTGATCAAGTCAGGGACGAGCTGGAGTTTTTACAGTCAAAGCTGGATTGCTGTCTAGTAATTGATGGCGAGTCGTTGCAGGTGCTGCTTTCTTTGGACACGTATTTGTACTGCGCTCACCCCATCCACTCAGCTCTGTTTGAACCTGTACAAGAATGAATTCATCGAGATCACAACCAAGCTATCGGCTGTCGTTGCTTGTCGATGCTCTCCTACGCAGAAAGCAGATGTCGCAAGGTTAATCCGACATCACACTAAGAAACGGGTTTGCTGTATCGGAGATGGCGGTAATGATGTCAGCATGATACAAGCCGCTGACGTTGGTGAGTCCTCAGTACTGATTCCAAACGGAAGTTTCAAACCTTGATGGGTGCAGGTGTCGGCATCGTTGGAAAAGAAGGAAAGCAAGCATCCCTCGCCGCCGACTTCTCTGTCACCCAGTTCAGTTACCTCACGAAGCTCCTCATGTGGCACGGCCGCAACTCATACCGCCGTTCTGCAAAGCTAGCTCAATTCGTCATCCACCGTGGCCTGATCATTTCGATCATGCAAGCCGTTTTCTCGGCTATCTTCTATTTTGCCCCGATTGCATTGTACCAGGGGTGGTTGATGGTAGGGTATGCGACGATTTATACGATGGCGCCTGTTTTTTCGCTGGTTCTGGATCGTGATGTGAACGAGGATCTTGCGTTGATATACCCGGAGTTATACAAAGAACTGACAAAGGTTGGTGGTTGTGTGAATAGGTTTATGGCTTATTGACACCTCTGGGTGTAGGGCCGTGCCCTATCTTTCAAGACGTTCTTCCAGTGGTTGATGATTAGCGTATACCAAGGTTAGCCCGTTTATTTCATCCCCACATTCCCTGAGTTGATAGTCGTATTTGCAGGCGCAGCCATCATGATCATGTCCCTCCTCTTATTTGAAACCGAGTTCTTAAACATCGTGTCCATCTCTTTTACGGCTTTGGTCATCAACGAACTTATCATGGTTGCACTAGAAATTACGACCTGGTAAGAACTACAACAATTTTCCTGATGGACACGCTCTGATCCCTAGTGACAGGCATATTTATATGGTCATTTCGGAAGTAGTTACCCTTTTCTTTTATGTTATCAGTATCGCTTTCTTACCGGAGTATTTCGGTGCGGGTTCCCGTTATCAATCTCGGGGGTTACTCATCGTCCCCTGCAGACCTCGATTTTGTCGTGTCCACTCGTTTTGCATGGAAAGTAGCTGTCATCGTAGCTGTCAGCGCGCTTCCGCTGTATGTCATCAAGCTCATCCGTAGTAGAATCGCTCCCGCAGCGTCGAGCAAGTTGCTATAATACTTATGCACCATGTAACTTGACGATCACTCCAAATCTGACATCTTTATAATGTATTTCTGCTTGTTTGATCGTAAACCTCGATGCAAATAGAGCAAAAGAGAATAACACTAGGGAGCGTATCAAGAGGAATCAAAACGAAAGACTACCCGCCAGTGATATTCAAGTTAACCTGCGTGAGGGGGCGGGGATGAGTTAATATGAGTCACGAAAGAATTTGGAAAGAATGTCCCAGGTGCCTGCCAATCAGACGTGGGGTTCACGCCTCCCCACAATGAAGGCCCAATCGGAGGACGAGGTGAGCCAAACCCTGGGGGCGCGGGTGCCCCCCAAGGAGGCCGGTTATCCCCAATGACGGCCCGTGGACTGGTATTAGTGCCCCACGACTGACCCACTGCGCCCGGCGCGATGCGCCGTCCTGGCGGAGGAACAACTTCGTCATCATCATCTGCGAGAGCAGAAGATCCAAGGACGCCTTTCGGACTTGGAGAGCGACGACTGGGAGAACCTGAGCCTGACCCAGATGTCTCACCTGTCATTGGCCTTGCAATAGGTGCAGGGGGCGCAATAGGTGCAGGTGGTGCGATAGGTGCAGGTGGCGCTATTGGAGCAATAGAAACCGGCCGTGCGACAGGCCCTGGTACCAGCATGGTTGGTGAGCCAAGAAGGTTCTGCGAAACCTTCGAAGGTGGTCCAATGGGTATTGTCGGGGCCAGAGGACGGCTAAAGCCTGACTCGAAGGAAGTAGGTGAGCCAAAATTGCGAGGAAGGGCGGATGGACCGAGATTCGGAGGAGGTCCTGGTGGTGGCATTGATGGACCTGGACCGAACAGTCCGAATGGAGGTGGGGGTTGTGCAAAGGGTAGACGAGGGGACAACGGGCCGGAAAGTGGAGGTATCATGCTAGGAGCGATAGGATAATGAGGAGCGGTGGACGGCGGAAAATGATTTTGCACGGAGGGTGCCACAGGAGTTGCAGGCTGAGAATTAGACAGCATGGGACGCTGCGGTTGCTGTGGTGTCTGCTGCAGTGACGGTCGTGGTGTACTTCCGGACGGAGTAGGAGTGACAGGGATGGGCTTGCTAAGAATTTTCTTAGATGGACCGTTGTTACTCTGAGTGCGTTGCGTAGAGGCTGGCGGACGGGGAGAGGTTGGTGGACGGGTGTGCTTGCCAGCTCGTTGCTGTTGAATAGCCCGTTCCTTTTCCGCTTTCTCCTTCTCCTCCCGTTCTTTGGCAAGCTTTCTCTCGCGTTCTTCCTTCTCTTGTTGCTCCTTTCGGGCGACATCTCGGGCAGCCTTTTCAGCAGCAGCCTTGGCATCCCGCTCCTCTTTGGCCTTGCGCTCCTTTTCTTCCCGCTCACGGCGCTCCTGCTTGACCCTCTCTTCTTTCTCCTTGCGTTTACGTTCTCGCTCGGCCTCCCGCTCCTTTTCCTCTGCAACGCGTTTACGACGCTCCTCCTCTTTACGTTGTTTCTCGTCATCTGCAGCTTTTCGGGCAGCTTCACGACGAGCACGTTCTTCTTCACGTTTCTTCCGCTGTGCATCCTCTTGAGCTACTTGCTTGGCCTTTGAAGCGGCCTCCTCTGCAGCCTTCTCTGCCGCTTTGGCAGCTCGCTCTTCATCGCGGGCTTGTTTTTGAAGTCTGTGAATAATCGTTTTGAGTACGAAGCAGTAAATCGATGCTGAAACACACATTTTCTTAGCTTTCTTCTTCTGGTTCTGAGTTTGCTTCTTGGCCTCCCGCTCCTTTGTGAGCTTGTCCTCGTCCTCAAGTTCGCGCAGAAGCTGCATTTGACGTTCCTGCGCAACTTTTTCTCGAAATGCTTGGAGGACGCGCTGTTCAAACATCCGAGCAGCGAAAATGGAGAACATCCGCTTGCCCTCCTCCATCTTTTGCTCCTCGGTCATCACCTAAATAATGTTGAGATAATAAAGGTTGAATGCAAAGAATGCTCACCTCCTCATCGTCGTCATCATCGTCCTCTTCCTCTTCATCATCGTCATCATCGTCCTCATCACCTTCCTCGTCGTCCTCTTCATCACTTTCATCTTCAACATCAGCAGCCGCTTCCTCTTCTCGCTGCATTCGACGCTCGGCCAGCTGCTCCATCATCTCTAAGAATTTTTGCCCATCGTTCTTTAGGAGATCGTCTGCAACTGTCAGAATGTTACCTGGACCTATACAGGAGATTAGGGGAAACGATGCACGGGTGGAGTGGACCTACCAGTCACAGTCAAGTTACTTCCAAGGTTAAACAGACCATCGCGACCATTGACCTTCGCGTTATTCACAGGCCTTCGTCCGCGAACACCGGGATTGCGTCGATCTCGTGGTTTCACTTCTTCCTCCTCCTCTTCCGGATCTTCCTCCTCCTCCTCCTCTTCCTCGTCTTCCTCATACTCCTCCTCTTCCTCTTCCTCATACTCCTCTTCATCCCCATCATCATCATCAAACTCACTTTCATGTTTCGGAGGTTTTCGGCCGTTCGTCAGGGCTGGTGTTCTATTAGATGGCGGGGGGTTATGGGAAACTTTGTTCTGAGGAGGATCGATAACAGCGCCGTTCTTATCGAGTTCGACGCTGCCGGGAAACGGACCTGGCCCAGGAGGAGGGGGTATAGTGCCACCAGAGGAGACATAGCGCTGCTGGTAGTTCGCGTACTGTTCTAGCTCCTCGTAATAAGCATCGTACAGTACCTCAAGCTCTTCCTCGATCGCATGTCTATAAGCATCGATGATATATGTGCGTGGACACCAGATATCCAACACCGATGAAAGAACAAGACACAAAGACAAGCGCGCAGGTCAGTAAATTTTTTTTGTGGATGTGATCAAGGAATAAGCACGGACCGCTTCCTGCCGCAGACTGCACAACTACAACTGTGCTTCTGCTGCTCTTTCATCTTCCGGAGGACGGTATCTTTCTCGATCTTGACCAAATTTCGGCGCTCGTCCTCGCCCAGACCAAGCCAGAATTCTTTGATACGCTCACGCTCCTCTGTCGAGCTAGTGCTCCAGATCTTGGAGTTGTTCTGAGAAGATTTACCTGGAGCAGCGGCAGCCGGAGGACGATGTTTCTGTGGCACGGATGCATTGGATGATGGAGGCGATGGATGGTGATGAGAGTGATTATGCTGGTAGGCGTGAGCAGGAATCGGCGCCTTTGATGCCGCACGAGCCGTTCTTGTTGGTTGCTGGCCATTGACAGTGGCCGTGGCCGTTGTTGGGGTGGTCGTCGTGGTCGCTGTGGATGTCGTTGTAGGCGGTGCATACGACATAGGCTGCTTTCCCTGTGCACGGGAGCTTGGCGGAGGATTAGATATATTTTCTTTTGTTGCTGCTCGAGCTGCAGGCATGGCGTTGGCGGTGAGAGGCAGTGAGCGCTTCCTCAATTCTCCACCGGTCCCTCCACTACCCTTTTCCAGCGCCGATCCCGGTGCCGTGCCCATCGTTCCCACTCCCTGTCCCGGCACTGCCGGACTTTCGGCGCTAACCGCCGGCATTTTAATAGATGAGACTTTCTTGTTTTTCTTATGAAATACCAATTCCTCAACAGGCGCTGCTAGCATTGGCATAGCAGGCATTGATAACTTAGTTCTGAAGTCAGTCGAAAGCGGTCCACTTCGCAAAACCGTCTCCTCGTAGCTCAGAACTACCTGCGCAAAGGTCGCAGGCAGCGATCCATGGAAATGTGGCACGTGCGGAGCTGATGTTGGTTGTGGCTGCAGATCAGAATCGTTCTCATCAAGGTCTTGATCCTCAATGTCGCCGTCTACAGCATCAGCATCTTCACTGTAGTCATCCTCGATGAACTCCTCTTGGCCGAACTCAGGAGGGTGAGATTGGCCAGGTGATGGTAGAGCAGTGCCCAGAGCAGCTGTTGCTCTGTCTACCGATAACGTGAACTCGGGATCGGAGAAAATTGAGGGGTCAAAAGGTAGCGACGGATACGTTCCTGGAGGGTACCCTGGAACGTCCATGCTGGCCCTTGCGGTTATCGTGGTAGCTTCAGTCGCGCTGAATCCAGTCTTCAGCACGGCATCGGACTGTACCATCTGTTGCGCAATATTGTACATTTTTTGCGCCTTTGTGCGGGTCAACAAACCTCGCGTAAGACTAAGAGTAGTACTGCGTACAAAGTTTTTTATGTGTGGCGGAAACGAAGACCAATAATCCTCATCTGTCAACTCCTGTGTATTCGCCTTAGGGAAGCGCTTTGAAAATGGCGGTAGCGGCACTACTGAAATCCGCTCAGGCGCCTTCCCCGCGCGTCCTTCACCGTGACCATCTATATCCTTGCGATACAGTTCGTCGGCGGTAGCTAGCAGCTCAGTCTGGAGTCGGATCGTAACGTCCGTTCCAGACGGCACGGTAGCAGGCAAGTGTTCAGTTGTAGTAGTTTTGACAGGTTCCGAAGCAGGCGACAGCCCTGTGACGGATGATGGAGGCGCGTGAGCGTCCAGCTGGAGCGTATTCCCGCATAGCTCCGCCACCGACGAAAGAGGTGTCTTGATAGCTTGTTTGTCCTTTAGTTGTGTGCTTGGTTTGTCATTCGCTGATAGAGGCGGGAGTTTGGAATGCATCGAAGGCAAAGGAGACCGTAAGTACGGGAGGGAGGAAGTATGGACATCCTGCGCTGTCTCCTCATTGCCGCTTGCGACCATGCTGTGAAGTTGAGGACCATTTAGTAAAAAGTGCGGTGCATAATTGTCTGGGGTTATTTACATGAAGAGCGTAATTGGGCCAACGATCTGATAGTTGATGTTGTGTTACTTTCAGAAGTTCAGATGTGACGGTCTTCATACAAACAGAATCGGCATTTGCCGACGACCCAACTCTTGGCGCGGTCCGAACCAGATTCAAGTGATCAACGCCCTTATCGATGGACAGACCAGTTTGTCTTGCTTCTATTTGAAGAATGAAGTTCCGACTTGACTCCTACGATGGAAGACAGATCTAACCCATCAAGCATTTACCGGTACCGTCAATGTAGAAATCAGTCCAGTCGGCGCTTGTGCTAAAGATTCTTCCCCTTCCCCGTCGGGACTTCTTTCATACTGCCTCGAGGCTGATAAGCCTCTGGAAAGACACTCCTCTGGTTGTTTTAGCCTAGAAAGAACAACTGTCTTCCTTCGCCTCAGGTCTGCCTAAACTCAGTAACTTATGCGCAAGTCAAGGTTCATAATCAGCTATAGACTCGGAGGAGGACAAAAAGTGAGCTAAAAGATGCTGATCTTATCGACAAACTACCGCTTCAAGCCAATGTGAATACCATGACAATATGAACGATAAAACTGAAATCCCCGTGGACATTCACCAATGCTTCTAGCAGCAGCAACAGGATAGGCCGCCTCCATGTTCGCCGGTGTCTACCTGAACTGCTGCTGGTTGATGTTGATGTTGCGTATTGGGATCCTGTGAAGGAAGGTCTTCATCACGTATCAAGGAGTGCTCACTCCCAGGAGCACCCGCTGCAGCATTACGCTGTAGATTCGAGTGTAAGACACCCAAAAAACAGTCATGACAAAATAACCGAGCGCACCTGTCGACCTTGGGCAAAAGGAACGTCGACAACAGGTTGCGTTGCATGATGGAGTGGTAGGGTAAATAGGTGTCGTAGGTGAGTTTTGAAGGTGGTGGTGGTGGTGGCGGCGGCGACTGGTGGCGAGGTGGTGGCGACTGGTGGCGAGGTGGTGGCGACTGGTGGCGAGGTGGTGGCGACTGGTGAGGTGGCGGGTGGTGCAGGTCCAAGTGTAGGAGCTTCCTGAGGCCTCCTCGTCATAGCGAGCCTAAGTCTTTTGAGGCGCTCAGGGCGCTGTTGAAGTCTTGGCCTGGAAATCTGAGAATGCTGTAATGAACGATGCGAGAGAGAACAGAGAGATACGCGCTTGCACGCACTTGATGCATTTCATAGAAGAAACTGGGTTCTGCATCATAGCCATCTTGCTCTTGTCCCGGGATCTCCGCCTGCATAATGGTCAGTAGCGAAAGAGGTGAGGAACGGGGTGCATACACCAAGAATACGGTCGTTATGCGCAGCGAGCGTGCTGCATTTCTCCTTGAACTCTGAGTGACATGCGGGTGAGCATGATAGTTGTGGGTGACATGACGGAAGACTTGCCATTGGACCAATTGAGACAGCTGCCCTTCGCAATGTCGTCAATGGCGTCCATCATGTATTTGTGTGCTTCGAGGGCTTCGTCGAGTTTACCCGCCGAAAGGAATGCCTGGCACCGTTTCTGGTGTGTAGTTAGCAACAAGGACTCGAGATCCCAGCCAAAGAGCTGAACAAAAGACTAGGTTATAAGAAGTGTTGGGTACACATCATCTTGACGAACCATGACGAAGTCCGCATATATCAAATGAATGTATTGCGGTGAGAAAGCAGTGGAGTTAACAGCAGCAGTGAAGTGCTCAGTAGCTTCGTCATGACGCGCATCATCCGAGGCTTTGATCCCGAGCTGGACACGTAGATATGTCTATTGTGCGAGTTGCAAAGATCAGGATGGATGACTGAGTGTGGCCCCGTAATGCTTACTTCCACGACACGACACACGAGAGGATCGACATTCGAACAAACGGCAGCCAGGTCTTTGATGAGCAGCATTGCTTCCTCGTGTTGATCTGCGTTGAAAAGTGCGATGGCCTGAAATACCAGATGAAACGGATAGCATAGGAAACGAATTAAATATACCTTGATCAAGAGAAGAAATAGGTTGATTTCTGAATCTTGGTTCGTGAACATGGATGCGACGTCGAATGCTACCCTTGCTTCTCGGACGTGACCTTTTCCGCAAAGGGCGATGCCTTTCGAGATAAAGCCAATCAATGATGGTTCAATGTTGATTGACTATGTCACGGATGAAAGTTGGGCTTTCGTGAGAAGTGGGTCCATCTTACCTTGCTTGCATCCTCAAGGGCGTTGTCCAAGTTGTGCTTCCGGGCCATAATGAACGAACGACTGGCATATGAAGTAAAGTCGTTGGCGTTGGTAAGGATCTCTTGGGTGAGAAGCTCTTCAGCGATAGACAAGTCCCCAGTCAGACATTCATCGCGGGCTGTTGTGATAGCAAGGATCTGCACAAATGATGCTCGAATTGGGTTATGAGAGTCAAGGATAGAAACTTGCATTTAGATGAGCAACCTTTGGTACTGCCCACTCTGAGATCCTACCTCCGCTGAGGATGTGCTTGCCGTCCACAGAGAACGTGACACAATTCACTCGTAATGTCAATGAATGATGGAAGACGGCGACGGTTCGTTGATCTGAGAGTCGCCAGAGACGAACATGCTTGTCGTTAGATGCAGAAGCGACGAGGGTGCCAGTGGGATGAATGGCAATGGCAGTGATAGTGTTGGTGTGGCCTTCCCAGCGATGACCAACCTGCTGCCAGGTTGATGTGTCCCACTCCAATATGTAATTTCCGGCTCCTGAAAGAAGGCGTGTGCCATCAGGCGTCCACGCGAGTGATGTGTTCCGAGTCTGTGTATCTGATTCATGACGGGTCAACCGGCGACCTGTCAACGATGCGACACATTCCCTTGTGCCTGGATTATAAATTTGGATAGAGGAGTGTGTTGCGATGGCAAGAAGTTCACTAGAAGGCGAATATCGAATACCGACAATGTTATAACCACACTCCATTGGATCTCCTTGCATTTGCCACGTTTTCGTACACCAAAACTTCACCGCTCGGTCCGATGAATTACTGGCAGTGGCCAGCACCATACCATCCGGAGAAAAATCCAACGAACTGATGGGTTCGGGGTGGATTTTCATGGGTTGGGTGATGGATTCACCAGTTTCTCCGTGCCAGGCGATGACCTTTCCATCGTCATCACCGCTTGCTATTATTTGACCATCTCGCGATATCGCCAATGCATGCACTGCACTGTTATGCCCTTCCATCATCTTCAACACAACACCAGTCTCCAAGTCCCAAAGACGAAGCGTGTTGCTCGAACCCGTAATCATTCGTCGTTTGTCAGGGAACACTGCGACTGCGTACATGGGCCCACCATATTCTTCAAAAGTTCGAATGGGTGTGGTGCTTGGAATGAACTGTGACATTTTACTGGACGTTGATGGTGTTGAGCACGGCCGAGGGATTGTGGGTGTCTTTCTCTAAGTTACAGAGGTGCGTGTATTGTGCGTTTTTATGTTACTTCTAAGCTTCCTCGTTTCCATAGACGCCCAAGACACGAGGCAGTTAGCCATCATTGCAGCAAGATTGATCCCACCCAATCATAACCGACTGCACTGGCTACATGCGCCCGACATTTGTCTTCACAGTTTCAAGCCCTACCGAGACATGAAGCGAGTATTACACCTCTTCAACAAACTTTCAAGCTCAAGTCTTACGTCTCATGGCCGCCCACCTTACGGCTCTAGTATAAGGCATCTGCATGTCTATGGTGCGTCTTGATTGTTAAACATTGATCCCCGTCAGAAAGGGAAATTTTCCAGTGTTATACATCAAGAAGATGAAGCTTTCGTTGCTTTCGCCAAATTCGAGCCCGAGAGCGACCATCATATGAATCATAAATGAAAATACAAGAACATTGTAGCCAATGATATGTGAGGCCCAAAAGCTGGGGTTCGCGTCCACGAGACATCTGTGATAGCCATGGATTGAATCACCGAAGAGGGATGTTTAAATTCGTCTCACCGAGCTTGAGCAGGTTCAGGGAGGGACCTCGTCGTGGTTCAGAGATCTCGATGTGCTGTTGAACGGTTCCCAAACAATCCAACAAATCAAGATCACCGAGAACTTGACTTTCTGGATACTTGACTTCGTGCCGTTGGAGCAAGGGAATCCCTATGGCTTGACTGAGTTAAACACTTCCCCGAAAACAAATGGAGGTGCGCTTGGGACCTTGGGTCGATATGGTTAGAGAGGAACTTTGGGATTATGGGTATACGCTCTGTTATGAGGGGGAGCCTCAGCGAGGTATGTCAAATTCCTAGTTTTTGAGGAACCGGGACGACGTCGGAAGCGAATCGTTGACTTACATAGGTTATCACGCCATTCGCTAACAAATAACTGTGATCAGTGGTTCAAGTGGTATTTGATTGGAGTTGACGTACCCACGAGACAGATCTGGTTGCATTGTACACGTGATATTTGGTCCAAAACCATCAAATTCTGCACACATCGCAGCACATTGGTCTATTCGGTGAGTACATGTTTTTTGTATGCCTCATCTGTGGACTCATTGGCATCCAGTAGGGATCAAAACTGATAGTGTGTAAATAAACTGCGAGAGCATATTCGTGAAATGCTTGCCATTTCAACAAAATGCAACTAACCGAAGTGTACGGCCCCCTCATGCCCTAAGTGTCGCGCTGCGGCGATGGCTTTCCCCCTCACCCCTGAGGATGAAACGAAAGTACATCAATTATTTATGTTATGCTAGTGCATTTGGAGGTTTGTCCAATTCTTTGTATGTGCGTATCGACTCGCTCAGTGCATTGAGATATCAAAACTGTGAGACCTTATCAGAACCTCTTCACTTACTATCGGACCGTTTCCAACGAGGCACCGGTTTCTCGCAAGCCTTTCTAAAGGTATCCATTTATTTTTCAGTAAGCTTTCTGTGGACACCTTCCAACTAATCTGTGGCACCGATATTCCCGGTCGGGGATCAGTGCCTGCCCATCTCAGTCGATTCACGGGTCAAAGATTCCCATTACAGTACACTGGTTGACAAAGACTCATCATGGCTCATGGCAAGAGAATAACTCCATTATTCATTCAGTAGTTTCTGTCAAACAGATTAAAGCCAGGACTAAACACTAAGACGTGACTCACTAAACGCGCGAAAAGTCGTACATCGGTTTGCGTCTCGTAGTGATCTTTATAACCTTCATTTACTTTTAACACCTCGAAATCTCCGATGACAGGATTCCAATGGAATATCCTCTTCACACCAAACCACCAGCACCAGTGTATGCATCGCCAACAAGGCTTTGCAGCGCCCAGGCCATTTTTGATGACGCGCGCAACGTAGATATCTGCACCGTTTACCTTTGAGTCCCTGCGGCGTGCATTCCGCCCTCTCGGTGGCTCTACAAGCAGCATATCGCGAGGCGGCGACAATTCAGCATCAATCGCGCAACACGAGTCTGGGCTCCGAAGGGAAGACTGTGCTTTCGTCTCATAAAACGCGCTGCCGTGTGGGCGCGGCACGTCCAGCTTGTGTGAGACGTGTTTCAGACCGCGGCCTTCTTTTGGCTGCAGCGGTACGTCGCAGCGAGAGTTGAACTTGCTGCTTAAATGAAGGAGACATGCCAGTCAAGCTAAAGATGGCGTGCATTTCTGCGTGCATGGAAGTGGGTTTGCGATGACCGTGCTTCAGTATGTCGTTTCCGTCGTAGTGCGTGCGATGATGATTATAGCCCGTTGATATGACTTTGCCTCCTTTTACGAGTACCGCGCCAAGATGGTATGTCATGGATGACTGTTGAAAACATTGGTCAATGTATCTTCAACAAAACTAGTGAATTACTTGGAATTGATGGACTCACCTTGCTAGCAGCAAGAGCACACTGGGAGAGATAATAATCCTGTCTTCCTTGCCATAACAATACAAGCGAGGAAAGATAATGGCTGTTTCTGACAGTATTGCGGACTGGCTGATCAGAGTGTCGGTGAAGGCAGCTAACAGTCAGATAAACGATAAACGATTTTCATTAGTCGAATGATCATAATTCGGTCGTCATGGAATGAAAAAACATCCTGGTGCGTGGGTATGTAATCCAAATGTACTCAGAAAGAGAAAAAGAAATGAATCATTAATCAAGGGCTACAGAACCAGTAATTGCTTCGAGACCAATATCCGATTGGCAAGCGCAGTCAAATTAGCATCAGCCACAACCACATCTGGCGCATATTCGACCCCAAATGCCTGCTTAATCACATAGCATATACGTTTGGCCTGTTGCTCGGACCAGAAGCTGAAATCGTCCACGTCACGAGCAACGGCAGGGTCTGTGTCGGCGGGTTCTTGGATACCTCCGCAAGATAGGGGAATCAGGTCAGGATCGGAGTCCAGGCAGAGAGGTACAGTGTAAGTCAAGTATTCCCGAATGGAGGTGAGATCGAGCGCCACAGGTTTGCTCACTACAAAACGATTTTGTTCAGATGCAAGATCTGTTTAACCGAGAATCGGACACATACCGTACACCTCGCACGGTCCGTCAAGACTTAACACATTATACTTGCCATCGTGATGGTAACGAACCTTTGTTCAAATATAAGTTGATATGGCGTAATAATAATACGGCTGTGACTCACCTCGTATTGACCAATAGTCCATGGGAGTGTGGGACCTTCAAATGAGACGATACCAAACTCCGGCTCCTTTCCCAGAGTGGTAATGCGATTAATGTGATCGACAGGCGCATCCTGATCCCATTCTTCGTGATGAACGGGAACCCACAATCCGCTAGATGATATCTTCGTCACCAACGTAGATTTGTTGGCACCGACCTAGCGGAATTCATCACGAGTGATCTTGTGATAGAGACAAAGGCCACTCACTTTGTATATTCCGATCCAGTCACGACGGGAGTGCCGGGCAGGAGCTTGCCAGTTGACCTTGATAGACTCGCCTATATGGAAGCGTTTGTCGCCGGATTGACTTGGTACAATCGACACCTTGTATTTCGTTGTGTCGAACGATGATAGGTCACGGGCAACGCGACTGAAGCACAGAATGTTAAAACACAGCCATTATTTTGAGGACTGTATACTGACGTGATAACCAGTCTTTCCCGTGATTGTTGGAGAAGAACTTTGGTCTCCTGCATCACCTCCGATATCTTGGGTTTCGCTGCAACGAAATCATAAGTGCCGTGTAACACCACGCCTAATCACTTCGCACTTACATCTCGCAAGGAACTCCTCGACCACATCAGCAGTTTCTTCAAATACCTTGTCGAAAGTGCCTTTGACTTCTTTCGCAACTCTTTTGATTTCGGGTACATGCCGCCCCGCACGCGATTCTAAAAGGCGAGCATTCTTGCTAGCAACGTTTTTGATAACTTTGACAAAGCCAGCGTCCTTGCGAAGACTGTCACCGTATAATTTCTGCATGTGGGGGCTGTCGTAATACGACTGGTAGTCAGCTTTGCTGTGGAAGCGCTAGGATTTCGGTCGATGCTTACTGTTCAACGGTCTGGAGGAACCACCAATGGGACACAAACCTGATGACTGCAAGCATGCCAACAAGCTTGCTGCCACTGATCAAAGCAAGGCCCAGAAAGTAGGCGCCACTCATAAGTTCGGGGTTATTAAGATATCTAGGAAGAATGCAATGAGTAGACGTTGGATCTGAAGCATCTCATCCAATCATACCTAAAGATACCAGTGTACTCCAGATGCGCTGGGAAATCCTCCATGAAAAAGTCGCCGTAAAACCAACCTTGCATTCGAGATTGCTTTATTAAATAAAATAGACAAAAACAGTAACAGTAGACATACCGAAAACACCCAATACTTCGAATGACTCCATAGCTGCCCACCCATGGAGTGCGATCAAGAGCTAAAAGCGGATTTGAGCGCGTGAAAGGAAATGAGCAAAAATACGAACTGCTCCTAGTGTATGACAGAGAAGGGCATCACCCTCAAACCAAGCAACGGGCGCCGTGTATGATTTCCACGCCAAACTCGTCAGCGAAGCTGGCACGCAGTTTTCCGATCAGTAGTTTGTCATGCATAAAGCTCAGATACACACTATACGTCATGCACAAGCTAATATTGTACAACGCCTTCCAGTTGGTAAATGCTTCCTGCACTGCGCCATCACCATGGTCACGAGACGGATAATGGTAATGTTTTAAGAAGTGCCGGACAAGGTATTTCGATTTGCTCTGGGCACGAAGGAGAAGCCCAAGACCAAAGCTGTGGAACATACACCAAGCACAAGCGTGTGCGAAGTGTAACGCGAGCGTTGCATGATATGATAGCACAGGTAAGGATGATCCCAATACGACATAGACCAATAGAAGCGCAAGCATGGCATCTGAGGAACTGAAAGGGAGTCAGGATAAGTGTTCGTCCACCAAGAGGCGTACTTACCGGAGTAAATCGATATTGTGAAGAAGAACCACGTCTCGTCTGAAATACTTGTGATGCAAATCATGTTGAGAGACGGTACTCTCCAAAAGTATGGGTTGCTTGGGGCGGTAGGAACGGAGGGTGGCCGGAGCCTTGCCTTCGCATTCCGTCTCAGTTTCGGTATCTGTAGCACTCTCACCCTCCGTGGCAGCGGGTGTGGACAATTGGTCTGCATTGTCCTCGACAGATGATGGAATTTGGCGGGAACTGTGCACTTTTTTGATCTTCTTGGTTTCAGATGCAGATATAGGCTTACGCAGCGCAATAGGCTTGCGTTTTCCATACATCCGTTCGATATCTACCTCACATCAGAAAGTTGTAGATCAGATATCAGAGATCACTTACGAGGGTTCTCGAACAAGACAAGGAATGCGAACTGAGCTGCATGAGCTGCCAGACTGACATAAAGGACAGCATAGCTTCCGGCCATCAGGGAAAGACCATAGTATCCAGCGTAACCTGTCTCATTGATTTGCGATCGTTATCAAGGAGAGGTAACACAACTTACCGACGGAGTACATTGGATGAGGGGCCAACTCAAAAACGCCATCGAATACAAGGGCGCCGCGCTGGAAAAATACATCGCCCCAGTACCAACCGTAATCCTTGACAACATTGTGTGCCTCGGTTTTTACCCAAAGGTTGAATGCGACCAACGCAACACCACCGATCCACCTATGCAGCGATAAGCAAGATATCAAGTGCAAGGAGAAATACTTACCTCATAGCATGGACAGGGAAAGAAAGTCCTTCGGGCACTCTGAAACAAGCAAAGGAGAACATGCAGTACGCCAAGAAGTCACTGATAAGCCAATCATGTTAGTTATCGAACGCTAATGCACTTGATAGAGCTGACTTGAGAAGAATCACATCCACAAGCTGCCTAAACAGCAGCCATGTGTTGTATTCCAATGGAAGCTCCTGATACACTCGTGAGAGATGCATTGGCTGGCATCAGTAGGCTGCTCACATCGAATGAATAGTCCTTTCCCATTTTCCCCTGTAACTGAGCACGAATCCAGTTTCTAGCAGCCGGGTTACGCTTCTCATCGAGCCATCCGAGGCGTTGTATTTCGCGAACCATCCACTTTCTCTTGCTCTGTTTAGTGAGGACCCATCCCAACCCAGCATCATAAGCTGCCCTCCAGAACACGAAATAGAACAGAAAGAAAACTTTGGCTGTGGGACGTGGTAATATATAGAACAGAACAAGCTGTAACCCGAGCAATGAGAGATTGAGAATGTCCAGATGACTCTTTGGGAACGTGGATGGAAAAGCCCGGTTAGTACATCGTGCGTGGTTGGAACCCTAAAGACTGATAGCATATTTGTCAAAATCCAATTCGTGAAGCCTTTTCACTAGCGCCCACCTTCGCCGTCTGGCGTCTGCCCCCAAACCACTTCCTCGTGTGCCTGACGTGTCTTCTCTGACTGGCCACACTCTGCTTTAAAACGAGCTCCTGAATCTTCCGAACCATCGTCGGCAACCTTTCGTTGGCGGAGTCCTTGGGGACTCGAGAGAACCATCTCGAGAATTCAACCCAAACGACAGGAACCTAGAATGAAGCTGAGATAGTCTCCTGTACGCAGACCAACTGGAGGAAGTTCGTCTTAAGCTTCATCTAACGATCAATTTACATACTACTTTTTTTTTGGAATTTTATGTAATTTTTTCTTTAGCGAGGTCCTTCAAAAACCCATAAGTGGCCTTCTCTTTTTTTCTCCCTTCATCGCCGCTTCAAAGTTCAAAGGCATCAACGCCTCGTGATGCCTATACCAAGCTCCGAGCCTTTCATGAGCGTCAGTGAACTTCCGGTCTCCAACAAACGAGGCTTTTCCAACCCAATCGATAAACTGTCAGGTCTCAGGTGTCGAGAACTACATGCATCACATCATGACTTCATGAATTTTTTTGCAGGTCATGCTCGTCATCTAAAGTGCACACTAGTATCCCTTCTTATTCACTCGATGCTCGAACTTTTTCCCATCGAGCGTTGAGTTGCTAATGTCGGGAAGAATAAAAGCGCCTATCGGACCGATGGCATTTTTTTCGGTCGACTTCTGGGTTTGTATTGATAGAAGTCGACCCTACGAGGTGCCTCACATTTTTATCTATGACATGATGTCTACCACCTTCACGATTGATTTCTATGTAGAAAGTCCCTACGTACGCGACCCCGCGTATATTCTTCCTTGGTTATCAAGAACCGATGTATCTCGTGATATGGAACTGTACTTGTACTGATACCGTGGCTGCCGACACATGATGCATGTATGACGTTTGAACGGTCGACCATTTGTTCTTCGGGGACGAGGTCACCGTGTATAACGTGACTTTTGTTAATTACGGATCTCAGCTGATTACACGTTTACCTCCTGAATGGCAACCGAAATGGCACGCGAACATGTGCTCAAACTACACTCGCTCAGCTGAGACGCCGCAGCGTCAATACAAGGGAAGCTTCTTTATGTAATTTGACAGGTTCACGCGGCGACTGGTTTAGAGGGACTGAACGAGAGATAAAGGAAGCATTTGCAGAAAACCTTTGTATTAAGTACAATGTACTATACCAACTGGGCTCTCGTCCTTCTATGTAGCCAAATCAAAGTCATACAGCGCCATTGATCAGTTGTCAAGCATCTCTTTGAAACCCTTCTCGCTCTCGACTTCTCCTGGGATGTCGTCAAGCTAAAAAAACAAGCAAGTTTCATCGCGACGTTATTAACTCCCTGTTAGAGGCACTTACTTGGTCAAGGTCAGAAAGGCATTGCCCGATGATTCTGATGGCCTTTCGAAGGTCCTCTTCGAGTATCACCAACGGAGGAGCAAAACGAACACTGGATCGGACAAAGTTACAGCAAATCGAAGGAGAAATTATCAAGTCACGTACATGTTGCAATGGGTTGGCTTCGCGAGAACACCTCGGGACTTCAGTAATAAGCAGAATTGCCATGCGGTGCGGCCTTTAGAGCTCTTCTCTTCGTCAATAACCACAGCATTGAGAAGTCCTCTTCCCCGGACTTCTCTGACCAAAGGAGAATTCAACGCCACGATTCCCGCGCGGAATATTTCACCGAGATACTGGGCACGATCAGCGAGCTTCTCGTCTACGAGGACGCGCAGGGATGTCATAGCGACAGCACATCCCAGGGGGTTTCTAAGTGGCGATGTCAATATGCATCCGAGAAGACCATCGAGATGACGCACCCGCCGTATGTGCTGCCGTGTTCTCCAGGCTGGATACAATACATAACCTCTCGGTCCGCGAGAACTGCCGAAACGGGGTAGACTGGAATATTGGGTGTGAAACCCCTTAAGGAACAATACTATTAGAGGCTACTCACCTCCACCCGACAGTGCCTTGCCGAGTAGGACCATATCCGGCCGAATGCCTTCGTGCTCACAACACAGCATCTTGCCCGTCCTGCACAACCCCTAAAGTGTTAATGAGTATATGAGTAATAATTCTCAGGACTGTAAAAGGAAACAAACAGTCTGGATCTCATCGCAGATAAGGAGGACATTGTGTTTGGTGCAGAGCTCCCGAACTTTAGCAAAGTAACCCCTGGGTGGGACGACAATTCTAGAATGGCAATGCAGAAATTGAGAACCGATTTTAAAGTGAACTCCGTAGAGAACGCACCCTGCCTCCCCTTGAATTGGCTCTATCAAGAACGCAGCCACGTTTTTTCCATGAAGTTCGAGAGCACGTTCTAGATCCGAGATCTCTCCATAGCGGATGACACTGATTCCGTCATTATCCTTGTAAGTGGGTCCGACACCCTCGAGGTAGGGGCCGAAGCCGCCGCGGCTCTCCGGATCAGTGCTCATACTGGCCGTAAATTATGAATAAATAAGGTCCCGAATGGACTTCTTGAAGGACGCCTCGGCGCCAAACACACCTAATAACCCCCAGGGTTCTTCCGTGGAAATTTCCTTCAACACTGAGCACAATAGCTTTCCCGTCCGGCACACCCTTCTTAAGGTAAGCCCATTTCCTAGCAAGCTTGACAGCAGTCTCGACGGCCTCGGCACCGGTATTCATCGGGAGAACACTTTCGTATGAGAACATTTCTGTAATCTGCTGCGCGAACCTCCCAAAGACAGAATTGTAGAAGGCACGAGATGACAGAGTGAGTTTCTGTGCCTGCTCTACTAGAGTAGCAACTATCTTTGGGTGACAATGACCCTAAAAATTTGACCATGTTCCAGTCAGCCCATCCCCCCAATGCATCGTCTTTTTGCGGGTGACAAACCTGGTTGACGGCCCTAATAAAGGTGTTAACGAGAATGCCTATCGAATACAAAGGAGCGCCTACGAGTATGCGGACAACATGTCAATGTATTCTTTGCCTTCCGGGTCCCATACCCTGTAGTCAGCAATGAGCTAAAAGGAACCATCCGAATGGCACAAGTCCCTCACTTTGCCCCTTGCGCGGAGTCGAATACTACCGGTAACGGATGATAACTATAAGAATTAAGCGTTGGCATCAGTATGTATTCGTAACGCTTGGATGAATGAAGCCATCATCGGTTTTAGCGCTGAGCGACTCAAATGCGATTTTGACCCCAGGTCTTTCGAAAAAGGCGCTTATTGGCTTGGGAAACACAGAAAACTTACTTGTGAGCGCCGTATTCATGCTCCATACTGATAAGCGATGCTGAAGTCACTTGGCCATTGGCAGTGCTGGATGTGTGAACACCGTTCCCATTGTGCTGCTTCAAGACCTTGTGGGTCGCCAGTTGATTGAAGTGTCCGTTATCGACAGTTGGAGACATTTTTGAGATGCAAGTACGTGTTTGTGGGAACAGAAATTGAGCAACAAAAGTGCTTGAGATAGCGGGAGAGTAGGAAGAAGGAGCCCGACGACGTGTGAGTACTTGAGTCGTCTCATTTTGGTCCGCCCGAGACAGGACCCCGGTCGGTCCCTATGATCAAGTAGCCTGACACTTCCGCCCTTGAAGGTTGCGCCTATTCCGTGATGGCATATACTCCATCGGAGTCCATCCCCGTCGGTAGTGCTTCATTGGAGAACCTTCCAGGCGGAGCCTCCGATGCTCCGAATAGACTTTGTTGTGGATCTCATGGTATTCTACATACTCCATGCGAGGACGAGTGCCACAATTCCAAACATCAAGTTGAGGCCATCAGCTCGGGCATTGAAAATAGCGTGTCCGAATTGGTTGTCAGGGTGGCGAGTCACATCATGACATTCAATAAACTTTTGACTTATTGGTTCCCACTCACGTCGACAACCCCTGACTACACTCATTAGACTGTCACCCCATCCCTTCCGTATCTCCCCGAAAGATTACCTGACTTACATAAAGTCGTAGACTCGGGCTAATCGGGGACGCTCAGGTGCGCTACCTTGGTGTTTTGACCCCCATTTTTGTAAGCATTCAAATTTCAAGGTATCCTGTCATTCTAATAAGTCCGAATCGCTTTGAATCAAATGATAAGCGCTAGCAGTAGAGCCAGTCGACGTGGCAAAGCCAGCTACCTCCAACACTCTTATCCTCTACGCATAGTAAGTTAGTCATATCTCATCAGATCTCGGAGCAGAAACATTTCGGCTCGGCTTCATTCCTCGGCCAATTGACATACTCCCCATACGTCCCTGCCAAGTCGACTCATCATATTTTACCCGTAATGAGATAATAGGGGGTCTGATCCAGATGCGCACGATCGTACCTTGAAATCAACAATATCGATAGCATAGTGCCCAGCTTGAGCGTAATCGGCATCGCAAAAGCAAGAAGATAGCTGGCTACAAGACTACCTAATGTCGACGCAGACGGGAATAGTCATGCGTGTATCCATTAGACCACCGGAAGAAGGACTAGTCCACTTTCAGACTAGAGGACTCGGAGCCTACCGTGCTCTCTCTCGTGACTAGCTATCGCTGGCAACGACAAATTGGCCAATGCCCCCTGCTCTCATTCGTCAAAGTCATGTTCCAAGAGAACAGGAACCAGTAAGCATTGATATGTAATGTACAACAAAAAGATGTTTCTGCATAAAGGATGTCCAAAAATCCGCATATCCAATCGAGAAACCAACGTCCGTCCTGGTCAAAGCCTAGTTTTGTAAATGTGGTATCATAGCGTGTAATGCGTGCGTGCGTAAAATCTGCAGAAAAAATGGGCGTATATCATTGCAAGTCAGAAGGCCACTCTCTCCTTCTCCTCCATCTCCCTTCCTTGTCAAATCGTGGGTTTGTGGGAAAGTTCATTCCGTCATCGAGCCCATGACCGACTGGCACTGGAGAACCGTATAGCTTGTCAGAAATAGCAAAATGCGGGATTACATCATGATGAAAACTCACGGAACCACCACCACACGTTCTTGCCCATGACGCTTTCCCAGTTCGCTCGACGGCTTCCTAGCCACCAGAGATTACCCTCCTTGCCGATCCTGCCCCATTCCTTATCCCAACGTCGCCGCGTTCGTTTCTTAGCTCTGGGTATTCAGTTCAGAGCGCGCAACGAGTAAGCAGGAAATGACCAAAAAATCATAATCATGTAAAACGGTAAACAGACACAGATAAATTACGCACCCATATTGATACCACCGATGCATATGCGCCAGATTATCCTGTTCGCGCTCCTGCATCGACCTGAATCCAAGGGATTCCACAGTCGTTTGGTTCAACATGATCAGTTGCAGTTGCGTCAGGAACATGAGGAAACAGAAAAGGCCGAAGAGAGCTGTTCTGTGGAAACATGTCAGCGACGATGCCGAGACTATCCGACAGTGACAGACTGAGCCAGTAAAACAATATATTGTGGGTTGAGTGCGGGAGCCGAGGGTCTCGTCCGTGACCTGATGTTCAGACCCAAGACAGTTGCGAACATCCAAAAGGAAAGTATCGACGCCCACTGCACGAAATTAACAAAAAACTCCGATGGAATATATCAGCTAATGACTGGGAGTTGACAGTCCTGTCAAGTAATACCTTGTGATTGTAAGCACCGACGCAATGCCCGACCCCTATTTCCGATGTAATTAGCTATCAAATATATATAAAATAACTCTTACTGACATGGACAGTGATGGTCATACTTTAGAACGCACTAGTGCCGCAAAACGTGAGAATACGTCGTCATGAACAAATCGTTCCACTTACAGTGCCACAAGCTCGGCAATGATGTGTACGAGGAGGCTTGATGATTCTGTCCCTATTGCAG
Source organism: Suillus fuscotomentosus (assembly GCF_016647785.1). Taxonomy (NCBI): domain Eukaryota; kingdom Fungi; phylum Basidiomycota; class Agaricomycetes; order Boletales; family Suillaceae; genus Suillus; species Suillus fuscotomentosus. Next base: position 105,550 of record NW_024539569.1, read on the forward strand.
AAACGATACTCAGGGGTAAGGACAGGCGTCGTCGACGGCCGTCGTGCAAACATGGCTGAAGACGCATCCAAGTTGGGGTCGCCGAAGTTCTCGTGGGGTGGGTGTGGTGCAGGACCCGAGACGTGCACAGATTCATGATTGGCGGGTACTAGTACGTCCACGATGCGTGCTTCGCCAGGGGTAGACGTGCCTTGATAATGAAGAGTCGGATGATAAACCCTGTCTTGCTTCGTTGCTGCTGGAACAGCGGGGTGTGTCACAGGTACATTATTCCCTGAATTTGATAAGGCCGAGCCATGATTAGATACGTCGACTGCAGGGGACATAAGCTCGAAAGACATTCCACGAGTGTCATTGAAAGTAGCGGGCTGCTGCGCATGTGCTGGTGGCTGCCCAGGCCGCTCAAGCTCTGTCTTTTCTATAAACTTGAGAAGAAGCAATCGGTGAAGATGTATAACGAAGGACTGAACACTGCATACGTCTGCTGGATACCCTGGCGATGTGATCACGACCTGAGGAAACGCAAAAAGGTTTAACGAAGCCAGTACCATCGAGATCTGCCAACCAACCGCGAAATACGACCATAAAGTCACCAAGAGAAGGAAGCTGAATATTACCAGAAACACGACTAGAACATACACTCAGCGCTGACTCGGATGGGATGCAAGGATGTACATACTGCCGGTAGTCAGACTTCCCAATGCATTCTCATTCTTTACAATCATATCCTTACAGAATATACCGACGTAAACATAGCTTGTATATGCAATCAGAGCTAATGTCAGTCCAACGGCGAACTTGAGAGTAATCCAGGGCTGGGGCTTGTTCGCTCGTCGGTTGCGTGCTCGTGTGCGTGCCTCTTCTACGACACCGCAACATGTTCGGTCCGAGCTTGACATGAAAGGATGTGATCAAACCGGTGGAGCAGAATCTGGGTGCACTGGCTGGCCCTTGCGCAGTTGTGGAACGTTCGAACAAGGAATATAGGATGACGTAATCTTTAGCGTGCTTCAACTTCATCAGTTTTGACTCACTTACTTGCATGAGCTCATTGTTTCATCTGGGACGCTCAGGTTCAAGTTGGAGTGTACACGCTACATACACGCACCACGTCACGCCACCAATATGACGCGCCGTCTATTTTCAAACCGCCATTCGTATATTCATTTTTCCATCAATCCACCATGCACAGATGCTCTAAAGCTTAGGAAAGCGATTCAGGATGGTCTAGCAGAGACTTTTGGCATCACAGCCTCTGGCACCTATCTTGACATCCTCTGGATTGCTGAAAGTGGCTCAGAGATCGTCATACGCCTCTCCAAAGAGTCAGTCACAAGCATAACATTTATTTCTCTCGGTGACAGAATTTGACATCAGGGATGCCCCGAAACTGATGGCGGCCGTGGTGATAACACCTGTCTCTCCAAGACTTTCGACAGTCAAACAAACAAATTTCCTCCCGTCCTTGACACCATCAAAAAGAGGCTTACATGATCCCTATCAAATTCTCAAGTCCTGCGGCTGTTGCTCACAATGAATCGAGTTTTCCCTGTTCGTTGCAAAGCGCGTCAATGGACCGATGCAACGGTACACCTCTTTCTTTCCCATCGGTATATACGGCGTACTTTGCACGGGGAATGATATTCTACAATTCACGAAGTCATCTCGCTCGTTAATGGTCATGTCGTTTCTGGGGTCGGGACTTTCCCTGTTGCCCTTGCCCAAGCCACGAAATCGTCTATCGCTGACGGCCATGCAGCTGCGAAATATGTATGTCAGCATTGATATTCAAGGACCGAATGACCATTCCCACCCTCGGCATCGTGTGTCAAAAATTGGGAATCAATGGAGCGGATGAAATCGAACAGCTGTTGTTGATCAGACGAAGCCAGGATTGTCTCATCTGAGCTCTCACCATCATCCACGTGTCTTTGCTCACACCCTTACCCCCTTTCTCCGTCAAAAACTGGAACCACCATTGCGTGTGCTCATCTGTCCATCCGAAACTTCCCTCGCCGTCCATATCTATATCTTCACCTGTCAAGTCGTGTTTTAGCGCACCGCCTGTCAGACCTGTTGGAAGTAATAGATTCCAGAAAGCCAGTGCTGTGTCGATCGCTAAAATAACAATAATTTTCTCTGCTGTTTAGCGGTGTGATCCGTGCGTACCGAGACTCCGCTGCCCTTCCGTCCGAGCAAAACTGAACGTGTGATCGTATACCTTGTGGAAATAGGTGGAGTCAGATCCCAACTTTGCACGCAGCCGCGTCAGAGTATCCTTCATGCCGTCAACTGTATCACACCTGCGCAGTAAAATTAGTTCGGCTGTCGACTGAACGTTCGCGTGCTGACCCGAGTCGTGACCATCCTTCTACCCAACCTTTCTTGTTCCACTCTCCGACTCTCGGAGATTTCAGTTCGTAAGCTACCGCGAGTAGAACGACATTCTCTGGATCTACTTTAAGATCCTGACACAGCTGAATCGTTCCGTCTATTGAAATTTCATCTCCATTGGGATCTGTACAGACGTGGGTATTCAGCGATGGGTCTGGTGTAGGCAAGACTCGCCTTTGTATTTCTCGAAGAGGGCATTTAATTTGCTAGTGGAAGCCACGGTTGTTCTACCTCCGCCCTCTTGATAATAAGCGTCAATTGCCGCGTCAAGCCGTCTCTGGTGCTTGTCAAGATACCGCTTTGCATCTTTCTGACTGCGGAATCGAAGAAGATCAATAACTCGGGGACCCAAAACTCGATCGATCGACTCACGATGCGCCTGTGATGGAGCAGAAGTCGGATAGAAGAGCATCCTTGGACGTTTTAGACTAGCCAAGGGATATGATCAGAATGACTGGTATATCATGGTAATATGAATTGATCCAGCATGGTCGAACACTGACCATCGTAAAGTGTGCGTCGCGGTGCTATCGATCGTGCCGTATTCGAAACTTGTGGTGTTGGAGATAAGCGGGTATTTCCGGGCCGCTGAGTTTTTGACACGAGACCTGGGCTGGCGGTACTCTCGATGGTCATATTCAGTCAGGGATTAGTTTACGACTTCCATTTGATCGGAGGTGGGGTGAACACGCGCGCTCAGGTAGTACCTCCTAACTGTAGAAGTACCCTCCCCGCATTGCACAGCATTCGCCAGCTCAGTACCAAGGCAGCCTCATGACAGCCATTTTATCTCCCGGATTCACTCAAGTCTTCACCTCCATTAGTCTGTGACTTTTGTGAAATGATATCGTCGCCTTGCATCGTGGCTGATTCCCAGCGCTTATCTTGGCGGATCATGTATTAAATGAATCATTGGGGCTATGTCATCATTCCTTCCATTCCCCCACGAGCCGTCGTCTTCTTTATCGATCGACGGACATGTGTTGGGGTGTCTCCTCGCCTCTTTTATTTCGGTCACCCCCACAATCCCGTTTCGAACGGGCACGGAATATTCTCAAGAAACATCCTGAATCGTGAGAATAACACAGGCACGTGCACCCTAGTGGCGAGGCCTGGGCATCTTGCACCATCGGGAATCGGTCCGACAGCGGGGAACGTGAATATCCAAATACAGCATACCATGATCTCATTCCAGATCCAGAACCGAGATCTAAACGGACGAGATTAATAGAAGTCATGCGCATGCCCTTGGCTTTGTTCCTAACGGATCCCCGAGGGAAGTCTCGGATATTTGCCACAAGTGTGAAACTCGGTTCAGGGCGTTCTCCGGATCTCTCTCCATCGTCCGGTGCCTGCTTGCATTATGTATATCTGTACGTATGTGTATACTTTCCGGCAATCATCGCAATCCGAGACGTATACCTGCGTATATACCCAGTCTAAGAAGCCTACTTGACATCGGGAAGCGCCGGATTTGGCTCGTAAATAATTACAGGACAGATAGACCGTGGGTTTGCGAAAAAACCTCGCCGATAATAGAACCGTTATACTTCGTATAACCTCTTGGTATGTGGTGACTATGGTATGGTGGGTACGACGACGTTCACTCGGCGCAAGGAGTCCAATCTTATAATAGGTCATGAATCGGATCAACCGAAGAACCTATGTCACGATCTGACTCATTCGTTAGCTTTACTTGGTGTGGTCATCTCAAACACTCACCCATCAATTTCGAACAACGATTCGCTTAGTATGCTTTCCTGCTCGCCGGCGATCTGCATATGGTGTCGGCCTCCGCCACGCATCATCAGAGTCTTCTCGGTAATCCTCTGTAGCAGGAATTTCTACTTTTGCACCAGGAATGGGATGTACGTCATGAGGTGGACTACGTAAACCGACGCCACCATGATGCGATTGCGAGTGGAGATTGAGAGGTGGCTGAGTTGGTTGGCTGTGAGCTGCCACGGGAAACATGGATGGTGGCTGCGTGGGTGTCGGCATTGAACGGGAAGACCGGGCTTGCTTTGCATGATGGGGATACGGTCCCATCGGCGAATCAATCGGAGAGTGATGCTGAGGGTGTGGTGGAAGCTGCGGCCAAGAGCGCGGTACACCACTTTGTGCTGGCTCCCTATTTTTGGTGCTATCCTCTTGTTGTGGTACATCGATTTCTACCCGAACTCGGACGATCTCCCTTCCAGCTTGTGCGAAGAACGCGCGTTCCTGTCGTTGGAAGAATCCACTGGTAGGCCCAGGTCTCATTTCTGCAAAGTTTGCTGGTGGTGCAGGAGGGAAAAGGGCCATAAGTTCATGACCCGTAGGTGGTGCAGGGTACTTTCGGGGCGTAGAACTACCATCCTGAGTTAGGTTGACATCTGGATGCATATCAGAAGTCAAAGTGTTGGATGTTCAAGTTGAACTTACCACGAAGTGAACTTGGAGAGAGAGGACGCCTTGGTGCACCTGATTGTGGTGAAGTATGAATTATTGATGATTTGTGGAGAGGACTATGATCTCCTGCTGTTGTTGTGGAGGCGCTTGATGGTGGGGAGGGGGAGTGCTCTGCGACGGGACGAAGATGGAAAGAAGACATTGTGTGGACAGGTGAGATGAAGGGAAAATGGAAGAAGAAGGATCTTATATAGGTTGACGAACCGAAGAGATAATAGTGGCCGTAATTGATCGTCCTCTCCAACTTGAAGGAAGAAGGAACGCGGAGGAACTTAATTGGAAGAATCAAGTCCATCCCCAGCGAAACTTTCAATATTTGATTCCGGGTACGATGTAATATAAATTCTAAACGGGTACAAAAACGTCACTAGCACGATATTTCATTAAAATTTTCTCTTTTAAAAGTAATCTTAGATTGATGATATCTTGATGTATGTAATTCCGGACCATACAACGTCGAAGTTTACCTCGTTTTTTATACCTGAAATGGTACCCGCCCTACGTAGACTTTATCTGGCAAGTACGGTATCACTAGCTGGTATCATGTCCCTCTACATTTAATTTATTCCTTTTTTTCTTTCACCCCATGGCCAAAAATTACAATGAATTACCCCCCTAGAACACTAATGATCGTGCGAAAATAGGAATCTTCTATGATGCTGGGAATCACTTTTCGCAGCTATTTATTATTCCAATTTCACGAAAACAACTCGTTTCAACCCGACATGTCGATTTCCTCTCTCCGAATGACACAAAAGGCAGACGTCCCGATCCTTCTCATGCCCGTATCGCATATCTCCCGCATCTTCGAAAAAAAAAACGGTGTCCACGAGGGTCCACCATATGTATACAAGTGCCTGGACCCCTCTTCGATACCATGTTACAACCACATCCCTGGGTTATTGATCGGCGGTTCATTGCGTGCCTCAAGTCTTCACGTCTTATTGGATATCCGGACCTATGAGAACTCAATGTGGTCGGTCGAGTCTGATAACCGCACCGTCCAAAAATGAACTTTTTCAGAAAATAATCTCACCGTAGATACCGAAGCCCTGCTATCCTTTACGTCCGCAGGCAGATTGCTTTCCAATCAGCTCCCAGGATTGTCTTTCTCAACGCTGTGTTCGCAAGCCCTCGGGTGCACATCGTCACAGCTCCTGCAGGCACCCTGTCCAACCGGGCTACTACTACTAGCTGCATCAAAAGTCACGATCACCGGGCTTACAACCATGACGATGGGCTTTGATGCGGACTCGCCGTCGTAAGCAGGGTTTGTGGCTATTAGACAGATGCATACCAGATGGGAACAGGTGGCGCTGGGAACCGTATCCGAAATGCATGCGGACTGAGGCGCGAGCGCAGTTGTAACGTAGTCAGGATGGTGATAATTACCCCTTCACGAGCGTCAAACCTCAGCGAGCACTGAGTTGGAAAGTTTGGGCTTCTTCGCATGTTGCCTTTTCCTAATGCCTGCGCATGGGGGGAATAAGTCGTTATCTGTGGAGCCCTACCGTCAGATATAGGTCTATGACACTCAGTAGCAGGCGTTTCATCCAGATGAACGCGAGAGTCTACATCCTCATGAAGAGTCAGCGTCTTTATCAAGGGCTTCCTTAATGAGCGGCTCTGAGTTAAAGTATACCGTGAAATTGAAAACCTCCCAAGGGTCATTGCGGGCTAGTTGAAAGTTCTAACTTCTCCATCATGCGTCACTTATCGTCAGGCCGTCGCCTTCTCAATAGCGAGTTCATGGAGTCACCTCCTAAGGAAGGTTCAAGATCGACTCTAGGGTCCAGGGTGCCGATGTGCCGAGGTCATTCTCAGTTCCACTAAGAGCTAGCTTCTCTAGTTCGCTGGCACGCTTCTAAGTTCTAAGTTTGAGGGAGGCAGCATTGAGTTGGTCCGATCCTCAGGACCTTACGTAAGATTTTCTCAAGGAACCAAAGCTTACCAAAACCAAAGGCCTCTGACAAACCAAACCAACCACCATGGTCGAGACTCTGAAAACGCTTAGCACAGGGACTTTGAATCTGCGTTTCATGCAAAATGCTCGGAGAGCACAACAATTATCCGGTGTCGATGTCGAGCTCGAGAAAGCGCACGTTAAAGATGAGGCCGAATGGGAAGTAGCGCCTGATATTCGTAAAGCTTGGGGATTGGCGGATGGGTCCAACTCAGATTCGTGAGTTGCGCGTAGTTGGAATTTTGTGTCCTTATGGCTTCAGCGAACTTCTTTGCAATGTATAGAAATGACGATCTATATGAGAGGTCTTATGTGCCTTTCCTCTTTCCTTCTGTTTCTGAGACGCCTGGTCCTGGGGAAGACAGCGGCACTTCATCGTCACCGACGTCTCTTGGCGGTATGAAACCGCAAGGCCGTCGTAAATTCAATAAAAACGGAGAAGAGGTGAGCACATATCCGCGGTACCCCGGGGTCATATCCCCTTAAGCAATGTTCATTCAATTGTCCCTTGTCATTAGTCATTCAAACCTCCAGAAGTGCGGTCCGCAGCTACAACTGTAGCAGACGTCCAACCTGACGAAAAGCGGAAAACCAAGATCAAATCGATATCCAGCTCAACTCACAATAACACTTCCGCCAAGCCATTAAAGAAGCTCAAGGAACCGGCGAGTCGGGTGATATACGACAACAGGAGCGTTGGCGTCGACCTTCGCTCTTCCTTATCTTCAAACCGCACATCACCTGCATCAGTACCGAAGTCGACCGTTACCGGTGACAGTAAAGCGTTCATGAAGCCCGCCGGCGTAGATGATCCTTCTATCACCCCTGCGAGTAGGGATGCGCCCTCAGCTTCAGCTTCTGCCTCTTTCGCACGAAAGGGGAAGAGAAGACGGGAACAGGATAACGCAGAAGTCGAAACCGCAGGACTGAAGAAGAAAACATTATCATTTGTCGAGTGATCGGACCGTTGGGAGCACGTGTATGTCATGATCGACCCCTTGGCACTCGTGCATGCTTTCTATTGCTGCCACTCCTGGACGCAATTACTCCGCATGAACTCCCGGTCTATGTGGCTATCTACGCGCACACGCATAGGTCATCATTACCATATGTTTGCTCGGAACACCGATGTCCATCAGCACCATATTTGCTCGATGTTCCACGCTTTCAATACTAGAATTCGGAATCTGGTTATTGTCATGCCTACTTATAAAAAAATCTTATCGCATGCGAATTGCATTGCTGGAGTGGTGCCCTACTGGACGATGGACAATCAGGTGGGAGACTCGAGAGAGGAAATTTTCATATGTGAGATGGGCTATCTGATGAGATTCGACGTGCTACATGTTGCGGAATCACATGGACCAGTGCCTTGTGTGTTTGAGAAATACGGTTCAAATCCCTCGCTCGATTCCTGAGAAAGGTAAGATGTGAGAAGCACTGCGCTGCGCTTAGCTCCCCTGCGGGCTATCCAGGAGCGGTGAACTGTTTCACTCATGAGTTCCGTTGCTGGTGTTTCGTTTTTGGATTTTAATAGCTGGTGCCACACTCCGCGGCGGAACGGTATGGCAGAAAGTGTCAGTCTATTAGTTGCTTCCGGTGGTCGCCGCATGCACGATGCAGCAAGTACGACCGGGCGACTTCCAGCAGGGTGGTGCCAGGAAACAGGCGCGCCTAATAATATTACCAGGATGATTATCATAAAGTATTGAATACCTTTGGGGGTAGACTCAAACTCAGAAATAGCGGCGGCCGCTCGCAAAAGGCAAGTGAAACGGATTTCCTACGTGTAAACGCTCGTATGGCACGATGCTTGGGGAGCGTTGAATTGAGTCACAGTAACACCGCTCGATATACATAAGCCCAGCTTCTATTCCTTCCGCCGACGTCGGTGCCGGGACATCATCGATGATCCACCTTATGGCATTCCCGGAACCGGAACCTTGTCACAATCTACTATCTTGAGCCTACGTCCCGTTTCATATCTGAATGTGGTATAGCCTATCTGGCCTCATGCTCATCATTTGGCTCAGGGCGCGTTATATATGCTTTTTTGCTCTGGCCTACATAAAACTCTGGCCAGCATCATGCATCAAGGACTGCTTTCAAAAATAGGCAAACAGCATCAATATCAACACCTCCTTTCGTACTTATGGAAATGAGATGCAGATGTGGCGATGTGACAGATTGAGATAGTGATAATCCTGTAATGGTATGATGCCTCATGTACGCTAGGATGGCACTGATAATGTAGTGCGGTTAGCTTCTCGGGTATAGTGATATCGACCGTACGAAGGCGGACTCGTCGTCATCTTCGCTTCCAACTCGCCCCGCTCATTGACTCCGGCACCACGTCCAGAACTCCCCGTCCCCATCCCCAATTCACTCGACGCAGAAAAATAAGCAGAGGCAGTCCCAAGCGAGTTATTCTTGCTCAGCGTAGACGCCATAGAAGGCGCCCATCCAATAGACGAACGCAGAGACGCGGGTGCATGCATCTCGGAAACCGAACCCCTCGAGAAGCGCGAGCGACCCATCGACAACCCAGCTTCTTGAGACCCGAATGACTGGATGGTAGCCATCCGTCGTACGAAACCGCCCATTATGGGTATCAGTTCGTCTTCTTCGTCACCCGATTCTATAGTCGTTAGCGACATCGCAGGTTCGATGGTGTCTGCCCGCGCTATATCTGCCGCGGATGATCGGGGTTGTTGGGTAGGAATGCTATTATCATTACCAGCAGCCGGGTTGTTGTAAATTTCCAGGTAGGGGTATGCTGGTTCTGAGGCCCCGTATCCGTAAGAATAAACAGAGTCAGAGTCACGGCTGCCTGCATCCGAGTCCATCGCCAATGGAGAATCAGTCTTATTCCTGCGATCCCCCATCGCACACGCACCCTGACCTTCAGCAACGCCCACGGACTGATCTAATTCCGAGGCACACGGACCAAGACCAGTACCGTCGGCAAACACTTCCGTGCACTCCTCCCAGGCACCGGGTGTTGTATTCGTATTCAGCAAGATATGTTCACTCGGCATAGTAGTACGGTTCTGCCGGCGCAGCGTCCGGGGTGTGAGTGTGTCGGAAAGATTATTGTGCCTTTGACGGTCTTTTATTGATAGCCGCAGATTTGTCCAATTTCGCCATATGCGGTTGGAAGCTGGGGGTGCGGGGTTGGAAGATTGTGTGTGTATGGCTTGGGTGCTTGTGTGGGAGTGGGGGGAGGAAGAAAACGAGGGGGAAGGCGCGAGGGTGATGCTTGAATTAGTTAGTGCTATTGTCGAGTCAGACCTTCCTAGTCCAGCTTGAGTCTGAGTCTGTATTAACTTGTTGAAATTGAAGTGTGTTCCTGATGGCGACGGGTCGGGAGTGGATACAGGTGAGTCCATAGTGGACACGGGTGAGTTTACAACACCCTCCGAGGTCATTAATGGCGGGTAGTAGTACGTTTCTCTGGTATATCTCGAAGGATGCCTCGCTTCGGAATACGCTCTCAGGAAGTAAAGGTACAACAGCTGCATGAAAAGAACGCTCGTCAATCAGAAACACCATAGAAACTTGAACACGAGACTTACGATAATGATCAACGTAGCAATAACTCTTAAAGATGCAACAATTATCCAAGCTGCAAAACTCGCAGTGCGACATTGCCTTGCTGTCGAATCCCCAGCGATGGCAACTGTCGTTGACCACGAAACATCCATATTCCACCCACATCTATCCACAGGCCTCCATATCAAAATAAGGACAAGATTCACGATCGACATCGCGATTATCAATACAACAAAACATCCTCTTGAGATCATCCTCGCAGCACGAACGAACCTATCTCCGCCTGCTGGAAGAAGCGGCATAAACAGCGTCACGACCACTCCAGCGACACTGACACCAGAAATAACGCAAAGCACGAGCGCAAGCGTGGGTATGTGCACATCGCTCGCAAGAGCCGTTTGAAATGCGAGGGAATAGCGAATCGTGCAGTATATAGCCCATATACCTGTGAAACCAAAAGATCATTAACATTGGTTCGAGACACACAGACCGAGGATGGGGTATACCAAGAACAACTTCAAAAACCCCACACATCCACTTTAAGCGACGAAGTTTTGCTTTTATGAACCGGTCTTGGAGGCTTTTACATTCTGCTGCTGTTATCGGGTCTCCTGTGAGGTCAAGACCAAGGTCCCAATGTCGTGGACCGTCTGGATGGAGTGGTTGGCGTGAGAGCAGGTCGTGAAAGGTTGGGGAGTTGTAGGTCGAGGATGTAGGGTTATGCGATTGTTCTTGGGCTATCGTGAGCGAAAGAGTACGTGTATGTGTCATGGGGGTGGGGGTAGGCGTAGCATTGACGAGTCGTTTGTCTGATGTGAAAAGTGCATTGTGCAGATCGAGCGCAGTCATTGATGCGTACGTGAAAGTCGTGGTTCAACAAGAATCAAACCCAAAAATTTCGTCCAAGTCATATCAACGAAAACAAACAAGGTTGGCTTCGACGCATGGCTTAGTTGAATTAAAGCGATTCTTGGAGACGCTAAATTAATTGGCCCATTGAGCCTGGCTTTGAGCCTTCCATCAGGGTCTGGACCATTGATTGTGACACAAGCGACTTACCTAAATTACTTTTACTTATCTGAACTTTCTGCTTCAAGGCCGACCACGTTGTCACTAAAGCTGGTCGGTTCACTTCGCGCGACGGGCAGTAGAGGACCGTGTCACTAACTGATTCAGGTTAACGTTGTAGTTCAAGTTCAAAAACGTGCCTTTACTAGTGCTTCCATCTGCTTCTTCAAAATTGGGTTCGTCAAATGCAATCACAATAACGTTACTTACTCACTCATTTTTGTTCGTGTTAACCAAATATCAGATAAGCCTGCCAGGCGTCCGACTCGGAAATCATTAGCTATAGTGTGGTGTGGTAAAAGCAAATTGAACCCTTCAAGCTGATCCCATTCCGACTATATGTACCGTTACAACTCCCGAACGGTTCACATCGTTCGACTGGTGGTCAAAGCTACTAACTGGTATTCGGGTTTGGGTCGGTCATTCGCTTAGGAATCCCTGCAATCCGTGTGGATCATCCAAAAAAACCGTTCCATTTTTCGTCTCACCCGAAGCGCAAAAATCGCTATCAAGTTTTGTTATTCGGGTTGGGAGTACAAGGAGCTGGCGGACCGATGACCCTTCCAATAGTCGAGGATGTCTTGTTTAAAGCCTTTGTAAAGGCAAGGCTCGTTGACGAAACTGGCGCTTGGATAGTTGTGGAGAAACGTGGAAGGACAGATCGAGGAGTTCAAGTTAACGCTGCTGGCCAGGCAGTTTCGTTATGGGTTCGAAGTGCTCTACCCGAACATCTTCCAAAGACATCATTATCATCGTCCGAGGAGGAACTATCTACGGAGAACGTCCCCCGAACACCTAACACCAGCCGTCCACGAAACACGAGCTCCTACTAACTTGAACAATCCGCATCCTAGCCTGGTCACCCATCATGCATCATGCATCATCCCTCATTTTTCTCTGCTTCAACTGCCAAAAACACAGACACTACACATACTTCTTTTGACATCCCTCCTGGAATCAGCTGCAGATCGCCTTGTGAGCGAGCATGACCTCCAAAATTTGTGCAAGCCAGATCCAGGAAACAAGATCGATCCAATTTCTGCATAGTCTGATGGCGACAAACGAGTATACGTGTTCGATCTTATAGGATCTGCTTTCCTATACCATCAAGTTCGATCCTCACTTCCAGGTAGCACGTTCCTTGACTGTCTGTTCCACTGCAGCCCCTCTGATGCCCATGATAAGTCACCGTCATCCCTCCTCGACTAGGCTCGAAGCCTTTTGAAATGGCGCGAACAAAGTGAAGACACCGAGTTACAAGGGCACAGCCCTGCATTTGTTGAAGTTCTGTTTGCGAAGTGAAAACTTGTACGTTTTTTCTTTTTCTGTTTGTCAGTTTAACTCCACCTAATGTTATACAGAGAAACGCTTGCGCGAGATAGCAACGGAAAAGACCGTGGCCCTCGAAGAATTCTACTGCAAATGTACAAGACTCTCCATCCGCACATACGCACATATTAGTAACAGTAGATACAGTCTACCATAGGGCTCCGCCCCAACGGGCAATAAACAAGGATCAAAAAAAAACTGTGTATACCCTGCTACCCTGCTGTCCGCGCGTCGCTGATATTCTCGTAAGTGTCAATTCTGGGATTGAATGAATGAAGGCTAAAACAACACTGCACTGGTAGTAGGAATTCAGAATTCTGGAGCATGACTTCACCGACTGCTAATACGAAAGAGACATCAGCAATATTAATGACACCTCACCAGAAATTCAAAGGACACACCGAAACGGTGCGAGGCGTCATACACCTGCCAGGTGGACAGCGAATCATCACTTGTTCAGAAGACGGCTCGCTGCGGGTATGGAACTTGAAGAGCGGGAAACAGATAGGAGAAGACTGGAGAGACGGAGAAGGTGGAGTGCGCTGTATAGTGTTGTCTCCGGACGGGAAGAAAGTGGTTAGCGGGAGTGAGGACGGCGGAGTGAGGTTGTGGGACATCGACACATGCAAAGTCATCGCTAAATGGATGGGGCACACAAATTTAGTGTGGTCTGTCTGCTGGAACCCAGATGGTCGAAGAGTGTTAAGCGGATCACGCGACGGGACTGCAAGACAATGGGACGTAGAAAGCGGAGAGACAATCCTGGAGCCAATCGAGACTGGGCACACCTACGTGTGGGCAGTGGTCTATTCACCAGACATGTCCATGATTGCGACTGGTGGATATGACGGGCCCCGGCGGGCTGGAGAACCCACTGAGTGCTCCATCAAAATCTGGAACACAAAGACAGGCGAGCTTGTCGCAACTCTCAAAGGACATACATGGGTAGTGACTTGCCTGGTTGGAAAAACTCTTATCTCCGGGTCATGTGATGACTCTATTAGGACATGGAATACCAAAACATGGAAGCAAGTACTGGAAGCGCACACCGACTGGGTCTATGCCATTGCAATATCACCTAATGACCGCATCCTCGCAAGCGCATCATTCGACCATACAGTGCTATTGTGGAACCTCGACGATGGACAACTCATCATCTCGCCCCTACAGCATTCAAATTATGTGGATTGCATGTCATTTTCCGTGGATGGAAAAATACTAACCACTGGCTGCCACGATGAAAACGCGTACACATGGGATGTTGCTGCGATTGTTAAAGAAGCTGACCTCGATGACCTACATTCAGATCCAAAGGTGAAGGGATATGGATGTCTCATTGTATATATTCTCACAACTGAATGCGCTCTGCCAGGCCAACAAGTTGGCACTCCATGTACGTGACATCTTCATTAAAAGATCTTGTTGTTCTCACCATACATGCTCTAGGCTAGTACTATACGACCTCCAGTGCAACAGCGTCCGCCTAATGATCGGATACCCCAAGGTTTCTTTGATGGAATCCCACAAGATCGTTCCCATGTATGTCATCACTATCAATTTGGTTTTGTTTTCCTGACCTTCATGTTCTCAGTCCTCCGCACGAAACCATCACCACTCCTCAGTACCGCCAGGTAGCACGTTTCTTGGTCGTTTATTCCACCGCAACCGCAACTCCTCCAGTGCTCATACTACATCACCGTCCTCTCCTCTCGACTGGGTTCGAAACCTTGTGAAACAGCGTCGGCGAAGCGGTGAAGGTACCGAGTTGCAAGGGCGCAGCCCTGCTGTTGACGTTCCGTATGCAAAGGACAAACATGTATGTTCTCTCTCTCTCTCTCTCTCTCTCTCGGATGTTCACTGGCAACTTCGTCTAATATCACATAGAGAAATGCTTCAGCAGGGGAGGTTGCATTTGCAAAAAAGAAACAGAAACAGAAAACGAAACCATCACACTCGAAGATCTCTACTGCAGGAAGCCCACAGCCTCCCAAGCCTAACATCGCTCAACCATCTTCGCAACCACAGACAGCTGACTCTTCGTTGTCCACCACGCCTGCTGCCGGTGATGCTACCGCAGCTACAGTTTCAACAACAGCATCACGCCCTCACGCAACGATCAGAGACGTTGGACTCTGGACTCGCTTCTGGCTCTTCATTGGTTGTATTTCTCCTGAATATACGGACGGTAATCATTAGACCTTCTCATCCTCCACGAGTCGTATGTCTTTACATCTCTCTATGGACTCTCATTGATGTACTTGACCCACTTTCTCTGATGCATTTCGACCCGTCCTTTATGTACGATACCGATACCAAATGCCTCGCCATCTTCGTCTGCAATGTATATTACCCATACGTTTTTTTGCTGCTGAAAACCCGCCGTTGTAACTTGTGACGAGCGTGTATAAAATTCTAGCTCCAAGATAGTGTGAATTAATGATCTAGAATCCATCTCCCCGTCAAGTCAGACCAGGCTTGATCAACGCCGCTACCAGAGCAAGAATTGGTCAGTGCTATCGATCTGCATCACAATTAGCGTGATACTCAGAGCGACTCGTCGAAACTGACTGTCGGAAAAAGTTACATAGGTCCGGTCCGGAAAGGTTCAGGTCCGAACCGAAGTTCTGAACCGGACTCCGGCAGCACTATGCATACAACAACCCTCCGGGCACCCCTGGACCCGTTATTTCGCGTATCTTGCACCACAAACCCAGTCCGACGGCTTTCTCACAACTTCTTGGAACCTACTGCCTCGAGAGCAATGTCTTCATTCACAACAGAATCTGGCGCCAAAACATCACGGACAACATGAGAATCAAATGAATTGACGTTATCGCTTGCTTCCAAACGACAAATGTCGAGGGCACAAAGAATACTGCGACCATCAGCATCATCGATAGAATCAAATAGATTCGTCTACACAATAGTCTTGGTGACAAGAATCACTCGCATCTTTCTCGATGTCTCTCGCGTGGGGGACTGATTATGGCCAGTAAAGACGCCACAAACGGCATCACGGATTTCATCATATGAGGGTGGTGGCAAAGTTTGCAACTGAGGCGAGTTTTGCGAACAAATGGCAACAATCCCTTGATTATAAAAAATGGGTGATATGAGACGCACGAGCACGCGAAATTAACATGAGATCATACAGAGAGGCACTCTTCAGTGCACAATATACAGCATCCGGCAACCGCTCATGGCCGTAATATTGAAAGTTGGCTGACAAGTTGAGCGGCTGGCGTGGTTGTCTGTATAGCAACTATGCACAACAAATGATGTGAGTCTTGTCATCGTGCAAATCGTGAGGAACTGGAGATCATCCTGGTCCACAGCAACATCAGATTGAAAGTCTCATCGATGCGCCACAGAATTTTGTTTGCGAGTAGCAACGCGTGTCATATCGGAAAGCATCACACAGGACGAGGCCTTCACAAGAGCGCACGTCTGTGGACTTGATTGCGAAAAGGGTTCAGGAAGATATTCTGCAGCGAAATGGTGTCGCACGTGCGACAGGTGCTTGAAAACGAAAATAAGTCACCACAGTGTTCATAACACATATGGACGCAGATCAGATCAGGGACATAATTGCGCATATCAGTTGCCTTGACAGACAGAGAATGAGACCAAGCCAAATCATCGAAATGAGCACGAGTCATCATAGGAAAATTATCAATCAAATGACGTATAGTAGGAGCAGACACCGTCAAGGATACTCCAGCTGGATCCTGCTGAGCAGCGGTGAACCGCGCTCTGGATATTCCATGATACTCAAACAACCTCCAGAGCAGGAATGAGGAGACAACAGACACACCATCATCAGCAATATGGTAATCTGTGATGACAAGAGAAGCACGAGGAACAAAGTCATGCACGCACAGTGGACGACGAAGACGGTTCAGAGAAGAAGCCCCTCAACGAAAGGGGGCAAGGGAAAACAATAAGAAGCGCGAGAAATTATGGACCGAAACAAGCAAACCGAGCGGACTGCGAGCGGGCCAGTAGCGATCATTGGACAAGACACCCTATCACCAGTCATTTGCTGATCTGTTGAAACAAGAGAGACAGGAGAAATAAGAGCAAACGGAGAAGCCGCAGCAGACGACGAAGATGTAGCCATGTGGTAGCAAGCGACCAGCACCACCGAAACAGGAGACGAAGAGAGAAATAAGAGGGCGCGAGAAAATATGAACATATCGAGACTCTCCAACAGGAGACAGACAAAAAAATCGTTATACCTGTACCCTAGACGGGTCCAGGAACTCCGCCCATTCTGCTCGATGATCTTTGGAACTGGATCAAAGAAGGCATATGCCGGTGAGTTCCAATCTTTCATGAGCTGCTCTGTTCATTTTCATTGAGTTTATGTTGTGTTTTAGGTTTCTAAACTTACTTAGCTCATCTTTGGCACTTTCTTCTTCAACCTCCGAGTCGGTCAGCACAAGTTCAACACTATCATTAGTTGGTTCATCACTGAGCAAGGTGTCTTCCTGCTCTGTGTGGACAACGGCTCCTCGACTTGGTGCAGCCAGTGATGACGCCGTCACAGAATTATCTGCCAGAAATGTTACGGTAACTTTCTTGGGCACCCTCTCCTCACTCAGGCTGGTGAGAGTGTCTCCAGTGGGTAGGCTAGCTTTGGCTTTTTTTGGCTGTGTCTTCACGCTATCACCGAGTCTGTCGGCCTCAGAGATCTTGGGTACTCGTTTGGAAGTATTAGGCTCATCCATGGACACAGTGAGAGTTGGGTGAATTATATCAATATGGGCTCATAAAATATTGATGGGCCTTGCCCAAATGTACACTAGAGTTTTCATTGACATGTGTACTACCTCTGAACTTTTGTTGACAGACAGCTACTAGGCCAAGTCTTTCGAAACCCGTGCCAAGGGTACGGGTACACCAGCGCTAGACCCGTACCCGTACCCCAGGGAAACCTGCACCCCATGCGGGTTACCCTGACCCGTGCATTTTGCCTAGCTTATGGTGCGTTATATTGGTGTTCAGCATCTCCACCAATCGCCTGATAAGCATTGGTAAGTGTCCGTAACGCGCACAAGTTAGCGTTCATTTCAGTCGTTTTGCAGATGACCCTATGATACTTGGCGCTTCAGGTGCACAGCCTATGTTGTGTATACACTGTGAAGCGAACACGATGCTATAACAACGTACAAGGAAGGAGTGAATTCAACTGTGACTTTCCACCAAAGCCATCATTCCCTGCTGCCTGCCCATCGCTGCTTAAGAGACCTCCTCGTAAGTGATGATTTTGAAATCTGTCAAATGAAAGCTGAGATGGCGCTGCACTCCGTAGTTGAAATTCTGGAGTATGGCTTCACTGACTGCTAAACCGAAAGAGACATTAGCAATAAAACCCCACCAGGAATTCAAAGGACACACCGAATGGGTGCGAGGCGTCATACACCTGTCAGGTGGACAGCAAATCATCACTTGTTCAGATGATGGCTCGCTGCGAGTATGGAACCTGGAGAGCGGGAAACAGATAGGAGAAGACTGGAGAGACGGAGAAGGTGCAGTGTACTGTATAGCGTTGTCTCTGGACGGGAAGAAAGTGGCTAGCGGGAGTGAGGACGGCGGAGTGAGGTTGTGGGACATCGACACATGCAAAGTCATCGCTAAATGGATGGGGCATACAGGATCTATGTTATCTGTCTGCTGGAATCGGGATGGTCTGAGAGTGTTAAGCGGATCTGTCAATGGCACTCCGAGGCAATGGGACGTGGAAAGCGGAGAGAGAATCCTCGAGCCAATCGAGACTGGGCACACCGTTGTGTGGGCAGCGGTCTATTCACCAGACGTGTCCACGTGGATTGCGACTGGTGGATATGATGGGCCCCGGACTGAATTACTTGAACACATCGAGTGCTCCATCAAAATCTGGGACACAAAGACAGGCAAGCTGGTCGCAACTCTCAAAGGACATACATGGACAGTGTCGTGCCTGGCTTGGACCAAGGACGGGAAAACTCTGATCTCCGGGTCATCCGATCACTCGATTAGGACATGGAATACCAAAACATGGAAGCAATCCGCACTACTGGAAGCGCACACCAGCTGGGTCTTTGCCATTGCAATATCACCAAATGACCGCATCCTCGCAAGTGCATCAGGCGACAGGACAGTGCTATTGTGGAACCTCGACAATGGACAACTCATCGGTCCGCCTCTACGGCATGCAGAACCAGCTTACTCCGTATCGTTTTCGGAAGATGGAAAGATACTAGCCACTGGCTGCCGCGACAAAAACGCGTACATATGGAATGTTGCTGCGATTGTCAAAGAAGTCGGCCTTGACAACTTACTTTCGGATTCAAAGGTGAGTCAATATGAATGCCCGTCGCATATTCTCACAACTGAATGCGCTCTGCCAGGCCAACAAGTCGGCACTCCATGTATGTGACACCTTCATTAAAAGATCTTGTTGTTCTCACTATATATGCTCTAGGCTAGTGCTACACAACCTCCGATTCAGCGACGTCCGCCTGCTTATCAGGTACCCCAAGGTTTTTTCGACGGAGTTCCACCAAATCGTTCCCATGTATGTCATCACGATTCACTATCAATTCGATTTTATTCTCCTGACCTCTGGCATGTTCTCAGTCCTCTGCACGAAGCCGCTCCACCTCCTCAGCATCACCAGGCAGCACACTTCTCGGCCGTTTATTCCACCGCAACCGCAGCCCCTCTAGTGCTCGTGCTACATCACTATCCTCTCCTCTCGACTGGGCTCGAAACATTTTAAAACGACGCAGACGAAGACGTGAAGGCATTGGGTTTCAAGGACTCAGTATCGCAGTTGTCGAGGTCCCATGTGCGCCGGGAAAACGTGTATGTTCCTTCTCTTCCTTGATCATCATACACCACTTAATTTCACGTAGAGAAATGCTTGCGCGAGGGAGAAGCGGAAAAAACTATTTCCTCCGAAGATCCCTACCGCAAGTAGCTCACAGCCTCCAAAGCCCAATGTCACCCAGTCATCTTCGCAACAACAGGCTGCGATCTCTGGTTCGTCCTCCACACCTCCCGTTGGCGATACTACTGGCATAGCCACGACCTCAACAACCTCGCGCCCAGATGCAACGATAAGACGGGCTGGACTTTGGACTCGCTTCTGGCTCTTTCTCGGCTGTCTCTCTCCTGAATACACCAATGGTCATTATTAAATCTTCTCATCCTTCACGAGTCGTATGCCTTTATATCTCGGTGGATTCTTGTTGATGTGCTTTACCTACTCTCTATGATATATTTTTATGCACGATATTGATACCATACAACTTGTCACCTCTGTCTGCAATATACGCTACCTATTCTTTTCTGCAGCTCGAAACTTGCCGTTGCAATTCGTGACGAACGTGTATAAAATCCTAGCTGCAACATGACGTCAACAATGAACACTAACAATTTAATACGGGAGTATTAGAGCAAAAGACCTTAAGGATGCCCATCAAGTCAGGCTCAATGGATGCCGGTACCTACCAGAGTATCGATGATCGAGGTTCGTTATCGCCCTGAATCGCAAGTAGCTTGATACCAGTCATCGAAACCGGATACCGAAGATTCGGGAGTTTATAATATTATATAAGTGTCGATGCAGATCAGAGCACTTACTTAGTGACCCGTTGGGCTAGATAAAACACTACAGTGGCATTATCACTAACGAACGATCATCTGATATCAGATTTCATTAGCAGTACAATGGTGTTGAAACAAAATCAAACAAATGCCATTTCATTCCACTTCGAGTACAACCCCTGCATCGCCCCTGCCGCACGCACTATGACCTCACAACCCCACTCAACTCCTCCCATTCCCTACTCGTCAATCCAAAATCCAAGTTCTCCTCTCCTTGCGTCGTAGTAAGCTTTCCCAAGAACCCCCAGAGACTGCGTTTCTGTACAGCTGAAAAAGCGCCATTGCAGCTCGTCGCGAATGTATACAAAATCCTAGTTCCGTCCCAATATCAACAACCCAAAACGGGAGCGGAAAGAAGGAAAAGTGCGATTGGGATCGCACTCACCTAACAATATTCTCCTGGAATTCGTCATCTTTGTCTATCTCGCCATCAACACCGAATGGGACAGGTTCGATCAAGGCTGATATCAACGCATCGAGCAAAGACCCCCCTTGCTCTCCGTCCTCCTGAATTGCAGCGAGCGTTAGAGCAGACGTAGAGACGGACGATGGATCAGAGAGCATCGAAGCATGTGAATTTGCGTGGATTGGGGGTGGTGCGTTTTCTGAGGTGGGGAGGCTTATGTTTGGTTGGAGGTTAGCCTGGGAAGAAGGGGAGGAGGTTGGGAGGAGGAGTGTGTTTAGCAGGAATGTCGTTTTTCTGCGAACACGAATTTCTGAGTCTGTCAGGTGTGAGTGTCAATCGTCATGAAAGGAAGATAGGGGTTGTGAACGATACACACCTTCCAAGCACATCCTCAACGCGCTCCATCCATCCGCCACACTCATCTTTTTAACAGCAGCAGAATTCAGTTTCAGGAGCCCAGAAAGCGCGTAGAGTGCTCGTGAGCGGGTCTCAGCGGAGTTGGACGAGGGGGAGAGGGATTTGAGGAGTGCGGGGAGAGGGTCGAGGTCGAAGTACTGTTATCAAATAGAACATGAACACAAAGTACTTTAGTTAGGGTAAATTGAATTTTGATTATGAACCGGATGCCTGTTAAGAGGAGGGTGCACTGAAAAAGGAGGATGACTTACGGCGAGTTGAGCAGCTGGATTGTTTTGCAGCGCGGTTCCGATTATCCACAGGGTTTGCATTCTGAGTGCGTCGCTCGTAGTGGATGCTAGTAGGAGGTTGTGTAAGGGTTGCCATATCCCTAGTTTCGTTAGGTCTGTGTCATACCATTTGTTAGATCGGATCAATCAATCCACGGGAGTATAATCACCATTCGCATTATCAATATTCTGAACTAGCTACATTCTATCGTAAGCAACCACACACGAGGTTCGATAATCAAACGTGATGGAACGCACCATCTCGAGATCATCAAGCGCTTGTAATCTATCATCTTCAGCCTGCCTTTCATCGAGGCCTACTGTAAGAGCTTCTTTCATGAGTTGAGCATCTGGTTTACCGAGAATGTGATCGATGATTCCAGGATCGAGTTTATTGGTGGGTGGTGGGGCTTCATTTGGACTGGAGTTTTCTACACCCCATCGGAGGAGGGATTGCATGGTTGGTTGAGATAGATGCGATCAAGTTCGGAACGGGCGGCACGATTTAGACTTGTGGCTCCGCGACTGTTTGGGACTGTCGGAGGTTCAAATTCCTCTCTAAAAAGTTTTCAAATTGGACGTGCCCACTATTAAGCAGTGTTCGTCGATGGCGATGGTGTAGACGGTGAGTGCTCCTTCCATTTGTTGTTCACCGGTCTTCGTGATGACTACCAGTACTTTACCACATTCCGAATATACATGTGGACAATGTCATTGATTTCAGCCTTGTCTGACATATCCTTTTCTCTCTATGTTTCGACCATCGACTGATCTCTTGCGCTTCAGGTATGCGTCATGTGTGGTGGATTGCCTATTGTAAGTCTACAGTCCATTTAAAATCGTTGTTGCAAATGTTGTTTTTCTTGGATGAAATCTATTCGATGGGCGGACCGAATGTGGTGTTCTCGTGAAGTCTCCCGGTGTACAATGTGGAGATGGGAGCATTTTCTTGTTGAAATGCATCGAAAGCTGATTCTTTTCATTTTCCTGATTCTACCCATAGAGATTTTGATGCTGATACTGTTTCATCATAGCACCAGCAACGCGACTAGGTTTCGGTGGGAAGCATGGACGAGGCGTGTAGTTGGTTCACCTATCGTAGGCGGCGATTAGTAGTAGCAGTAGATTGTAATGATACCTACAATGGTTATACGAGCTGAGCTGATAGGACACGCGGAGGTTCGCACTGTGCAGGCCCAGCCGTATAAAACATGCAGTAGACTACCTGGTCATTGCCAACCAACTCAATGCATAGAGGAGTTGTACAAACAGTCGCTGCAGTGTTGCCTCACATGGCAAGTCAACGGCTATGGGATCCAGACTCCGAGCCGACAGCGCCCAGAGCGACCAACGCTTATGCTGACCTCGGTTTTGCAAGTATGAGCTCACCAGTCGGTAGTATCATTGCCAGTCCTAGTCCACAGGACAACGACGAAGACGGTGACGACGTTGAGTGGGAGCTTCAAAATAATGGATTGTACATTGGTTCGTTCCCCTGAACATCATGGTGGCGTCGCCATTCTCCAGCTGGTTTTCTTAACCTTTTGTTCTAGGTTCATACTCTCGGATAGTCTTGTTGAATGCTTTGGTTCCAATTTTCGCAATAACGATTTTCGCTGTGCTAGCATTCCTCCCTGACTTGGCTTGGCCCATAGCAGACTTCCCTTCTCCATACCCATCATCTTTCCCCTTCCCATTACCTCAAATTCTCATCTCCAGCGCATTCTTCAGTCTCACTCATCTCCTCCGCATTCCCATATTCTCACTCACTTCCTTCCTACTCCCTTTACAATATGCATCTTTTGCAAGCACATTCATACATGTCCTCATCACAAACGGCCTTCGTCTCGCATCCCTCGTAGTTCTCCAAGTTAGGCACACAATGGACTATCCCATCCCTACTTGCCAGGACCCTGCTTTCCGCACTGTCTGGTGGCTTTCCCTCAACTTTGCAGAGGTGCTTGCTGCCATTATACAGGGATACGAACAACTCGCTCTTTACCGCGATCTCATGGTCCCAGAGGGAAGAGAAACCGAGTTCCTCGAACGTATAAAATCCGGTTCTCTTGACGAATCTGAACCAACACTCGAAAATCCGCATTCCCCACAACAGGAACACGAGACATTCCAAGACGCATTAGAAGACGGAGAAACTCGAAGCGTGGAATCACGCATTGATCGTGGATTAGAAAAGTTGCTTGTGATAAAGATGAGAGATGAGCTTGAGGAGGTTTATGGGCTTCCTGTCATCGTGCGTATACCCCGCGTCTCCAATTCACACCCTAATGATCCCTCACAGAAAATCCCAGTCTTCATATCCTGTCTCCAACGTTTCAACTCCATCTTCCTCTCCATAGGCTTCACTCTCCTCCTCAGCGCAGCATACCTCCGCTCCCCACTCTCCATCCCCCTCTCAGACATATCAATCCAACTGTCATCCGTCCCTGTAACTGACCAACTCAAAGATTTCCTTCACGCGACCTCACAAATGCATTCCTACGACAGCTCGCATATCCCATTCATCGTGACTACCCCCCTCTTCCTCCTCCTCCACACGAGCCTCGCAGTGCTGCACACACCAACCCTCCTGCCACGTGTAGGTGTG
Organism: Suillus fuscotomentosus; assembly: GCF_016647785.1. Classification (NCBI taxonomy): domain Eukaryota; kingdom Fungi; phylum Basidiomycota; class Agaricomycetes; order Boletales; family Suillaceae; genus Suillus; species Suillus fuscotomentosus. The sequence continues at coordinate 129,657 of NW_024539569.1, forward strand.
CATACTGCTGCCTATGTCGGTGTCTTGGTCGGCCTCATGTCCTTTTTCGCGGGCTTGGCTGTTTGGGGGGCATTGTCTTAGGTTTGCGCGGGCTAGTACCCACGTTTCCTATCTTGTGTTTGATTGATACGTCCTGTTTGAGGGCGTGTATATACACGAGGACGGAGATCTTTGTTTAGTTGCTGTGTTGCATGCTATGTTGTATGGTATTTATTACCAATGTCGACGCGAGTCATCTGCTTCTGTGCCACTACGTCCATGCGCTTGACCTAAGAATGAAACGTTACGTTTGGCGAGCTAGCACTTGCGGGTCTACTGTCTCACTGCCTTTCGTTCAAGGTCAAAGTTTTAACACTATTAACCTTTGATAACCCTCACATACTGATAAGCCGAGGGCCCAGGTAAGTACTTGGCAATTTTTCTCCCGTGATCTTTCAAGCGTTTTAAACTTCTTCTATTTCGGGCTCGGCGACGTGGAATGTGGTCTTTCTGGCTTGTGATGGGTACTACGAATACCGTCACGCCGCGCATGTTTTGACGTGCAAGACCTGGAGAGGGAGGATTGGGAAGTCTTTGGTATGTGCACTCTCGTCGAGCTCACTAATTGCACGACTACTCTTCACGGACACAGATGCAACCTCTCCGACTCCAACTTCGAGACCCGACTTCGGCAGAGTTCTTCCCCGCAACTCGTCAGACAGTCCACTCTCTGTCACGATCTGCTTCTTCCACTTGCGGTCTCTAGTTCCTCTGGAAAAAAGGAATAATTGAATGGAGTCGAATAGGAATCCTGTCTCCCTTCGCGCCATCGCACGAGGGATAGCAATCCCCCCTCATTATTGGCCAGTGAAACATCTGTGCGATCATAATCAAAATCTTCTTCCCGTTTTTGCTACTCTTTTGTTTACTTTTCTAGTTTTGAGCTATTCTCAATTTCTTACACATTATTGATGTACGGAATGACATCGTCCATTACAACAGCAAATGGTGCTAGAATCTGCTTCATACACCACTTCAGAGTGACGCTGATGAATGTCAGACAAAAGTGGAATGGTCCACCAGATAGATCCTGTGTACCATGTACATCATACAATCGACCTCAGAAAGCACCGATCCCTGCATTATGTTACAAGTATAAGAAGTAAACGGGAGGAGCCTCTAGTGTTATATCTGATCAATAAACTCCAGGAATAAGCCGGTATTTCACTTTCTTTGCCCAATTCTCCCATTCTTCTCCCAGAGCATGCTGCAACATCTGGTCTTCCTCGGCAGGTCGGCTGATGGAAACCCAAGCGGCTAATGTGAGAAATACGAAAAAGCTAGTCATTGCTAACACTTTCATGAAAGGCACTTGTAATATCCCAGACTGCCTCATCCACGATCCTTGACTTCCGTACATGACGGCGATCCCGGTGCTTTGGAAAAGGAGACCAGTGTAGCTCGGGTGGCGGACCACCGAGTACGGCCCGCTTGTCACGAGTTTGTGCTCTTTCCTGACGCTGAGATGGAAGCTCCAAAGCTTTCCTAACGTCGTCATGCAATAAAGCCTCAATATGCCGCCAATCGCGATGGCAATACTTCCGGCAAGGAAAGCAGGGGTGATTGGTGTAGGGTGAAGAATACGTAAAAACCGCACAGCTCCAATGCCGTAAATGTCTTCTGGAACGTGCGAGGGATCTATATGTATAGCCAGGATGCTAGTCACTTCAGCCAACGACGCTGCCCATACACTGATCTATATATTATCGACAGATTAATGAAGACAGCGACCAGAGGTCAGGAGCAACCTACCTGCAGTAACTTCGTACCGCGAAATTTCAAAAACCATTCAAAGAATGATTCGGACGACGAGGGCATCACCTTCTCTTTAGATGACGGTGGTGGAGAAGGATCAGTCACGAAATCTGGATGCCAACGGCTGAAACCAGAATGAAGGGGATCTTGAATAGGCTCATGATGCGCCGCTGTACTTGACCTGGGGGTGTTAATAGGAACTGATCAAGTCGGAGGAACTTTTATAGGGTAATTGCTGCCGTAAGTTACTTGCACATGATACTTACTCTTGTGCGGGACGACGAACTTGAACTTATTAGGTCGTTGAATATCTTCGGTCTTTGCTGTTCTTGATACCCAGTTCCGAATGAAACGGATGAGTAGTTACATTCTTGATCACAACTAGACAGAATATCATGGTTAACTCCGAGCCGTGTTGTTTTGGGTGAGGTGCTCACCGGCCGGAGTGGGTGGCGTTCCGAGAGTAACCTTCCCTGAGCTACACGACAGGTGAGCCGTTCACGAGAATCATGGGACATGGATCCAGTTGATCTAGGGGGGATGTTACAGTCCATACTTACATCCAGAAGTAATTCCATCAGCGTTACCCTTTTTATTGATTCTGAATGTACTTTGCACAATAATGCTGAACGCACTCAAAGAAAGTTTGACACACCCATCATTATGCAGTTCAGCCAGGAGCACTGCCGCCATCGGATTGACGATTAATCACATGGGAGTGTCGGCACATATTGGACCTGTTCTGAGATGTTCCACATAGCATATTGCAAGCTTGAAAAATTATGTACCTCGCGTTGACCATTGTTTTCCAATTGAGACTCCTGGAAGCGAATGCATTAATGAGTTACAGAGTGTTTGGCATATCAAATGTGTTCCCGTAGCGAGCGAACTATTCTGAACCTCCTGCAAAACCTGCCAGTGTGTCACGGTCAATAAATGTGTAACCAATGGGTATTAATAAATACATGTAACGCCAATTGCGCTGTTCGAAGTCCATGTGTTCGAGTGACTGAAACTTAGCCTATGTCCAGCGAATGACAGTCTGATGCCAGTGAGATCCCATCGAGACACAATACCACGTGCCTTCATGTGCTAAGCTTGATTCAGGAAACTGCAAGTCGATGCAAAGTCGATACAACTTGAAATCAAACGACCCCATTGAATGACATACTCTAGGGTAATGTATGTTTTCAGTTACTTGCACATCATGCTTACTCTTACCTGGCGTAGGACGATAAAATTGAACCTATCAGGTCGTTGAATATCTTCGGATCCTGCTGCTCACGCCACCCGGTTCCGAATGAAACGGACGAGTGGTTAACGTTACATGTCTTAGCTAAAACTGGACATCAGTGCTCACCAGGCAAAGTCAGTGACATTAACATTTTCTACACGATAGGCGAGCTGCTCGTGAGAATCATAGGATACCGGATCTAGGAGATGTTCGTACATACACTCCGAAGTAACTCTTATGAATATTGGATCTAATGTTTCAAGGAAATTTTGACAGACCCACCATTATGCGATTCGAACAGAAGTACTGCCGCCACCGGATTGATAATTAATCGTTTCGTCGCATTTAGGACCTGTGGAGTCAATGTTCTGAGTTATTTAACATCGCAGGCTCGAAAAAATGATGCACCTCATTGACTCTCGGAAGTGAATGCATTAACGAGTTGAAGAGTGGTAAGCGCATCAAAGATGATCCTGTAGCGAGCGAACCGTTCTTCATCTCCTTCGAAGCCTGTTAGTGCGTCACGGTCAATAAATGTGTTACCAGTGGGTATCAAGGAGTATATCTAACGCCAATTGCGCTGTTCAAAAGTCACTGTGTTGAGTCGAGCGACTGAAACTTGGCCCATATCCAATGCCAGTAAGATCACATTGGGGGCAACTTCCACGTGACAGGTTCTACATTATTCAGGAAACTACAAGTCAAATATTGAATGGTATACAGTCCGGGTTGACTGAGACTGATGCTGTCCATAGGTTTCAGAATTGGCATCCACGAGATGAGGCTGTTGAACGTTTGAACGTTGAACGGTCGTTACTGCACTGCAGAAGGCATAGATGGGTGAATTGCATGAGATGGTGGTTTCGCCTGAAGGTTGGATTGCTAATTGCCGATTTGGTGTTTTTGATGGGAAGAAGTACTTCATTCTAATTTCTCAATCATCACACGATCGGCTCAAGTGCTCATTAATCATTTCTCACGATCAATGAAAAGACGCACTTTTAGTCTTCAGACACCTCCATTCCATCCCCCAGCCTCAGTAATCAGCGGAGGGCAGGCTTTGGGGTCGATGCGGAGATAGATATGGAGATGAGGAGCCTGGAGGGGATCCATCAGTTGCTTGTTTGCGTGCTTCGGGGCTTGATATACGATATAGATGAGTGCCCTGGCTTGTGTTCCACGCGTGGAATTGACTGACAGATCAGGATGGTGTTCGTGAGCTGTTGATCGGTTGTTCTTGCACAATGGCGGCTGCGCCTGCGCGTAGACAGTAAATATTATGGACCAGAGTGAGTGGGTTGCATAATCGCTTACGTGGTTGCTTCGTCATCAGTGTGCCGCAGACATTTCATTTTGGTGGCACTAGCGGCGAGTTACGTTGTTATCATCGCCCGGTGTTCATTCTATTCACAGATACGTTCTCCCCCTGTCACGGCACAGAATGGAGGGGGAATCCTGTGCTTACAGGCGCATGTGCCAATGGTCGCTGCAGTACAAATCTTCGATACATTGCGTCCGCTGGAATGAGCATGGACTGCGAGGGAAACAAAGGCCAAACCTTTGTAGCAGGAGGCCACGGCTCTATCTATCGAGGACCGACTGCCACAATACAGCCTAATACGTGAGCCAGGACTTCTGCTACCATGCCAGGACCCTTGGCACTCCCGATTCATCAGCCGGTTTCCATATTTCTCAAATCTTTGCTTCTGACTCCTTGACTAGACGGGTGCTTGCATCGTGCGGGGACCATCTACAGCCGCCATTGGGCGTCGTGGTCCTCGCGTGTGCCATCCTCAAACTTGTCGAGACTCGATGTACTGTTCTGGGAGCGGCATCTCCCTGACCAGTGAGACTTGGAACTGAAACTGGTCGTCGTGGAATTATACGTAGCATTCTGCCCTCATGTCGTCGTCGATCTCTCTTCAGTTGTGTTCCCCAGAAACGTGCGGTTGCGCTGCTGTGGTTTGGCGAATTGGCAGCCACCCATAATGAAGAAGGAATGACCATGTCCCTTCTATATGGTCTGGGGAAACAGAGTCATCGAGTCGTGGTGCCCTGTGAGCCGTCCTAGGGGTTAGTGTATGAGGCAAGAATAGAAGGTAGCGTACGGATTTGGTACGGATAGCTGAAAATGTTTGCCTTTTAAGTCCGAACGGTATCTGGGTTGATTCAATATAATCGAGGGTATTACCATTTGGCACCCTCCGGTCTAATTTCCTGGTGCTTGCACCCTGATGTAAAGCTGTTAGTGGGTTCGAAGGGAAATGTGAACGAGTCGTTGTAGGTATATATTATTGTGTGTATAGCAGGGCGTTCACGCGAGGCTAGACAGGTAAGATCTCAGATCTCTTTATTGACGAATGTTTTTACCTAGACAGGTAAGCTACGTTATACGTTAGTACTCGTACTCAAACGTTACATTAGAAGACTCACATCTCAGTATTTGGATTACGAATCTGAGATGTTTCGATGGCGGATGGCTGCTTTTATATGGTGAGTGCGCCAGCTGGCCTTTTTGATGAAAACATATACTAAACGAATGAAAAAGATAGCCGACGTTGACACGTCGTCTGGAATCTCCGTTTGGTGGCGCTCACACCTCGAGCTGCCTTACTCTTCGGCCGTAGTCCCATTTCCTCCTTTCTCGGCCTTTCTGTCCTCGGGTTCATCGGCTCTCAACACTCCCCCTCGAGCGCTATCCAAACACATCATTCCCCTCAACCTCTGCAGTCTGGGCCGTGCCAAGGCCTTGGTAAACGCATCAGCCACGTTGTCCTCGGTGGGGCAATAGTACAGCTTGAAGACGCCACTCTTAACGTGTCCACGGATGAAATGGTACCGTAAGTCGATATGTTTCGTTCTCGACTGGAACTTCCTGTTGGACGCTAATGCTATGGCAGCCTGATTGTCGCAGTGTATGGGGATTGGGAGGTTCGGGGTTTCGTAGAGTTCGGCAATGAGGAGCTGTAGGAAGAGGAGTTCGCGCACCACACTGGTAAGTGCGATATATTCAGCCTCTGCCGTCGACAATGCTATTAACGGCTGCTTCCTCGCACTCCAGGCTATGGGTGTGCTGTTGAACATGACAACGTATCCCGACATCGAGTGTTGGTGCGGCTGGGATGCCCAATCTGCGTCGACGAAGGCTTCTAGGCCAGTGTCTGTGACTCCCAAGGTGAGTTCCATGCTGTCTGTTGCCTTCAAATAACGTAGGGCCCGTTTTGCAGCTTCCCAATGGGGTCTACTGGGGTTCCTCATGAACTGGGACAACGTTGCTACTGTAAATGCGATGTCCGGCCGCGTACTAGTGGCCGTGTACATCAGGGACCCAATGGCCCTTTGGTAAGGTGCATCGCGCATGTCCTGTATCTCAGCGTGAGTCGCGGGAGCTTGGTCTACTGACAGCATTGTCGTAGTCTCCATGGGGGTCTGGATATTCTTGGCGTCGCCCAGGCGAAAATGCTCGACTATAGTCGCGACGTAAGCCTTTTGCGATAGCATGATGGTACGTGCCACCCTATCCCTCGTTACCTTCAGACCTAACAACCATTTTAGCTCTCCCAAGTCACTTATCTCAAAGTGTCGCTGGAGTTCAGACTTGAATCATTGGATATGGGTGAGGTCGTTGGCCGTTACAGCCATGTCGTCTACGGACACTGTTATCACGGTATGTTCTTTGAAGGTGTGTTTATAATAAACGGCTTGGTCGACCTTGGACCTACTGAATCCTAACTTCAGGAACACGCCCGATAATTCTTCGGCCCACTCGAATCCTGCCTGCTTCAGGCCAGGTAAACTCCTCCTCAGCCGCAACACCTTTCCACGCTGGTCCTCCTTCAAGTAGCCGGGCGGGGCATGCATGTATATCTCCTCCTGGATGCTGGCGTACAGGTAAGCACTTTTGATATCTACCTGGTGTATCTCCCAGTTTCGCTGAGCTGCCATCGCTAGGACCATCCGGATTGTTATCATACTGGCTGTGGGGGCGAAGGTGTTGAAGTAGTCGACGCTGAGCTTCTGCCTCTGCCCGTTTGCCATGAGTCGGGCACGCAACTTCAGCTTCTCGCCGTCTGGTCCGCGTTTAGTGGCCAGGACATAATGGCACGGTATGATGTTGGCGCCTTGAGGTGGGTCCACTACCTCCCACATACCTAGCTTCTCCAACTGACTTATCTCATAGTCCACCGCCTCCTGCCATTCAACGGCATCTGGACCATTTAAGGCCTGCTGTAGGGTGGGTTCTGGCTCTGCTGCGGCCAAGGCAAGGTGAAGATAGTTTTCTTCATCCATTAGGTCTACCTCTGATGCCTCCAACAGATTCTCCATCGTTAGGGCAGCCATCTGGCCCTCATTTAGCGCCGCATAGTATCCGGGGGGTGGTCTTGCCCTCGTTGACCTCATTGGAGGAGTAGATGGTTGAGGTTGTTGAGGAGTAGAAGGTTGAGGTTGCTGAGGAGTAGAAGGTTGAGGTTGCTGTGGCATGGTGATGGGCTGGACGCTACTAGGTGAGTTTTTATTACTGTTGCCACTGCTATGTTCGTTAACAGCAGTAGACTCCCCCTCGTCCGGCACACCATCGGCTGCTAGGATCGGCCTGAAGGTGACATTCCTTTCGACCATGACTCGACGCCTCCCGGTGTAGAGACTCGTGTGTCTCATGGTGTGATATGGCAGGTTTCACTAGGAAGTAAACAGCACAAACTCGCAGCGTCATTCTGTGCGCTACCCACAGCTATCTCTATATGACGCGCAGCTTTCCCACGCAACGCGCACCATGCGCGCACCATTCCCGCGCTTCGCGATGTATACGCGCGCGCGCGTTCCTGCGCTTGCGCGCCCTATAGCGCCAGCCATTCAGATGCATCCATCCACTGTCCACCAAGCTTCCTAGTACGTATATTTCCATTTCCTTTATTAGCATAGTTCCACCTTTATTTTTATCATAGTTTCTCACTCATATATATCCTTACATACCTACTCGGTAGCGCTTCGGCTCCGCATGACCGCGCTTAGGCGCGCTATATAAGCGCCAGCAGTACATACTACACCTTTCAGACCTTACTTTTCCCTTGAACTTACTAGTTATCACCCACTATTTACTTAGCAGTACATAGTAGAAGTCTATTGGTCTACACTTTGCATCTATCTTTTCTTATATTGCTTTATATCATCACTTAAGCTTAGTCTCTTTTATTTCCGCTTACGCGCGCGCGCTTTCCCGCGCTTCGCGCTAATACGCGCGCGCGTTCCCGCGCCTTCGTACCTTGCGCGCACTTGCGCTTTCTCACGCTTCGCTTAAGCGCACACTTCTAGATCCTTGCTGCACTCACTTCCCCTATAGGGTCGAACGCACTTGTCTCCTCAAGCAACGCAGACTAGGCAACGCGCGACCTATCAACATTTATAGATACTGCCAGGAGCATCATTTGTTCCTAGTAGTATTGTTGTTTCTACAACTGGAGCCCACCGCGAGGGGAGCAGTCAGCAAGATCTAGTTTTGCGCATCTTAACACATACAGGTCAATCTCTTTGCATTTTCACAAGCTAACCAGTTTCTAGTCACGCATTCTTGCGCCTTGTGCGCGCACTTTCCCACGCTGTGCGCCTCGCGCGCGCACCTTTGCACTTAGCACAATTCGCACATATAAGGTCAATTTCTTTGCAATTTCAAAAGCTAACCATTTTCTAGTCACGCATTCTCGCGCCTTGCGTGCGCGCAATAGTTCCCACGCCTCTGCGCCTTACGCGCGCACCTATACGCCTCGCGTGCGCATGCGCCTTCGCACGCCTCAATGCCTTATAGATTGCCCATCCGCGGCACAGCAAACGCGCCCAAGTTCGACGGCACTACAGACAACCTCGCCGAATTTATTGACGCATATGAGCAGCTTGCTGATGAAGCAGGACTCCAAGGACACGACCGCATTAAAGGTATTATCCGCTACCTTGAGCGCGACGATCGAGAACTATGGGGAGGTATGCCAGAAGCGGCAGTAAGTGATTATGAAGCATTCATGACAGAAGTGAAGGTAATGTATCCTGGATGGGATGGTAAAAGACGCTACGCGCTCGCGGACTTGCGCGCTATCGCGCGCGAATACGCTAACAAACCAATGACCTCTTGCACAGAACTCAGCAATTACCTGCGCGCATTCAGGAAGGTTATGCAGCCACTCATGGATGAAGACCGTATTGGAAAGGCCGAACGCGACCACCTATTCATGGAAGGAATCCCTAGCGATGCTCAGGCGCAAATTCGCTTGCGCCTTATGATCAAGTTCCCTGACCACCATCCATACGACCCATACCCATTCATGGACATCTTCGCAGCTGCGCAGTTCCTATTACCTGCGCGCGCTTTTCCCGCGCCAAGCGCACCAGTAAGCGCACCAGTTAGCGCACCTGTGGTAGCGCCAAGCACACCAGTGCAAGCTAAGGTAGCTAAGTACAAAGATCGCTACCACGCGCGTCGCGCAACGCAGGATACGACCATTAGCGCTAATGCAACAGCTGGACTCTTCTATCGCGCACCCTCAGATGTTGTACTTGACAGAAAGCCACCAGTTCCTATTCACGTGCCTCGCGCGCGCGCCTTTCCCGCGCCTACGCGCGATTCACGCGCACCTCAAGCATCAACTGCGCCAGCATGCAAAGCTATATCAGACTGCATTACTTTAGATCACGAACTCGAACGCGCGCTCGCAAAGCGCGCTGCAGGCGCCTCTTCACTATCATCCTCAGCAGCATCATCTCCTTCACAATCCGCATCATCTCCATCACCATCAATCGCATCAGAAGTCAGGGATGACTCTAATCATCTATTGCACACTAACGCGCCAGTTGAAACACGCGCGCCTATCGCTATCGCATCGCGCGTGCCCATCGCTATCATATCGCCAGCAGTCAGGGATGACTCTAATCATCTATTGCACACTAATGCACCGCTAGAAACACGCTCGCCCCTCGCTATCACATCGCTTAAGGAAGAAACCTCGCCAATCGCACCATCACCATCACTGCTTGCATCACCAGAGGTCAGGGATGACCCTAAATATCTATCGCGCCTTAGCGCGCCTATAGAGGAGCCTTCTGCCACACCGGAGGCTCAAGTCGCACCTTGCATCAACCAGAGTTTGTCTCTGGAAATTCCAGATGTCACTCATGATCACGCACACATCGCGCTTTTTGCTTCCAGTGACTATCGCGCACCGGTAAAACATCCGTGCATCACGCTGCACAACCACCAAGCAGAGCATGTCTCAGGCGACCCTGGCGCAACTCAGGCGCACCATATTGCGCCTGAGGACGCGCAATGCGCGCGCCTAGAGGCAGTGTATATTTACCCTCATCTTGTTTCGCGCTTTTTGTCCTTTTCATGTTTGAAGCTCTTAAGGAGCTATATGATGATTCCAAACACTTTAATTTCATCTTCTCACCACCCCTTGTTCACGCGCCATGATCACGCGCATCGCACAATATGCACGCGCGTTCCCGCGCCTCGTGCACTCATAAATTTAGCAGAGTTTTCACGCTACCGCATTTCTATCGCTTCTCCCCTTCTAAACCGCATTTCTATCATTCAACACAAAGTATATTTCAATCAGCCATCCAGGCGCGACTTAGGCGCGCGCCTGACACATACATATGCGCCTAACTCCCCTATCATCATCTTTAACTTTGCACTTCCCACATTTATTCGCATTCTTCGCGCTTTTGCTTACCATGTCAATTTCGTTCCTGCGCGCCTTGATGCGCACTATTCTCCTTCACCTATGCGCCTACTGCGCCTTGATATACCACCCTTACAGCCCATTCGCGCATCATTTGCGCCTAATTCAACACTATATACATCTCTCACTAACGCATTTGCAGGAAAACGACCGTTCCTCGCGTGTTCGGCCAATATAATCAAATTCACGCGAAATCGCACCAAGGCGCGCACATCGCGCGCATCCTATCAGCTTGTAGGGCGCCTCTACACCCCTCATAGCGCCTCCCACTGGCGCGCCTTCAACCTGCAGCGCGTTGTGCAGGAATTCATTCTGCCAGTCACAAGCCCCCCCAAGCGCGCCAGCCTCGCGTATTCCAACCCTACCTTGGGTAAAGCGTTAGCTCGCAAGAGACGCGAAGCGCGCTAGTCATGCGCACTCGCACGCGCTCAAGGAGGAGGATCGAGCGCTCCAGCGGCGCATCAAAGGAGGAACATATACCAACACTGTTTCATAGGATATTGTTTGTTTTACCCTGGGTTTCGTCCAGCGCTTTCATTTTCATTTTCTCTCATTATAATGCTGTCCAAAGAACTAATAACACACTGATATATATGCATATAGGAATCACTTAGAAGAACATAGAAGAAAAAACAATCATAGAACGTGCCCGCCTAGCTCAATAGTATATTTTCTCTTCGCATGCATGACGCGGCACCATGCTCCTTTTTACCTTAGAACGCGCACATATGCGCACAGTCTTCCCACGCTCACGCGCACGCGCGCGTGTTCACGCAACTTGCGCGCACATGCGCTTTATGCGCGCGCTTCCCGCACCTTTCTCATAGGAAGGTGTAGATGTTGACAGCTGCACGAAGAAGACAAGTCGGATAGGACATCCGCAACGTTTACCATTTTCCCTTCATATTTTCACATATAGTTTTACTCATGCTGTTCAAACCTTTAGCAACTAATATTTAGCACGCCTAGTAGGACTTGGTTTGGACATGGATTGGATTGCTCCTGGACTGCGCCACTTCGCGCCATCCCCACAGAATACAACACATGCGACACTCATGCGCGTTCTCGCGCCTTGCGCGCGCGCACTTTCCCGTGCTATATGGATATGCGCGCATCTCGCCCACACCTTGCGCGCCACATCCATATCACTCTCGCATCATCGCCCCACACCCATGGCATATTATTCACATCAGAGTCACCCTCGCAATCCACCATGCTATGCTTCATTCCCGCGCCTTCATGCATAGCGCGCGCACATTCTCGCGCCTCGCGCATACCATGCGCGCGCACCTTCCCACGCCTTTGCACCTTGCGCGCGCCTGCGCTTTCGCATACATTGCATATCACGCGATAATTCCTGCACTCGCACATTCATCACCCAACAACCAAAGCATCGTACAAGCATCGCACTTGCATACTCTCACGCAAAATCCTCACCACGCGCGCGCTGAGTGGGGACACTCAGAATTTAAGTCCCTGGGAGATGTAGAGACTCGTGTGTCTCATGGTGTGATATGGCAGGTTTCACTAGGAAGTAAACAGCACAAACTCGCAGCGTCATTCTGTGCGCTACCCACAGCTATCTCTATATGACGCGCAGCTTTCCCACGCAACGCGCGCCATGCGCGCACCATTCCCGCGCTTCGCGATGTATACGCGCGCGCGCGTTCCTGCGCTTGCGCGCCCTATAGCGCCAGCCATTCAGATGCATCCATCCACTGTCCACCAAGCTTCCTAGTACGTATATTTCCATTTCCTTTATTAGCATAGTTCCACCTTTATTTTTATCATAGTTTCTCACTCATATATATCCTTACATACCTACTCGGTAGCGCTTCGGCTCCGCATGACCGCGCTTAGGCGCGCTATATAAGCGCCAGCAGTACATACTACACTTTACCTACTTTTCCTACTTTTCACTTACTAGTTACTACCCACTTACTACTTAGCAGAATATAGTAGAAAGCTATTCCTTTACATTTTGCACTCTTATATCTCTTATCTTGCTTTATATCACTACTTAAGCTTAGTTTCTCATTTCCGCATACGCGCGCGCACTTTCCCGCGCTTCGCGCTAATACGCGCGCGCGTTCCCGCGCCTTTGTACCTTGCGCGCTCCTGCGCTTTCTCGCGCTTCGCTTAAGCGCACACTTCTAGATCCTTGCTGCACTCACTTCCCCTATAGGGTCGAACGCACTTGTCTCCTCAAGCAACGCAGACTAGGCAACGCGCGACCTATCAACATTTATAGATACTGCCAGGAGCATCATTTGTTCCTAGTAGTATTGTTGTTTCTACACCGGGCCAGTATATCCGGTATCCCTTACTCTCAGCGTCTACCCCCACAAAGACTGCTTCTTCTGCCCTCGCCTCCAGCTTACCGGCCTCTAACACATGGACGAAGACCGTCATCCCAAATTCATGGGCACGCGACAAGTCCAGCTTGGACTCGCACACCATCTCATAGGGTGTGCTACCTGGGATGGCTCGTGAAGGTAGGCGGTTCTTGAGCCATGTGGCATAACTAATGGCCTCTGCCCACAGATACTTTGGCATGTCCTTGCCCAGGAGCATCGCTCTCGCATGATCAACCAGGGTGCGATTGAGGCGTTCGGCAACACCATTTTGTTGGGGTGAGTTGTGCACCGTTAGCTGCCGTTCGATACCTTGCTGACGCAAGTATTGGTCAAACTCGGCGCTCAGATACTCCCCTCCTCTGTCTGAACGGACTTTTCGCACACAGACACCTGGCGACTGACGCGTCACCCATGCCTCATAGGACTTCAACGCGGTAAGTGCATCACTCTTTTGCTTGAGGAACTCGAGTCGTGTCTGCCGGCTGAAGTCGTCCGTGAAACTGACATAATATTTACAGCCGCCCAGACTCATCGTTTGCGCTGGTCCCCAGAGGTCCGTATGGACTATCTCCCCATATGTGAGTGCACGTGTCTTCGTCTCTTTCGGGAAGGACTGCTGCGCTGACTTAGCTCTCACGCAGGTATCACAGAATTCGGGTTTGGACTGCGGGTCCAGGTCTACTCCCACCACCAAGCCTTTCTTCACAGCTTCGGCAAGTGCATTCTGGCCGACGTGTCCCAGCCTACGATGTAGCTGGCCTAGGGTAAGCTTTTCTTTGGCCACATTAGTGTGGTGACCTTGACTCCCTTTCGTCCCAACAGAGTACAGCCCTTCCACCTGTGGGATCTCCGCAATGATGTCCCTTCGGGGACCTCGTGAGAGAATCTTGCACATACGTCCTTCAAAAAGGACTGCTAGACCGGCGGATGCGATACGATTTGTGGATATGAGGGTGAACACCATACTGGGGGCGTATAGGGTGTCCTTCAAGGTCACAGTGGTCCTCTTGGAGCCCAAAGGTAAGTCGATTCTCACATCTCCGCGACCTGTGGCGCTAACGTTGGAACCGTTTGCAGTATAGACCTTTTGGGGAGGTATTTCGACGAAAGTCTCGAATTTGGACCTGTCCGGACAGAAGTGGGATGTCACGCCGGAGTCAACTATAGCTCCACGGCGCGCAGCAGGTAAGTGCATAGCTTCTGCTACACTCGCAAGGTCTGACGTTGCAAAGGCGTAATTGTACTGGGCCTCGGAGTCTTTGGCCGCAGCCGCGTTAGCACTCTGCTTTTGGGTGCGTCCGCCCCTTTTAGCCTTCTGCTTGGGTCCTTGGCCCTCTTTCCCTCCACCTTTCCTCCAACATTCGCTCTTGTAATGACCCTTTCGGTCACAGTTCTGGCAGAGCACGTCTGGGTTGTAGTGGGGCACAGCGCCATCCGCGCCTTTGGACTTCGTATCGTTGGCGCATGCGGAAAGGGCAGAGTTTGTGCCTCGTTTGGACGGGCGTCTGTCGGTAAGCAAACGATGCTCGTATTCCTCGGTGATAATGTTGACAAGTTCATATGTACTTAGGACCTTTTTGGTGATCTTGGCCACTGCATTAATCAACGATAGGATGGGACGGTACGATTCTGGGAGGGAGCCTATGATAATGGCGTAGAAGTCTTTTTCGTCTATGGACACTCCCATTCCTGCGAGAGATTCATGCAGGTGCAGCATTTCGCTAAAGTGCATACGCACGTCCCCGTTCTCTTCGCATCGAGTCTCTTGCATCCGTCATCTAAGGTCTATCTGGACCAACTCTGTCTTGCCCTTGTGAATCTGACACACCTCTTTCCAGACGTCAGACACAGCCTCCAGCTTTTGGACTCGCAACAGGAGTCTGTCCATAATGGTACTAAACACCTGTTGTTTTACTACATCTGCAAACCAGAATGATCTGTACAGAGCTGTACAGAGCTGTACAGCGCACAAGCTCTACAGCTTGGTCCCTACTAGCCAGTTTGTCACAGTAGCTCCTTACTTTGTGGATCTCTGTACAGATACTCACAGACCACCCAGTAAATAACAACTACCTGTGAAATTGCACATTTTTTCACTGTCTATGTATGTACAGACACTCACAGAGCACTCAGAGAGCAATCATTGTGCACACATTCATTTATGTACAGTTCACCCAAGGTGTTTAGGAACGATGGCAATATATTCAATCACGTGGTACGGAAACATCAGTATACTAGTAGTAGCAAAATACGAAACAAAAAACGGCTCCCAAACTATGGTAGTACTGTAACTCGGACACAGGAATGCGAAGACTTAGTCGAGGACGATTTGTAGATGGGTGTGTTTGGTCTCCTCAGCGCCATCAAGTTTTAGACATGCGGCCCTGGGTGAAAATAATCAGCATCCGAAATTTCAATAAAAAAAGGTTGTTCTTGCCATCCTGTTTCAGCCCATTCCTGAAGTTGTGATACTAACCTGGGACCGTGATATGGATGTTGAAGAATTTGATCGATCATTCTGACCATCTGGCGGTATATCGGGCCGTATTCCTTGGCGGAGAACTTGGGATAAGATTTGCCGTGACCGTTTTTGACGAGACCGTCGAGGACACAATTGTACTATAAAAATGTCAATACATGATGTCAAGGCAGAAAGTAAGAAAGTACCGCAGCGGAAACCAAAGCCAAACATGAGATGGGCAATTGCTTGCAAAAGATATCTGGCCTCTTCCGGGCAATTCGATACGGCCCTGTGTAAAAGAATCCAATAACTGCGTCACGAAGGCCAGGATGAGCGAAATTCCTTGTTTTGCCCTAGTGATTTTAATGTATGTCGTCGGAGTCAGTGCACAATCACTCACCAATGCATCCAATCCAAACCGTAAAAACTCGGATTCCAAAAGTAATTGCGAAGCAGCATTCTGGACCCACGTTGCACGTTCTTGAGCGGGGACTGATGCGGGGGGAACAAGTGAGTATGCAAGAGGTGCTAAGCCTATGGCAGTTTTCTTGAGTTCTGATCGCCAGGTCGAAAGATCGTCATATAACTTCAATAAAGACCTATTGTATCAGCGAGACTGTAAATTAAGAGAGCGAAACACGTACCAATCGAGCCATGTTACACTTTTGCTCCGGCCAAACCCCTGGATTGCAACATGAAACAAATTAGCGCAAGAAGAAGCAAACACGCACCAGCTTCGAATTGTTTTCCTTCCTTGTCCCAAATGACTAAAGTTGCGATGAGAACTTCAGTTACTGACCCTGGAAGATCACCAACAAAACTCGGGAACGGATCGTCAAGTGCGTGTTCCACACGACATTCTCCCTTGGTGTGCTCAAGGAAGCTTTTCCAGCGCGGCCCGTACCAAGCTAATAGAGTAGGTTTGGGCCCGTCTTCTGACCGTTTCATCTTTCTGTTTCTCCGGGGAGCCTGTTGGTCATCAGCGTGCTCGGCTACTTGATGAAGCAGCTCAAGAGTTTCAGGGTCGGGAAGGCGGGGCTGGCCATTTTTCTTGTGGTGGGACTCCAATACGTCGCTAGGCTTCGAGGTATGCAAACGATCACTGTGAGCCTCGTTCAGAATAAAAACCATTTGCTCACCTCAGAACATTGTGTCTGTTGTTGCCGTTGCACTCCTACCAAAGGATCCAGAGAGCCCTTAAGAGCAAAAAGAATAAGTGCAATGCCAGTAAATCCATGTCAGCATACCTGGGAGTCACTGTTCTGGTGGACGGTCGAGGATTGAGAGTTTGCTACAGTGTTTTTATTGAGGCTCGTCTGAGCAGCCGCATCATCCTCATCGCGGGAGTACTGAAAATCGAATTCAGGTGAGAGATGACGAATGACTCGAGGCTGCGAAAGTAGCGATTCGTTTGAGAAGCCTGTAAGATTGAAAGAGGGAACAACATCAGGTGGATCTCAGTACGATAAAGGAAATTACCTGGATGGCCATTGTGACGTTGGTACCCATTCTCATTGGTGTGCTCATCCTCGTCTGACTCATCCTCGTCCTCTTCCCTCTCCCCATCCTCGTCCTCATCCCCATCCTCGTCCTCATCCTCGTCTCCATCCTCGTCCTCGTCCTCGTCTTCGTCATCGCTGTCGTTGGTGCTGCTGACTTTGGGTCCACTGTTCAATAGCTGGGATTCTCGCAGTATAGGTTGACGCCTGACATTGTTGTCCTCCTCGAAAAGGGCCGGATCCAAGTTTTGTTCCACGAAGGTGGTGAGTGGCGGTATGATATTGCGTGGGTTTGGATCACGAGCTACTTTCGTAGCACGCTTCTTGACAGCCTTCGAGCCAACAGCGACATGTGGATTGTTAGCCTCGTGAAGACTACGGCCAGCACTAGGAGGAGCAACGAAACCAAACCTTCCGCCAGGTTGGTGCATTGAAAGACCAGGACCTGTGTTATCAATGCTCGCAGGACCATTGGTAACCGTGAGTGAACTATAAGGCGGAGGAACCGCCTGAATGCAAACATCAGCATTAGTAAAAATGAATACTTACATGCCTGACCTTTGAACGACCCTTCCGTCCTTTACGAGCTGGTTCCGGAGCCTGAGGGTTCACTGGGATATTAGGACTGAGGGACGTGGAGCCCTTGGGAGGACGACTTCGAGACTGAGACTCAAGGACTGCACCAATCTTTTCTAGCTGGCTGTTCCTACCTCCGGTCCCTGCATTGGGGCGGCCAGAACGTCGTGGAGCACCATCTTCAACTTCAGCAAGGCCAAGGGAAACAAGTGGTACGCTGAGTGTTTCGGTGAGGTCCGTAGCCTGATGAGATTTTTTGGGTACACCTGCCCTGCCAGTTGAAGCATCTGAGCCTTTGCGCTTCGACCTCTTCTTCTTGGGGCTGTTAATAGCACGAGGAGGCATGATTGCAACTACACAGAGGATAGAGAAAGAGGTGAAGCCTGAGTCTAGCGATTCATCAAGTCGCAAACTCACCAGTCTTTTATATAATAATATCATGTCTCGGCGCCGGGTGGACCAACAGAACGGCCTTGATGCGAGTAATGGACAGTATTACATTTCAAAAATGCGTGCAACATCACACTGAAGCGCGTACCATGTAATAATCAATGCTGCATGTTTTGAGTGACTCATCTTGATGAGAATAAATGTGTGAAGTCAAGTTGCCAAGAAACATAATTTATAAGTCATACAAGTCACAACAACCAAAAACGCAGTACATCGGGTCAACGTGAGAATGAGAGTACAACAAAGTAGTAATGAAAAACGATGTTTACGTTGAATAATCAGCCTGTATGTATGCTAACCGTCTGACTCGTTGTCAGTCTCCGAAATACCATCAGCCTTCCGACGCTTGGGTAATTCCATGGGGAACGATTGCGAAGCGGCACGCTTCTCGACACGGTCTGCGAGAATAGCAGCAGATTTTCTGAGCGTCTCGACAGTGGAAATGAGCTCCTCGTCATCCGGAAGGCGGTCAAGATGAGTGTTCAATAATGTAAGGATGGTGTTGAAGGAAACAGGGTTCTCCATGTTGTCCTTCAAAGCCGTACGCCACTCCTTGGCGAGAGGGATTAAGTCTTTGAAGTAAGGATGGATCTCGTCTACAAGACGGCGTTCCTCCTTCTTAGTTGCGAAAAAATTGCCCTTGAAGGCCGCGCAGGATTCGAGGTCCATGTTGTTCCAGCGATCAGGTATTGAGTTTCCTATCATATCCTGGCGTACCTGGCCATGGGGGCCACAGAATTTGATGCAAATCCAGATGAAGACGAAGAAAAGTGATTCGAGGTCGTCTGAAAAGCATTGAATGACATGCGATACAGGCAACGCCAAAGCGTTTGAAGACGTTTTCGGGATATATTTCGGTTTCTTTCCGCCCAGCGCTGCCTGTTGTGCATCTGAGAGTTGGGCAAGAAGCCCGCGAGACATGAACGGGATTGTTCCCTGTAGATTGGACGAACAGATCAGTACTAGACGTACTGTAATTAACTGAACGCACTTACCGTACCACCGATGGCATACTTCAGATCTGGGTTGATGCGCACTGCGAACTCCCAGTCGATTAGAAACCCTTTACTACCACCTCCTAACAGATCTACAATCATTGCGTTATTTAAGCTGCAGTCGCGGTGTAGAACCTTGCGTTCCTCCACCGCCGTGCGTTGAACTGAAATTAGATATGTCAGTTCAAAGATTGCCAATCAAAAAAAACACTTTACTGATGACAATGTCCCTCAGCGCTTTCACAAACTCTTTAAGAGTTCGGAACATATGCAGGGGGCGAGCGCAGGGCGTCAAGACAAGTCGAACGTGTGAGCGACTGGTCCCTGCAATACTTAGGCGCTGCGGTTGTTTTCGATATTTGCTGGTCACATCGGGTTCTCCATTCGACCTTTCAACCACCCACCAATCCACCAACTCGGGAACGCCAGGGACGCCAGACATGCGCTTCAACATTTCGATCTCATTCAAGATCACCTGATCCTCCTTACCCTGAACCCAATGGTCTTTGATGATGAATTCCTTATCATCCAAAGAGACCAAGTAGCAGACAGTTCCGCGACTAACAAGGCCGCGACTCGCAAACAGGATCCTTGTGATTGTGTAGATCGTGTCCCTGACACGAATTTTGCCACACGGTTCAGGTGACTGAGCTGAATACGGGAATTGTGAAGGATGGGGTGTAGCAGAATAGATACTGTCAGGCTCCTCAGGCGCTTGGGATGCGAGGTTGAGAAGGGGGGTGCTGGAGATGGCAGTGGCTTGTACCAGGTGGGGGTCCTCCAGATTCTTCATAGAAACGTGCATACCATCGTCAGCATGCGGCTCTGACTCGGACTCGGACTCGGACTCTGGCTCTGGCTCTGGCTCTAGCTCTGGCTCTGGCTCTGGCTCGGACTCGGGCTCTGAGTTGGGATATATCGTCTCGATGACAGCGCTTGGTGCACCCTCAACATCACCGGGTGGTGGATAAGGGAGCTCAGACGTGGCTGCAGCCATGACGTGATCTGCAGGTTGCCGTTTGGCAGGGAGGTTCTTGATCGGACGATAGTTATTGGCATGGCGTTGGGGAGGAGAAATGTGTCTTGTGAAGGAGACTGTCAAGTCATAGCCTATGCACTCGAGGCTGCCGAAACGAAGGGCAGCAATAATGTGAGCAACAATGCTTGGTTTTCGGTAGATATTGAAGGCAGGGGACACGACACCACCGGCATGATCGTAGAAAAGGACTCTGAGCTCCCGGTACTCATTGGTGAGTGATAGTACAAGCGCAAAGCGCCTCCAAGGCTGCTCGCTCAGCATGAGATATGCATGACTATCAGCAGCTTTCACGAGTCGCAACGCAGGTTGATATGAACTGTGCGTCAGCTCAGCCGATACCCTGATATTCCCCCAATTTGCTGTGATCTCGTCTGACAAGAGGAGATCGGGTTTCCGCTTCACCTCACTACCAGGTAATGCTTTATGTGCGTGGGCCGCAGTCCACGTGCGCGTCGCAGTGGGGTTGGCTAGTAGTTTGGGCTCTGCCTTCGCTAAGCAGATAGCCAAAGCGTTGAAGAATGATGAGAAAATTTCTTCGTGAGTTGCTTTTGCGGTTTCGCCGGTCCCTGCATTGCCCTCCGAATCTAAGCTTTCAGGTGGTTGAGAGTGAGTTGTTGATTCAGATTCGTTTGTGGGAGCAAGAGTTGGAAGGTCCCAGTTCCATAGCTGCGCATCAGTATCGTACAATGGCACCAGGTCATCTGGTGAATTTTTGCTGAATTTTGCTTTGGTACGTTCGTTGTGATAAAGGATGTTTTTGAGTGGGATCTGGAGCGTAGATAGATCCGGTAGAGGTATGCTGAAAGGCTGAAAGATATGAGAGAGCATGTGTCCTAGCGATTGCGAATTAGAGGGTTCATCTTCCTGCGTAACTAGACGATTTAGTTCCTCGGCCGTGTACTTGTTCATTGTAAGGGCATCGCCTGAAACAGCGGCAGGGAGCGAGACCAATGACGACAACTTTATTCCGTAGCCGCCCGTCCTGAAAAAGAACTGAGGTGGCATTTGTTCGGTATACTCTAAGCTATAATATGACAACGGTGGGAGCAACAAGATGCCCTTATCGCACGGCGTCACTACATCCATCAATGCTCGTTGAACTAAGAATATATCAGAAAGAAGCTCGTTGACAACCAATAGCACAAAAGTTAAAAATACAGGCAGGAAGCTACATAGAGAGCGGAAAGAATGTGTTCTTGTCCCAAAATTTATTTACCCAAAACTCTGACGCGTGCTCCATGCTGTTCTGTGAGGTAAAACGGCTGTCTGCACTGGCTCCAAAGCGAGGAATGAGATTAACAGGAGCCTTGATCTGCGTCAGTGGTATAATATCGCCCACTAATGTACCGTTGGAACGTTTCGCCCTTCTGATCGAGTGCAACTGTGTGGCAGGATCACGAGCGCTTGTTGTACCATCAAACCGGTACATATAGACAAGGAAACGGTCCTCCCATGACCAATCCGTGTTGATTCTTCCAACTGGACGCATGATAAGTCTAATTTGACCAATTGTGTGACCTGAAAGATAACAGTGAGAATGTATTCAGCATGATAGAAGGTTGTAACATACCACGAAGACCATGAGCAGGCCAAAGGCACCCTGACTCGTTGTTCACAATAGCTGAGTCGTACCTACCAGAGTTCCAGACATCAGAAGGCGGCACACAATTCAGGGTCTGCGCGGGCCGTATGATGCTACTGTCGTGAAACTCTGTGTCCTGTAGGCGAAGTTTGAACCAGATTTGAATTTTATCAAATGGCAGGGAAGCAGTAGGTCCAGCCCTCCTGGCTCCCCCAATTGTGTGGACATAATTCTGTCCGTGGGTAGCTTCGCGACGAAGAAAATCAGCAATGGCCAGCCGTAAGTCAGGAAGGCCGAATTTGATAGCAGCATCGTTGATGGAGATGGATCTGATGGATGGGGAATATGTGAGATGATAGGCCGTGCGTCCGATGACGAATGTGCGCAATGGCAGAGGGACAGTCCCAACCTCCTTATGCTGGAGGATCTTCGCAATCGCAAAGTAATTGGTGATTGGGCGCGAATGTCCAGGACATTTTATAGTGGCCGTAAATTCCGTGGGGAGGTCATCATCATCATCCGCATCAAAGTCAACATCATCACCAATATTGTCATCCTGTAGCCTCGAGCTTGCCATACCATCCACGAGACTCATTGCAAGGTCAAAGCGACGGCACTTATCAACCCGGTCGAGATGTCGACAAATTTGAGGATCATAGTTGTTGTTGTTGCTTGATCGCGCGGGGTCTTTAATCTCTGTAATGTGTGCATGCTCTGTTGTGTCTGCAGTCCATTGCATGGCGACACCAGTGTTGCGGATGCTGGGAACTATACTCTGCATGAGCTCCAATTTTGGAATGTACCAGTTATCGATAACTTTGTTCTTGTTGCCTCGACGAAATCCTCCAGCTGTGATAGCGTGTTTATTGGCGTGAAATTCATCGAGGGCTCCAGAAATGCGCTTGATGTCGTCTTCATCAATACGTGGTGACTGGATGAGATACCGAAATTCCATCAATGCTCGGACAGCAGTGATCACAGCACTAGGTGCTGCGTCCGCACTGACTGCAACGATCGAACGCTGAATGTCACGTTGAGTTCGACCTGTAACCTGTTTTAGCTTGGAGATACCACCGTAAAAATGACGAAAGCCAGTGACGGGCTGCAACACAGAAAACCGGAAATCAATTTCCATATCCCCGACCGCACAAATCATCCACTTGACGTCGTGATCGTAGAATTCTCGGTGAATGAGATGCAGAAATTCTGGAGTGAGGAAATGAGACGGTTCACCAAGGGTCCAGTCCTGCCAGAAAGGTTTAGAGACACCGTTCAGGCGAAATTTCTGCGCTTCGCGAAAGAAGGCTTCAATATCGTTGGGATCTGCCCTTGTTTGAACGACAGCCAGCTGTGCAAGTGTGGTTGATTTCGTGCGAGGTTCGTGACGGAAAGGGTCTCCGAACTGCTTGAACATGGCCATGGTGACCGGAGATGTTTTCCCACCGACAGTAGCTAGCATCATAGCCTCTGGAGTGTCGACAATATAGCTTGCCAGGGGGGTAAAACAATAGCGGCTATGTCCAACAGGGTCTGATAACATGACTCCTTCACGTGCAGCCTGCTTGAGTGGACGCAGGACGATATCTAAACATTCATGAATTAAGCGATCCTCGAGTACACCTCGCATGCGTTTATTCTTATGTATAAATTTAGGTACGGGGAGCAAGGCGGTGAGTACAAAGGAGTTGGACGATGTCTTGAGTCGTGTGGACATGTTGATATTCGCAAGGCTGACGAGAAGCGGGTGTGCAACTCTGTCACCCGTCATCGTGGATATATTCGTTTTGTCGGATGATAGAATGGTTCCAAGGAGTGTTGCGCCTTTGGGTAGGGCAGACTGTTGAGAAACCATTAAGTTCAGCGACTGGTGCAAAACATGAATATATACCTGCATATTCCATGCGTCATCGCCTGTCATCCATTCTGAATATACACGACACAAGCGTTGTGCAGTAGTATAGACCCTGCGAGGCGTGAAGTCTAACCGATCGTGAAAAAAGGGATGATTCAGAATGGCTGAAATACAGTCCAAGGGATCACGCCAGTACAAAACGACAGGTGATTTGGTGGGATGACTCGTAGAGAGCACTTGGGACATCCAGCGTGGACCACTGGGCAACATTTCTGCTCTGCCTCGCAGTTCCTTGGCCGAGGAAAAAGATATTGGAAGACCCTTAATCTTGACAAAAGACTTATCATCGGAATTGTAATGAAAATGAAACAATTTGCTTACTATGTCGAGTGATAAAAAACTGTCTATCTTCCCCATGCTCAATCCTGAGCGCAGTAACCACGATGCAATCTCCCAATCCTTCCGGCCACTGAATGGGTAATAGGGATTCTTGGCACGGTACACACTATTCTCATCAGAATTGAATAAGTCGAGGAAGGTGTACCCCATGCCATACGTCCGAGAAGATTCGGGATATTGGTCGACGAAATCTGAGGCACCATTCGGAAGTAATCCCTCCTCAGAGGCCTGGCCACCACTCTCACCGCTACCTTCAAATGACTCGTCTCTATCTCCGAATGTGAACTCAACCTCAGCCTGAGGCCCACCACCGGGAATATTCGGTCCGTCCAAGTCATCTGTATTCATAGAATCGTCAGATAGGTCCCGCAGACGTATTAAATCCTGTAGCCAGGTGCTACATCCTGAGCGAGGCTGGCTCATGTGACGAGCAACAGCAACCTGATCTCTGAAACTGGCTTTACCGCATGAAGGACACTGGAAATTGGACATGATGGTCCTCGCAAAGTCCGACACTCATGAGTCGTGAGAAGCCCAATTCATAATCAACAACTTACTCTTTGTTTCTCTGAAATGTCAGCCCCACCAATCAGTCTTAATCTCAGCAATGATATCCCATCATCATCTTCGCGCCTGATGCCTTGTACGCGCACACACTCTGTTCAGCAATGTCCAAGTTGTCACTCGTGTCGTCACGATTCCAGCGGTATTTCTGACCTGTATGATATAGCCGATGGTATCAGGTCAATGGTAAGTCAATCATATTGTATCGCATTCGCTCTAAGTAACATGGTACTTACAGTCAATCAACGACACCGATGAACTTGAAGCCAACCTCGTCATGGACCTAGCGAGGGCGAGGCGGGATGTATTTAGGGCGGAGAAGGTGCTAGCGGATTGTGTAGTGCGAGAACGCGAAATCATGGCGAATCTTTCTAAGCACCAGTCCGACGTTTCGAAGAAAAAGCTCGACAAAGCAGATATAGGATTAGGGTATATGCGAATTACTTTTCAAAAATACGGTCTTTCTCACCGTTCACTTGCGCCATGCAGTTTGCAAGGTAAGTCATATCTGTTCACATTCGCCACTGCAAACTTCATGTCTTATCACAGAACAATCCAACCGTCGTGTATCAGTAATTTTAGACTGATGACTCGAGCTATTCTTATTCTTTTGTGTTCAAGTTCGGCGCGCGCATTAGTAGTACTAGTATGTACAGTACTACTACTATATATTGGTATTTCGTTGAATATAATGTTTGTATCGTAATTGGGGACAATGTGCAAATTCAAGCTAGCAATTAAAAGGAAGTTCCGAGCCTGCTACTACTAAGTACTAAGTACTAAGTACTAGTACTACTAGTAGACTTCAACACTTTAAAAAGATTGAGGCCGTTGAGCTGGAAACCATTGAATTTATTTTGAACAGTCTGACCCGGTTGTGAGCTCTGTGACCACTTTGGCGTCTGGGGCTGTACGTTCTGTGAGCTCTGTCGCCACTTTGGGTGGCTGTGGGAAACTGTCGAAAATTACCATATCTGTGAAGAAATTTCTAGTTTGCAGATGTAGGGAGTTGCGCTGATAATATTTGTCTAGCTTTTTGTCGAGGTCGTCGATTTCTGCCTGGGTGGGCACAGTACCATCCTTCTTGGTCACAGCACCGGTTTTCGCGTCGATCAGGAATGGTATAGGCTTTACTGCCTGGCCGTCCACATAGCGCATCAATCCTCGTGCTCCAATTGCCGTCAAGGTACGTTCTTTATAAGTGATCCAGTTCGTGCCGTCTTCGGCCAATTTGGGTACATTGAACAGGGATGAACTGGTAGCGGGGAGCGTTGTGTCCATGGCCGGGGCAGGGCTCATAACCTATTGTGTGTATAGCAGGGCGTTCACGCGAGGCTAGACAGGTAAGATCTCAGATCTCTTTATTGACGAATGTTTTTACCTAGACAGGTAAGCTACGTTATACGTTAGTACTCGTACTCAAACGTTACATTAGAAGACTCACATCTCAGTATTCGGATTACGAATCTGAGATGTTTCGATGGCGGATGGCTGCTTTTATATGGTGAGTGCGCCAGCTGGCCTTTTTGATGAAAACATATACTAAACGAATGAAAAAGATAGCCGACGTTGACACGTCGTCTGGAATCTCCGTTTGGTGGCGCTCGCACCTCGAGCTGCCTTACTCTTCGGCCGTAGTCCCATTTCCTCCTTTCTCGGCCTTTCTGTCCTCGGGTTCATCGGCTCTCAACATATATATGGTGTGTATATAGATAACACGAAGACAATGTCCCCAGGGACAGTCAAGTACGCGCTTCAGCTCACACTTACCACACACCAGATACATACACTTACGATACGATAGGAAGAGAGCAGTCAAACTCATCTTCGAATGGACTGCGCGCCTAAAACGGCCGGCAGGAACGGCGGACTGACGGGGGACATCCTCACGTCAGGGCATTCGCGAGTCCAGAAAACACGAAGACAAGTATGGCGTTTGAGATGGGGACTTTTTCTGAGGCATTCGGTCGTGCTTGGAGTGGGGAAATCGCTGTATGCGATTCTGCTATCGATAGGAGTGTATGGTGTATACATACGCTTTCGAATGGATTGCTATAGGCCAGAATGAGCATAAGAGCACTGGTGGCTGCCCAGACTCTGCCTGTGCGCCACTACGATGTACATCATACAATCGACTCCATAGAACACCGATCCCCGTAGTGTTACAAGTACAAAAAGCAAACAGATCCGTGCAAAACACTTAGTATCATATGTAATCAATAAACCCCAGGAACAAGCCGGTATCTCACTTTCTTTGCCCAATTCTCCCATTCTTCTCCCAGAGCAAGCTGCAACATTCTGTCCTCCACTGCAGGTCGGCTGAGGGAAATCCAAGTGCCTAATGTGACAGATCCGAAAAAGACAATCATTGCTAACACTTTAATGAAAGGCACTTGTAGGATCCCAGACTGCCTCATCCACGACCCTTGGCTTCCGTTCATGATGGCAGCCCCAGTAACTTGGAGAAGGAGACCAGTGTAGCTTGGGTGGCGAACCACCGAGTACGGCCCACTTGTCACAAGTCGGTGCTCTTTTCTGACGCTGAGGTGGAAGCTCCAAAACTTTCCTAACGTCGATATACAATAAAGCCTCAATGCGCCGCCAGTCGCGATGGCAACACTGCCAGCAAGGAAAGCAGGGGTGATTGGTGTAGGGTGAAGAATGCGCAAAAGCTGCACGGCTCTAGCGGCATAGATACCTTCTGGAATATGCGAGGGATATATATGTATGGCCAGGATGCTAGCCACTTCAGCAAACGATGCTGCCCATGCACTGATCTGTTATATTGTTCACAAATTGATGAGGACGACGACCGGAGGTCAGGAGAAACTTACCACCGCTAAATCCATACAGCGAAGTTTCAAATACCATCCCATGAAGGATTCGAACGACGAGGGCACCACCTTCTCTCCAGATGACGGGGGCGGAGAAGGGGTAATTGATGAAATATGGCTGCCAATAGCAGAAGCTAGTATGAAGGGAATCTTCAATAGACTCATAGTGTGTCGCTGTACTTGATCCTGGAGGTGTTGATAGGAACTGATCAAGTCGAAGGAATTTTGATAGGGTAATGTCGATTCTCGTTTACTTGCACACGATGCTTGCTCTTATCTGATGCAGGACGATGGACTTCTATTAAACAGGAATATCTTCGGGTCTCGCTACCGCTTCAGGAATGAAACGGGTGATTGGTTCAAGATTGGTTACTATATCAAACCTAGACAAAATGTCAGTCAAGGTGTCCGTGTTGTTTTGTGTGAGGTACCCACCGGGCGAAGTCAGTGGCGTTCCGAGTGTAACCTTTTCTGAGCTGCACAATAGGCGAGCCTAGTTGGTGGACAGGAGATGTCCGTACATGTGTCCCGAAGTAACTCCACCAGTGTTACCGATAGGTGAATGCGCTGGCTTGTGTCCCACGCGTGGGATTGACTGATGGGTACAGCTGGCGTTCGTGAGCTGTAGGCAATTGCCCGGTGTAGCCAGGGAGGTTTTGGAAATTGATCTTGTTAAGTTGGGATTGGTCATCGGCCTGCGAATATGATCACGATTGACTTGGTGACACTGGAGAGTTATGTTGTTGTTATTGTTATCGCAATAGCTTGACGTTCGTTTGCGTTTATGGAGGCATCGTTTTCGGCGCTGGTTCTATTCACAGGTACGTCCTCCGAGTTCCCCTGTCATGACGGAGAATGGTGGGGGAATTCTGCTCACGGGCGCACGTGAGGGCACGTACCAGCGGTCGCCGCAGTACAAATTGTGGTTCGATATCCGGTGTCCGCGCTAGCCTGACACTTCTGCAGACTCTCACATTTATCCTCCACCTTAGTACGCCCTGACGTAATTGCATCGTATGAGCACCATCTACAGCTGCCATTAACGTGAGCGAGGTAGTCCTCGTGTGTGCCATCCTCGAACTCGCCAGTGCACTGTTCTGGGAATGACAGGTTTATTAATTTAAAAAGAGCGCTAGGAAAGAGTCATGTCTGAGTAAATATCAGGCCTTCTTCAGCATGCACGACAAATTGCAATGGACTTCGAGTTGGTTACCTACTTTCAAAATTCAAGTAGTAACCTATTCCTAATTTCATACACCATGACCACCTGCAGGTGCGTTCCGAGTCTGGAATACAGCCCTGAAAGAATTAAAACAATCAGCTCGTGCACTACTTGAATAACTTACCCTTGTTGATGAATTGATGTTGCCTAGGTGAGGATCAGCCCGGTAACCCCGCGTGCGACGTAGTATTCCAGGTTGATGGCATTTGGAACATTGGTAGGTACAAAACGAGAGTGATCAGGGGATATCCATCGATGATTGGAAGTAGATGCTCGCAAATGTCCAGCAGAACCAGTTGCTAAGTAGTCTCCCGTAATAGGCCAGCCAGATAGAAGGAAGACAGTTGAGACTACTTTCAATCATCAGAAGGAACGGCTTGTTCCTTCTGACGATTGAAAGTAGACCTGGTCCCCGGTAACCAGTGTAGGGTTTAGTGCTACTAGTAACTACTACATGATAGTAGCAACTTCAAGTGTTTTGTGGTGAAAATATTTGCTGAGTCAACATGCGCCGCTTCTCCCACCACTATCCATCATGTATCACCTCTTAAAAGGCTTCCATGAGTACTTGACGAGGTAATGCTTCATATTCGCTCCTTCACCTGCATCTGAAGATGACAGGAAAGAAGAGTTTTCAGTGATTATCATCGGCCTTGATGGTGCTGGCAAAACCGTGCGTCTCGTGCCTCGCCGTTGAGTTCAAGTTCATCGCGCTGAGAAAAGACTCTGAGATTAGACACTTCTGGAGAAAATAAAGACTCTATATAACGAGACTCCTGGGCTTGACCCGTCCAAGATTGGCCCGACTGTGGGGCAAAATAGTACACGTTTCTCAGAACTCAGTTTCAATTTCGGCGCTCATCAATGTGAATTTGACATGCAGCTGGCAAAATATCTCTCCCATCCAGTATCATCAACTTCTTCGACCTCGGAGGACAACGCGGTATTCGGTCCATCTGGCACAGATACTATGACGACTGTCACGCCGTAGCGTACGTTATCGATGCGCAGGACCGAGAGAGGCTCAGTGAGGGCTGGGAAGTCTTTGGTACGTACGCACCCTTCACCACTCCTTCCACTATCACAAAACGACGAATCCAAGACAAACCACTCACTCACAACTCCTACAGACACAGTTCTTTCTTCCCCTCAAACGCTTAACATCCCCCTCTTACTCCTCGCAAACAAACAAGATTCCCCTTCAAGCCTCAGCGTTTCAGAGATAAGGCAGGATTATGAAGATTGGGATCAGAGGAGGAGGGAGAGCGCGAGGAGGAGGTTTGGCGAGGACGAGGATGCGGAAATGGAGAGGAAACGGGAGAGGATTGCTAGTTTGGATGTTTTGGGAGTTTCGGGGCTTGATGGGTGAGTGGGTTTTACGCATGCGTGAGGTTGGCTGACTGGGCTGACCTTTCAGAGCTGGCGTTCGCGAGGCCGTGGATTGGTTGTTCTTACGTGTGCAGAATAGTAGACGGTATGTGAACTAGATTGGGTGGTTTGGGGTTATATTTCTGACTTGGTGTTTTTGTGCAGTGACTTGGGGGATCGATAGTGAGGCTTCGAGTATCAGTTTATGTTGGCGGTGTCATCTGCCTGTGTACTTGTATGTACGGGGCTACCTGTTGACCGTCTTATTGAGTACGAGCTTTTCATGATGATTGATGTGGTGCACTACTGGATTATTGGTTGTTCACTTGATTCACAGGTACATCCTCCCTCTCATACCACCTCGGTTCTGACCCAGAATGATGGGTGGTGTTCCGTGCTTGTGGGAGTGCTCTACGTTATGCTTTTACTTGCGCGATGGTCACCGCAGTAAAACACTCTGACTCGTTGCTAACCTGGTGTGCGCACTTGCTCATCCCTATCCAAACTCTAGCGTTCAAAGGTCCATGTTTCACCACATCCACAGGCATTGACTCGCCATTCCGCTGTGTGGTGCTCTGGCAGTGCTATCTTGTTCTTTTCACAAGTTCTTCTAGGTCGGATTTTGCATACCTCAATTGAACATCGTCAAAGAGACTTGTATATTGAATGCTTCAATCGCGAGTTCCAAATCATGGTTATCGTTCTCGGTGACGTGTGATTCTGGCTATGCACTTCATAACGAGGTGACCGTCAGTACTCCTATGGTAAGTACATATATATATTATATTTCCTACATCACTGGCGCTGACCCACGCAGAGGACACGTCCCTAGGAAATTGTCCTCAGGTAACCCAAACAGGTAACACGTACCCTTTGTTCCTTCCGGGCTGACTGAGCGTACTTCGCATCTGATACTGAAAGTGCAGGAATGCATAGCAGCTGGTAAAAGTTAATCATAGGAACCCACTCTAGGGGAGTTTGACAACCCTCGATCTTCCCATTGACGATTCAAAATTCTCATATCAGAGTTCTGCGGCGTGTAGTACGCCTCGAGGGGTTGTTATCGGGATTTCAGGCGACTCAGCTGAAAAAAAAGATAGCGCTAACGTGTTTGAATCTTTCATGACATGGCTTCTGAGACTTTCAGGGTGTAAGCAAGGTATTTTGCTCCTATACATTGGTCGTTGTCTGATCCGACAATACACATGTGCAGTATTGTCTTCCAAAGTGGTCAACACCCTTGCCACGCATGCAGATCCTTTTTTTGGTTTATTACACATGTACAATGGACCCAGGATACCATAAAACACCAATCCCGTACAACAAAGAAACAACCGCGCGGAACGCTCAGTATGTATGTGATCAATAAACCCCAGGGAGCAATCGGTACCTCACCCTCTTCGCCCAATTCTCCCAGTCTTTTCCCAGTGCACGCTGGAGCATCTTGTCCTCCACTAGAGGTCGAGTGATGCACATCCAAGCATAAAATGTAAGTCCGAAGAGGAGGATTACTATTAGCACGTTTACTAAAGGCACTTGTAAAATCCCAGACTGCCTAAACCACGATCCGTGCTCTCCATACATGGCAAGGAGCCCAATATATTGGAGAAGGAAACCAGTATAGCTTGTGTGGCGAACGAGAGAGTATGGCCCACTCCTCACAAGTCTGTGTTCTCGTCTGACGCTGAGCGGCCAGCTCCAATACTTCCCCAACGTCGACATACAATAAAGCCTCAATACGCCGCCAATCGTGACAGCAAGACTTCCGGCAAGGAAAGCAGGGCTGATTGGCGTGGGGTGAAGAGCACGCAAAAACTGCAGAGCTCTGGCACCATAGATGCCCTCTGGAATTCGCGAGGGATCTCTATGTGTGACAAGGGTGTTGGCCACTTCAACAGACGATGCTGCCCATGTGCAGATATGTTTATCGCCCACCGATCCATTTAAACAACCATTGATACATCGAAGCCACACATCTTTTTTATATCATTACCTCAATGACCTTCAAACCGTAGGATAACGACTTCGAACTTGGAGGGGGTATCGCGCTGCAGTGATCTTTTATGCGCAGAAAGTCAGGATCCGGCTTCCCTTGAGCTGGATGTGCTCCTGGGGACGACGTGTCCTCTGAAGGGTGGTCCAGTAATTCATACTTATGCTAGCAACCGTGCCATACTTTGCACAGATGGGGTTAACGCAGAAGACTGGTTTTGCCTCGCCACGGCTGTATATCTACAATATATACAGCACTACGCCGTTGGAAAACGATGACCACGATGGGCTATTCCATCCGGACAATGACAGCGAAACCATGGGAATCTCGGCGCCGTGCATCGGGAGCGCAGCGTACTAGCTGGCTAATGCGCAAATTGTCGTGTCATAGCGGACAAGCAGTACACAGTGCTTACCGGTTACCAACCCCCGACTCGGCGGTACCCTAAAAGTCGGGATAAATGTTTCTGAGATTATCCTCGCGAGGGCCAGTCCTTATCAGGACAGGAGTCCACTACTATCATGTACAGACAAAAACGAAGTCTGTCAGGTTTTGAAACAGAGAGACTTCGAAAATCTTCGAAAGCGTTGCGACGACTTGGCTATCATGAGTTGATTAAGGAATACATATACCAGGCTCAGTACTAACCTAATTCGAACTCCACTGGAGTGGGCACTCATGGTTTCAGCGCAGGATCCCATATTACTAAGCTACTAGGGTTCAGCATCGGCAACTTTCACTGGCATTTGCTCCGTTGCATCATGCATGTGTTGCTATTTCCTTCAATTTGGCCGATGAACTACAGCGAAGGTGTTTTGTAACACATGTGCTAGTTCTTCCAATGTGTGAAAGAACAGGCCCCTAGTAGGCCAGTGCGCCAGACGCGACGATCTATAGCGACTATGAATCGAAAGTCCGCGATGCCGAAATGCGGCACAAAGCCACGTCGCTGTACCGTACTACGTGCCCGTCTCCGTCAAAAAGTTTGTGGTTTTTTTGCCTTATTGAGTGGTTCGTGTCGTTGTATGTTTTTCACACCTTTGTCTCTATGTAATGTCTCACTTGTTTGTGTGCAGGTGGTACTGATACAGCCGGGCAGAGTCGGGGACTGGCGGGTTACTACCGCCGCCGTTACGATAGAGTGTCCGAACGCAAAGAGAAGGGGCAGATGAGTGACGTCGGCCCCGAATCTGCAAAGTATCAGTGTTTCATTTCAATATATTCGATTAGAAAACGGCTTACATTAGTAGTATAAAGCCTAGAGCGAAGCCAAAGGTGCGTCTCAGTTCTGTTCCCAGAGACTGAGACTGCTTATCTGTTGGTTCTGATGGGCGTCATAAACTAGAGTTTGGTCGTGTTAAACTGCGTCTAGCTGTTCAGGATGGCTTTGCTATTCTGAACTCGTAGTGCTGAGTCTGGGATGTGGCATAGTAAGTGTTCAGTAAATGATCTCTTCTCGCATTTGTATTTTTGCATTCAGTTATTGCAAGATGAGATACTCGTTGGTCGACATGTTGGCGACTGAATTTTATTTTCTGCTGATCTGCACCCGATACTTGTTAGTGTTTACAAACCTACTATCGCAACTAGTGTATCGATGACGTGAAGCCTATAAATACAGATGAGGTTGGTATCAAAATTGAGGATATCTGCCTCACTACGTTACGCAGCCCTCCCATCAACTCACCAGCTGCAAGATGGATATTCACAATTCTCATGAAATCATAACAAACGAGACAACAGCTCTCATATGTGCAAAGGGCTCGAAAAAACCTAGAACGCCCCTTCCAAAACTTCAGATAGCCATACTTATAACGCTGCAACTTGCGGAACCCATCGCTTCGACATCAATATTCCCGTACATCAATCAGGTATGGTTTTGTAATCCTTTTCTTCGACCTTTGATACTGATTTGCTCTCTTAGCTGATCAGAGAACTTGATATCACTGGGGGTGACGATGCGGCTGTAGGATATTATGCTGGAATCATTGTAAGTGCCAGGATTACGTCTTGCGAATAAAATGGTTCGCTCATTGGATGTGATTGGCAGTACTCTCTGTTTTTCGTCGGACAGGCGCTGACGGTGCTGAAGTGGGCTCGGCTGTCTGACCGCATTGGACGTAAGCCGGTATTAGTAATCGGACTATCGGGAACTTGCATTTCGATGTTGTGTTTTGGCCTTTCGACAACCTTCTTTGGCCTTGTCGCTAGGTACGTCTTTAGCTGAAGGAAATATGCATAGCTAACACAGCTTCTCTAGCCGCTGCTTGTGTGGTATTCTCAATGGCAATGTTGTAGTAATGAAGACTATGGTGGGAGAATTGACGGATTCCACAAATATGGCTCAGGGATTCGCCTTGATCCCGATCGTCTGGTGCATTGGAGGCTTTATTGGGTAAGCGGCGTCGTTGACGATGGAGATGGCAAATAATGAGATCGGCATGTCAGTCCTTTGATGGGAGGAACATTCGCGCGACCGCAAGATCATTGGCCGGTATTATTCTCCGGTTCATTCTGGAGAAATTACCCCTACTTTCTGCCTTGTGCAGTGGCAGCCTGTCTGCCCGTCCTGACCCTTTTCATGATGTCAATCTTCCTAGAAGAAGTAAGTTTTACATACCTGCCATATCGCACACATCACTCACGATCGGTAGACATTATCGACAAAGCGCCGGCCGAAGTCCACTTCAACTACGATCAGCGTTTCAAGTAGCCCCGACGGAGAAGCACTCGTTACAAACTCGATGGCCAACATGCCCTTGCGATCCCTCCTGACGCGTTCGGTTGTTATCCCGATTGCAAACTACGCCATGCTCTCCTTCCTTGACATGTCTTTTATGGTTCTTCTGCCGTTGTTCTTCTCGACACCTACTTACCTTGGCGGTCTTGGATTTGACCCTGCTACTATCGGCTCGTGGATGGCGTTGTTTGGGATCATAAATGGTGTTCTTCAGGCATTATTTTTTGCCAAAATCGTCGATTGGATTGGTCCAAAGCGTTTATTCTGTGTCTCAGCGTGGTGCTACCCACTACTCGTGGCTATGTTTCCGATATTATCGTGGATTTTACGTGCAAGAGGGGAAGTCGATCATGTAATCACATTTGCCTTGCTTTGCTTTATAGGTATAGAAGTCGCATGGGATATGGGATATGGTGCGTGTTGCAATAAAACCGTCTAGTCATTGCAAACAACTCGCTTTGTTGCAGGGGTCATTTTCATGTTTATCACAGCCTCTGCTCCTACAAACAATGTCCTTGGTACTATCAATGGCCTCGGCCATACCTCTGCGGCGGTAGCTCGTGCTGTTGGTCCCGCCCTGGCGACTTCGCTTTTTGCTGCATCGAAGAAATACAACCTTTTAGGAGGAAATGCAGTTTATGTCATCTTAATTATGCTAGCAGGCGGAATGGGATGGCTGGCATCCCAGTTGCCGGAAGAAGTACAAGACAAGGATGAGTGACAGTGATTCATAAGAGGAATATATATTAGAATGTATTATCGTAGGATTCGTGATCATCACTCTAGAGGTATTTGTTGATGAGTTATAGGATATCAAGGTAGGCAGACGTCTGAGCATATATATTAACATTTGATGTTTGGATCTTGTTTCAAGCACTTGATTTAGAGATCTATATTATTGAAGTTCGCTGTGACACTTTAGAAATGGAAGCGACTCGGCGGCAGGGATGGATGGGTCTGGCTCCCAAACAAAGCCGCAGACCGAAGCAACCATCAGTTCGGTCTGATGATGGTCCGGTTCCGGTTCAACAAGGGCCTGAACCAAGAACTAAACAAAAAAAAGACAGAAAGTGAGAGAACGGCAGACAAAGCGTATCGTGCACTCAGTAGTGTATCGCGCAATTATTAAAGTTCGTCATAGGAATCTGCCGCTTCAGAGTGATGCTCGTGAATGTAATGATTTCACAGATATGTAAAAATCCCAGGAATAAGCCGGTATTTCACTTTCTTTGCCCAATTCTCCCATTCTTCTCCTATAGCACGCTGCAACAGCTGGTCCTCCTTTGCAGGTCGGTTGATGGAAACCCAAGTGGCTAATGTGAGAAATACGAAAAAGCTAGTCGTTGCTAACACTTTAATGAAAGGCACTTGTAATATCCCAGACTGCCTCATCCACGGTCCTTGACTTCCGTACATGACGGCGATCCCGGTACTTTGGAAGAGGAGACCAGTGTAGCTCGGGTGGCGCACTACTGAGTACGGCCCGCTTGTCACAAGTCTGTGCTCTTTTCTGATGCTGAGGTGGAAGCTCCAAAGCTTTCCTAACGTCGCTATACAATAAAACCTCAATGCGCCACCAACCACGATGGCAGTACTGGCAGCAAGGAAAGCAGGGGTGATTGGTGTAGGGTGAAGAATGCGTAAAATGCGCACAGCCCCAGCGCCATAAATGCCTTCTGGAATATGCGAGTGATCTATATGTATAGCCAGGATGCTAGCCACTTCAGCTAACGATGCTGCCCATGCGCTGATCTAATATATTGTCGACAGATTAAGAAGACAACGACCAGAGGTCAGGAGCAACCTACCCGCATTAACTTCATACCGCGAAGTTTCAAAAACCATTCGGTGAGGGATTCGGACGAGGGCAACACCTTCTCTTTAGATGACGGTGGCGGAGAAGGATCAGTCAATGAAATTTGGATGCCAACGGTCGAAACCAGAATAAAGGGGATCTTGAATAGACTCATGGTGCGCCACTGTACTTGACCTGGAAGTGTTAATAGGAACTGATCAAGTCGAGGAAGCTTTTATAAGCCAATGTCTGTTCTCAGTTACTTACACATGATGCTTATTCTTCCTGGTGCAGGACAATGAGTTTGGACCTATTAGGCCGAAATATCTTCAGATCTTGCTGCTCAGGACACCCGATTCCTCGATAAAACGGGTGAGTGGTCACACATCTTAATTAAAACTGGATAAAATGCCATGGTTAACGTTTCCGGGCCGTGTTGATTTGGGTGAGGTGCTCACCAGGCAAAGTCAGTGGTGTTCCGACGGTAACATTCTCTGAGCTACACGGCAGGCGAGCGGCTCACGAGTGTCATGGGACATGGAATACATCCCGAAGTAACTCCATCAGCCTTACATCTTTCTCATTGTTTCTAAGCGTATTTTGCATAATAATTCTGGACGCACTTGATGGTCGAGTTGTGAGCGCTAGGGACGCACTCAAGGTAAGTTTGACAGACAATTCGAACAGAAGTAGTACCGCCACCGGATTGACAAATACTAATGTTTTATCACATTTAGGACTTGTGTCCTGAGATATCTAATATAGCTCATTGCAGGCTGAAAAAAATTTGCACCTCACATGTTGACTATCGTTTCCCAAGTGAGACTCCCGGAAGCGGATGCATTAGTAACTTGAATAAGTCGAAGAGTATTTTGCACACCAAAGGTGATCCGTAATTTAGAGATCTATATTATTGAAGTTCGCTGTGACACTTTAGAAATGGAAGCGACTCGGCGGCAGGGATGGATGGGTCTGGCTCCCAAGTTAAGCCGTAGACCGAATCAACCATCAGTTCGGTCTGATGTAGAATACATTTCCCTCGAGGCCTCTCTAATGCCGCTCGGCATCAGGGAAAACCTCCTTCACGAAATCAAGGTAATTTCAGAGAATTCCTCTGAATTCCGCTGAAATAAAAGTAAACGAGATTATTCAACTCCAGTCGAAATTCCTTTGAATTCCTTTGAAATCCTTTGAATTTGCTGATTGATTATCTTGAATTATCTTGAATTCAAACAATGTGAAGACACACGAACATCAAATATATTAGAATTAAACGAGAATATCACAACCGAAAGACGGCAAAAAGATCAGCAGACTCGAAAAAGCACCAGTATGTACAAATGACTCGGAAGGTTGATTAATCTTCACCCATTGCATCAAGATCAAGGTAATCACAAGCGGCGTCCAATGAACCAGCGGGCTCTGAGCTTTCTACTGCACTAATGTTGAATTAGTTAGAGTACACGACGATAACAAATAGCGCGTGAGCAAGACATACCTGACTGCCTTGTAGAGACGCGCCATCAGTACATGGTACTTCTTTCGACTACCGTTAAAGATGCGTGTGAGAGTCGCTTGGTGAGCGTTGTAAACACTGATGTGGAAGGAGGAATTGAATGATTTGACTTGTGCGCCTGAGGGTGGGTTCCCGCTGCTCCAATCCTTCAATATCGAGTAAATCTGCAGAGAACATTATGTAGTGAGCAAACAGAGTAAACATTATCAAGAGCGGCACCTACAAGCGTTGCAATCAAACACACCATAGCAACAGGTAGCTCGGGCTCGTTGTTTCCATCCAAGACCGAGACAAAATCGTCACAGGACTGGACACCAATTGAGTTCTCACCATCGAAAAAAGATAAACGGATGGAGTCAACCATAGACTCGTCACAAAACGGTTGGTCCCCAAGGACCTTACCCTGGGTGGTGGATAAGAATAAGATAAATGAAGAGATAGATAACGAAAAAATGAACAGACCTTGGCGTCGGTTGGGAAAATATACTTGTGACCCTTGATGAGGTCGTCTACCTCGTCACCGCAGCCTTTCTTGAGTCCAAAACGAGAGACCACAATTTGATGCGCGAGTTTCTTGAGATTAGTACGGAAGGAACTAAGCCGTCCCTCCGGCTTGTGAGGATGTCAGTGATGTCCAGTAACATACAAGAAGTGTACATACCACTCCAGCGAGAGCCACCGCATAATCAAAGTCATGCTTGATCCTCTTTGCTATCGCATATTCCTTATGCTTCCCGGCAGCATTATAAACTGCATCGAGAGCCATCTTGCGCTTCTGAGTGATGTTGGGAAATGCGTTGTCGAAGATAGAGGCTTTCTTGAGTTCAAAGACGGCAGTCTTCAACACCTGCTGAATCCGAGTATTCTGAGCCTTGAGGTTGATCGAGCTATCGGCTGAGTAGACTAGATCTGTGAATATAGGCCATGTAAAGGAGTGTTCAGACAACTCCTTATCGGCGGAGGCTGGCAGTGCCTCGTCTGTTAGCTGCCGCGACTCTGCGAATTTGGGCCTCTAGAAAACAGTATATTCATTAGTAAGACAGAGTGATGGGAGCGTAGTAGAGTAGAACACATCACCTCAATTTCTTGACGTGCTTCTGCTACTTTGCTCCTTTTCTTCTTCTTCTTCTTGCTTGGCTGTGGTTTCGAGTTGGTGAGTGATGAAGGCTCGCGGTAATCATAACTTGCCTTGGAACGTTGACTGTCACTGCGGTCACTGGCAGACTCCGTGTCTTTGTCAGCAAACTGCAACTCTGACTCAGACTCGTCAGAAACCCCGCTAGATGTCATCCGAACACTATTCGACAATGTTTTGCTGGTTTGCGATAGTGCGCTGGCAGATCTAGCTGCACGAGGAGGCATCATGTAGGGAATCTTAAATAAAAGGTGCGTCATTTTTTTCATCATTCTCAACTTTGGGTAGCTAAGTGACGACTCACCTCTTTAATCAGTTCCTTCTGGGAGGGTACTAAGTCCTCATCATCGTCTTCTGGAACCTCCGCATTATCGTCCGATTTGTCGGTGTCATGATCACTCTCTCCGTATTCACTGACAGAGTCGTTATCTTCGATTGACACTGCGACTGACTTTGGCAGCTTGCTGTTTTTCTTATCGCGGCCTTGACTTTGACCATGACCGTTGACTTGATCCGCTGTTGAGTATCTCTCATACTGATCTGTTAAGCAACTACTAACCATTGTCTAACTTTTCTGCAGGTGTCTTTCGCGCTAACTTGGCGGCTGGTACTGATTGTAGCGCAGTTACTGTGGGTGCGCGCTTACGAGTATTGGTCGTTGTCTCATTCTTTCGCGCTAACTTGGCGGCTGGTACTGATTGTAGCGCAGTTACTGTGGGTGCGC
This sequence comes from Suillus fuscotomentosus, assembly GCF_016647785.1. Taxonomy (NCBI): domain Eukaryota; kingdom Fungi; phylum Basidiomycota; class Agaricomycetes; order Boletales; family Suillaceae; genus Suillus; species Suillus fuscotomentosus. The sequence goes on from NW_024539569.1 coordinate 169,516, forward strand.
GCTTACGAGTATTGGTCGTTGTCTCATTCCAGACTGAAACAAGGTGTGTCAATGACTGCTTTCTCCAATTGCCTGTACTAACTTTTTCGCTCTAAGGCCTTTACTTTGGATGACCGCTGCAGTGGTTCTTGGTGATGACTGTGAGTCCATCGCATTTTTCTTGGCCTATGGATGTACTCACTCTCTTCTGTATTGCCGGTTTTTTTGCCAGTGGAATCTTGACTTGCCACCTGGGCCTTTCTTTGGGCGTTCCGCTTGTGGGCGGCTATATCTGACGGCGTTGAAGACAGATGGGGACTCGGAGGCATACTACTAGTAGTGTTTGCTTCAGCTGAAGTTGGGAAGGGAAAGGTTGAGACGGTTATGAAAACTTATTGGTGGCCACTCTCATTTTCAGGTCTGTTTTTTTACTGTGCTGTGCCAGCGCTAGGGTCGTTGGTTTTTTTTTCATCTAACGTGTGGTTACAGAAATGGCTAAAACAAGCAGAGCGTCTACTAGCAGAATTTCAAGCTGCAACCGTCAACTTGAATGGTGCTCCCTCTCCTCCCCTCTCAGGTTCAGCTCGCCGCATCATCAAAGAAGCTGAGGCACGTGTAGCCCATGCTGATGGACAGAGAGTCCAGGCAGAAGCATGTACTGCCAGGCAACAAATCCAACTCGGTTCACAGTGTGCCACCATCATTTTAGTACGTTTGTTTGTTGCCGTGCTGTCACCGTAATCTAACCTGTTCTGAAATATCAAGTAAATTCGTGTTGTGTGGCCGCGTCTTCGTACCCTTCCATGCTAAGGAAGGGAGCCTGTACCTTTTTGAAACAACCGCGTCTTCGTACCCTTCCATGCTAAGGAAGGGAGCCTATACCTTTTTGAAACAACCGCGTCTTTGGCCGCGTCTTCGTACCCTTCCATGCTAAGGAAGGGAGCCTGTACCTTTTTGAAACCTGTACTGCCAGGCAACAAATCAAACTCGGTTCACAGTGTGTGAATCTTCACACTGGATAGCACGCTGTAAGGTTTGCACCGTCTCTCTACTACCCATCACTACCTACCTACCTACCACCACTACCTACCGCCTGTTTTGTTGCCAACAAAATGATCACTTGCCCAGGTTGCACCAAAAACTTCGAGCACGCTGGATACTCCCATCACCTAGCCAAGACCACGAATCCATCATGCCTGAAGCTTTGGCTCGTTACGTCGTCGGGAGAAATCAACCTGGTTTGTCTGCAGCACAACTCGAACGCGAGGCCGCTCACATCATTATTCCCTTTGATACTGTGGCTACGTTCCACAGGATCAAATTCAACTCAATCAATGCTCGGGGGATCCAGGACTCGAGTGTCACCGTGGATTCTGTCCATTGTCAACCATCACAAGAGGACAAGCGAGGGCATATGATCCCCGCGCGTTTTGACACAGTTTTGGTCAACGAAGGGGACGGCGGGACAACAGGCGTGGATGGTGCGTTTTGTATGGTGCATTGAACATGTTAGTCACTAATCTCACTCGATCACTGAAGGTTACCGTGTTGCGCAAGTCCGTGTCGTCTTTACGCTAACAAATCAAGCTTCGAATGTGTTATTCCGCGCTGGACCTGCACAACCACCCACCCACCTTGCCTATGTGGAATGGTTCACTCCATTCCAGCAACCGGAATCACACCATGGGTTGTACAAAGTTGCCCGCTTGATTCGTCATGGAGAACGTCTGGCAAGCATCATTGAGATATCAGATATCTGTAGGAGCATTCATCTTATACCTAATTTCGGCGTAGCGGCACCTCGTGAGTGGACGAGTAGCACTGTTCTGGAGTGCTGTTCCACCTTCTTTGTAAACCCCTTCAGTGACCGACATGCTTATTTAACACTTGTCTGAGCATTACAATGAAATTTGTTGAAATACCTTTGAATACAAATAATTTACCGAATTCTCAGTATTTTCATGCGAGTTTGTGAAATTACCTTGATTTTGTGAAGGAGGTTTTCCCTGATGTCGAGAACAAACTTAACCAACGTACATATGAAGAACATATTGTGATATTCTCACCCAGACACATATCACTCGATCCTCGTATGCATCTGCGTCTTGACCAATAGTACTGCCACTAGAAGATGCGAGAAAGCGGCAATGACCACAAGAAGCCAAATTTCGTGAAAATCTCAGCTATCGCGTGTGTATGTGAGGGATAACGATGATCCTCATCATTGACGAGGTAGCAAATAAAATGATATTCAATGGACGTGGTCACTTTCGCACGATCGTGGAACTGGGGTTCTTCGCCAACGCTCCGCTCCCATTAAATATTGTCCCATGCAAGATAGTATGATGAACGATGAGTCGAGTCCGAAATCATGCAACACCAACTTTCTTTTACATACATTATCACTCGTCCTGCACGTTGTCTTTTCGTTCTCCATCTCAACAACATCTTTGATTCTCCTTGCTCAATCATTTCCTCTCAGCCCTCCAATCGAAGATGGGCCTCTTTTCATTTGAGAGTCAGCCCTTTGAGATCCATGTCTCTGTAAATAGACAGTGCCGTCCCTTGGTCGATCTGTGATCAATACACTTCAACATATTCGATAATTTTTTTTTTGAAAGTAGAATCGAACTGCATCGAATAGTAAGTGGTGCTCATAGTAGATATATCTCAAAGCCTCGCTCTGCCCTAAGCCCTTGCAGGAAACCCTTCTTGGCTCCAGGTCCTCGTGCCCTGGCTCATATACTCCTCAGTCAATCTCGCGCTCCTAATGAAGAGCGATCCATCCAGCGCTTCTGCACCCTCCAATTCCGTGCCTCCAAAGGAGCCCTTGGGCCGTGCGCCATAGAGTGAAGAGAAATGCGCAAGTGCGCGCTGAATCTTCAACATGTGATTGTCTGGGTGCGTTATCGCAGATTGAACGATATGGAGGAATGGGTTGGCGACCTTGATCTTTGACGAAAGATCCGAAGTTGCACTGAGGCAGCCTTGAATATCCAGTCTGGGGAAGCCGCGTGTGATCCACCACCCAAGAGTCGACGCAAAGTATCCACGAAGCAAAAGAACTTGCGAATCTTGTGGCAGGTAAGGCAACAGGGATGGAAGGAAGAGACTTGAGGTGACGAGATGCATGCTGGAACGTCCCAAAAATTAGTATATTTATTGCAGATCATCAGATTGAAGCCACTTACAAGAAAAAGTCTGCTGTTAAGCCTCTGTCTTTGCTCCATCCGCCGATACTGTAGAGGATAGTGCTTGTCCAAATACATTCTTCTAACTTACGTTCGATTTCGCCTGGCTGTGACGGGTCGATCGTCCATTGTTCGGCGTAGCGCCATATAGTATCACCATGCTCGGACATCATGCCGTCAAAATCTTTGAAATGTTTCTTGATTTCCTTCGGTGCGAATTTCGAATCTTGCATGATCTTTGCGAGAATGGAGAACGCATGATTTTTTTGTGGTCGTTCGAGCTGAAAGGGGGTAATAGATCTCTCTGTGTTGAGGACAAGCGAGGCAAGGTGAGTTGTTGCCCTCTCCACTGCAGTCGTGCCGCTAGCCTCGGAAAGATACGACGGCAAGAACTCGTGCTCATGCACGCTGGCCAATGCAAGACCTTGAGATGTCTATCAGGGACCTGTTCACAAGGATGTGTCACATCGCTCACCTTCGACAACCATGCCCGAGATGCCAAATTCAGCACCATATCCTACATGGATGAAGGCATGAAACAAAGCTCCAAGGAAGCGGGCCAACATTACTGGCTGGGTGGATGCATCTCGTCCCTCTATAAAGTTGTATTTCTTAGAGAAGATGTATTCCTCTAAGGTGGTGCTAAGGCCCTTTTCCTTGACAACCTTGCTGAAGAAGGTTCGATATGCGGCGTAAAAGCTGACAAGAAATTGTTTGAGCGGGGAATTGCAAGCGTTAAATCTAAACTCACTTGTCGTCACCTAGATGTTCGATGAAATTCTCTTCGGTGATAGCCTCAGGAGGCTCGATGGCTGGGCGCTGGTTGGTGCTGTCCTGTTTGTAGAATTGTTCGATCAGAGATCCACTCGCGCCCGTGGCATAAAGTGCCAGCGCACGATGAGTGATATGGCTTCATCGACACTCAAGTCAGCAACATGAGATACGGATTAATTAAGACGCACTTATGAAACCGTTGGTAGTTGGAGAAAATGTGGTACTTCGTATGGTTATCCTTCAAGACATATGTCAAAGCTGCGACTGCTTCTGGGGAAGTACCAGGATACCGCGGAGGCGAAAGTACGTTCGGTGGGGAAGATGGGGAGGGGAACAGGGCATCGAGTTCACTGCCAGGATAAGTTTGTTGAGCTGCAGCCATCTTCGAGCAGGGCTACAAGAGTGCAGAAAAGCTATGGTGATGCATCCTTGTGAACTTGAACATCTTTTATATCCTTGCCCTATAGTTACAGGGCGCTGAACGCTGAGCTGTGATACATGCTTACCAATGTATGCATTAACCTAAGTGCCCCGGTACTGTGTGTCTGACAAGCATCCACAGAGTACTTACGTCTGACCTTGCTCCACGGCACTGCGGTGATCCGATCGTATCGGAAAGTGACAAAACTGTTCCTTGGAGCTGAAGCCGAGCAGACGCGTCTCTTCCAAAAGTATGTAGTAGCCTCGGGCTGTCCATTGTGAGCATCCGGGACCATGCACTGGCGTTGCACTAGGTGGAATTGATCTGGTCCTGCTGCGCCTGCCGTGGTCGTGACGCGCCTGTAATGCGGCATGTTCATACAGCATCATATGTCATTCCAAACTAGACTCGTAACCAGTCTTTACTACGTCTGAGATCTGAGATGTCAAGTGTTTGACGTAGTAAGACTGGTCGGAGAAATTTGGCAAGCGAAGCACGGTGTTTAAATTTTAGCAGGTGCCGGTCGTGCCGGTGGTACTAGCACTCATAATCATGTAGTAGTAGAGTAGTGCGTTCACGAGCCTAATTCCAAACACTTTGATTCAATCCTCGTTAATGATCAACGTATGACACATCGGGGTTATCGATATTTAGGATAGGTTTATATGTTGTGGAAGAAAGTATTTAAAATTTAAATTGACATAAAGATGGGTACAAAACTTCAAATTTGGGCAGCGTTTTGTGCGAAATCGAAAATATGAAGCATCCGCGACTGTTTTCACACCAATCACACGTTAATGAAAATATGAAACATAAACAGATTTTCAGCGTCTGCGTGAATATGAAGCTTAATTATCACGTAAAACGTTGGACAAAACTTGAAGTTTAGTCCGTCACTACATGTTTATCAATGTATCAAGTTTTGTCTAACAATTAGGCGCCCCTGAAAATTTGAAGTTTACACTGGTGACAAAATGTAATGACTAAACTTCAAGTTTGGTCCACAGACAAAATGAATCACCTGATTATCGCCCGCCCATCGTCCATCGCCCACCAATTGCCCGCCCATCGCCTGCCCATCGCCCATCGCCCATCACCCACCAATCGCCTGCCCATCGCCTGCCCATCGCCCATCCACCCTTGGCACCACTTGGTAAAGGTACCGAGGGCCTTTCAGGCTAGGTTCCGTTGTAGGTCGTTACCTGCCTGAAAGCCTACCTCCACAGCGCGGACTGTGGTGCATTTTGTAGAGCCTCCAGCGAGGAGGAGCCAGGAGGAGGTTGCATTTTGTAGAGCCTCCAGCGAGGAGGAGCCAGGAGGAGGTTACATTACGGAGGGAGGCTCGAGAGGCTCAGGCTCACGGAGATTAGTGATAAGTATATGTAACATACCATTGTAATTCCAAGTACATGACATCGATGAGGAGCTAACATGTTTCCCCGCTCCTCGCGAGCCGTTTTTATTTCTGCGAAGCTCAAATATCGATGACGTGGCAAGAAGAAGCACACCTCTTTCGAGGAGCTAACATGTTTTCCCGCTCCTCGCGAGGCGTTTTTATTTGACCTTTTGTGAAATTCATAACATAGAACACACAACAAGAACTTTGTATTCAATTCAATACTACGAATACGCGAATACAAGTAGGAGGGCAAGAAGCAAGAACATGGTTCCAAGAAACAGGGAAGACAAACCAAGGTAATGCTCTAATTGCCTTCAGACTGAGGGGGAGACGACGAGTACTGCATAAGACCAGGTAGCGGGCTTGTTGAATTAGCGCGAATCGTCCGTCCATCCTCAGGATATGCGGCATAACGGGGCCAGTTTTGACTGAAGATCAAGTCCGTCATGACGCGGGGCTGGACCTTGATAATGATCATAGATCACCCGGCCATCACGGTATCCTGGGTATTCCTGGCGAGGAGCAGGTACACGACCATCGTGCACGTCCCTTCCTCCACGGTATGCTCCAGTCCCTTGCTCATAGGAATCTGAGCGCGTAGGATAGTAGGGGTGAGGAGGAGGGGGTGGAGGATATGTGTACATGGTGTTGTGAGCATCCATGGAATGTTGAGGCTGACGAGCTGCATTGACACCAGGGGCATAATTCACACCGCTAGGCAGATGCCGTTGAGTCATGGGCTGGTACTCCGTAGAACCACGAGATGGTGGCAGAGGAAGACTTCTATCGCTAATGTTTTGCTGCCCATTAGGTTGGGCAGTTGTGTTGTGCTGATCATGGGGTGCTGGAAGAAGTGAGCGCGGTTGCTCTCGACTCTGAGGGGATGGGGATGAAGGTGTGGGTGAAGGCACCTCCAAATGGTCGCTGGCCTGCGTGGGCTGCGTGAACGTGTCCTCCATCTTCCCCCTCAAAGGTAAATCCCATCTAGAGGTTCTGGGGCCTCTGGGTCCTCGTTGCTGTGCGACCTGGGCTGTATCACGGCTTCCTCGCGGGGCATCTGGAGGTCCTTGCGAGGCATCTTGCAGCACCTCCTGGGAGGTGTCGAGACTTCCTTGTCGTGCATCCTGGGTGGTGTTGGAACCTCCTGGTGCGTGCGGTTGACGCTTGCCTTCTGAGTATAGCGCAGCTTGGCGTGCACTTTCAGATGATCCTGGAACGACTTGTTTGGGTTTTGGAAGTTCTACAAAATCATAAGCGCTGTTCCTGGTAGTGAAACCAATGTAGTACTTACCGCGTTGAGTGCGTGGTTGCAATGAGTCCTGTGGGCCATCACGAAGACGTGAAGCTTTATGTCCTGGAAGGAGGGTTATTAGATCTCATATAGTACAAGGGACTTTGCTCACCATCCTGTTCAGTGTCTGATTCAGTTGCGGCAGAGACATAGCGCACTCTCTTTGCGATCTTCTGCTCCTTGCCAGTATCCTGGTCAACCGCTTTGCCCTTGCCCTTGACAGCTTTTCTGCCCTCGCGAGGCGGTTCAACAGCTTGAACGTCGCTTGATGGAGCACGTCGCTTCTGCGAGCGATGGCCTCTGGTTCCCTTCACCTTGCGTTTACGAGAGGTGGCGACTTCATCTTCATACTGTGAGTCTTCACTCTCAAGGGCGTCTTTGTCCTCCTTGAACTCATCCTCGGCATCCGACTCCGAGCTGACCTGTACATCGCTGGACAAGTCGACGGGAATGACCTCGCGTGCGGGTTTCTTTCCCTTTGAAGCCTTCAATGGACGTGGAGGAGGACGATTCCGGATCTCGACAATTGGGACAAGCATCTTGTTAGGGATTGATTGGGATTGTGGAGGCGTGTCGTCTACGAGAATGGGGGATGCACGATGGCCTTCCTTGCGTGTTGAGGGCTTCGGCTGCTTGACCTTTGTGCTTGCTGCACTTGGTCCACGACGAGCGATTCCCTGACGGTCGATGGTGCCATCAACAAGCATGCGACGACCATGCGAATGTAAGGAATCTTCAGGAGGGGCCTCGCCGAATATAATGGGGGATTTTTGGTCTATAAAATGATTAGCTAGCCGTATTGGAAGTGAATTGATTTGCACGTACCCAAGTCTCCATTTTTTTGTCGTTCGATGGTCAATCTGCCTGATCGCAAGGCATCCGCAAGTATGACACGCTCACGTTTATCAAGGTCGCTGATGCCTTTGGGTCGTGCAACCGTTACACGTGGCTCTCCCGGCATCAACATGTCTTCAGGATACCCTTTCATCACAAACCGGTGACGCGCCAGCTCGGCAGGCAATAGTTTCCATGGGAAAGTTCCTGACCGTGCTGTTAACTTCCCGCCGAGGTTACTGAACATTGAGGTTATGCCGACTTTGATGCATTGTATGTGGTCGGCCAGTGTCTTCCAATTGACATTGTTGGGAACCTCCTGTACCTCGTCATCATCTTCTTTTACCCCTGGGGTGCGCGTGCGCCGCCCAGGCAATGATATATCCTTTTTGGAAGGTTGAAGTCCGCCATCACCGTAAACGTCCTCAACAACGGCAAGAGAAGCCAGGTGGCTGGAAAAACATCAGTTGAAGTATTGAGACAAGAAAATATAATTGACTTACTATACATGGGCCTTAAAATGTCCCACCATCGTGTTCTCATCGGCACGACAGCGGGAAGCCCAAAACTAAAAGAACACGCAGTCAGCAAGGCCTTTGGTACACTGATGGCTCGAATTTACCTCTTCTGCACCAGGGGTCGTGTGTATGTAGCCAATTGACGCATCTTGATTCACAACCTTCCCGCACATAAGCAGCGCTGCTTCGAAGCCATGCTTTGCGGTGGCCAGATCCAGCTGGATGCTCCATTAGCGCATAAAAATTAAGTACACAATGTAAGACTTACCATGGATGTCACTTTCTTTGTCAACCTCGTGAATTCTTGTGACCGCTGTGCAACAGTCAGAGGCGGGCCTGAAGCGATCCGTGTCTCGTCAAATGTGTCGAGAATGTCTTGCCAATCCTCAGGATATGCGTCCTGGAAGGACCTATAACATTCGCCTTGGATGGTCGATGTGACTGCATCCCAACATGAGTCATAACCACTGAACTACAAAAACAGACTTACTGATAATATTCGCATCTTTGCCAGCTCGCTGTAGCTCGCGCAGGCGGTGGGCTTTGAAGTATTGCCCGTAGATGTTCCAGTGATTTGTTCCATTATTGACGCGGCCACGAGACTTGAGAAATAGATTCAAAACTTGCTGCGTTGGCATGCCAGTCGAGACTACAAGCTCATTGATGGCGCAATCAATGAGGTCGAACTGTTTTTCCATTGCAGCGTTGGCATCTTCTGACCTCCGACCAACTGACAGCGGCACCTGAAGGCCCTCCCTGGGTGTCCATCGCGAAGTTTCCCGTCATGACAGGGTTGGCAGGAGGGGGAGGGATGACACTGGTGTCCATCGTGAGGTTTCCCATCATGACAGGGTTGACGGGAGTGGGAGGGATGACACGGGTGGCAGGAATATTGAGTCCAGTTGGGAATGGAACATGCGGAGGCGTATTATGTTCTGGTAGATGACTCTCGTGCGGTATGAAAAGGTTGTTTGGCTGCATGACGTCGAACGATCCTCCAGCTATAGAGTCCCAGGATGGGGCGGGGACATCGAGCGACGAGAAGTCGTAGGCATCTTGTTCACTGCTGCGGATGGGCAGATCTTGTTGGGTCTGTCCCGACATACTGCTCAGGGTTGGCTGAGGAAGTATCGCATCACAGGGTGCTGTGAACACTTCCTGCATGAAGTGAGGCTCGCGAGGAACCATAGGCGACCACTCGCGTGACACACTGCATCTAGAAAATTCGAAAGAGCTGCCTGGAGGTACCCCTCCAGGCACTTCCAGCCGACCTTGGGAAGAAACACCAGAGAAGTGCTCTAAGTGAGAACTCGGCACACCATCTGATGCATGGCCATCAGAGCCATTGTCTGGAACCAGTTTCGCTCTATTGCGGGCGCTTTTTCGAATAAGACCACCGTCGCGTGAGGTGGGTCTTATGCGAGTGCGAAGTTTGGTGGGAGTCTGGATGGGGGGGGTGATTTTTGACGCCCTCCTCCGATTTGCTCAGGGTGAGGTTCTAAAGCTGTGAAAGAGGGCGTTGAGGAGCGCGCCAAATTTTCTGGCAGATATTCTTCATTCATTTCTACATTAGAAACACAGTCAGACTGACTATGGCAGATTATGAACATGCAAACTTACTTGGGAGAGGAGCAAAAGACGTAAGATATATGATGGGTGATAGACTAACACAAGGCTAGTCCGCGTTTAATATGAGTCAGTGATAGACTAACACAAGGCTAGTCCGCGTTTAAAATGAGTCAGTGATAAATGGTCCAGCCAAGATGCATTCACCTTCGTCTAAGCAAATACTAGCAAGTCTCGAGGGCAACGTTGATCCTACTGACGGCAATACGAGCGGGAGGAAAAAGGTGTGAAAAAAAAGTGCATGCGATGCTTTCGTGCCTTCCATATTTCTGGGAGAGTAGCAGCTCGCATTCCATAGGGATTCACTGACAGAAAATCACTAGGACAGAAGATCGACGGCGACTCACTGCGTACCTGTGTGACATAACACGAGTACACTCCTCCAGGAAGGCTCGAGAGGCTCGAGAGACCATGCAAATTGCTAAATGATGAGGGATCCTCCAAGGAGGCGCTGGAGCACCTGATGGCGCAGGAGGTTTGACACGAGGTTGCCGCAAATATGAATGCAGGCTGGTTTCATTGGGAAATACGTATGATAACTACTTTACTCGTCGAAGGCCCAGGGTTCCACCATCTTAATTCGTCCTTCATCGATGGCAATCCTGACTTTTTCCTCCCCAATTGCAATAGACTCAACCTCATGGTAAACAGCACCAGCGACACCCAGAACGCAGTTGAGTGCATTCTCCCTAGTGTAAAAATGATCAAATACGACAAGCGCCTGGAATGAATCTGTGCTCACCAGCCTGCCATTACACCAATGTGAGACCCCCGGGTGACATAGAACAAGCTTTGAGAGGGTTTGACTTGTACTGAAATATTATAACAGTTTAGCGAGAAGGATACACGTGTTGATTGACTCACCTGGAATGTTATAGAAAACATCCTTGTAGACGTGAAGGACAGAGTCGTCCGCCCTCGATCTCACAGCATTCTCGAATTCTGGATGGTTGTGATTGATGATGGTGAACTCTGGGCTTGCCGTGGAGAGTGCGCGATTGACGAAGACGACTGGAGGTGAAGACGAGGTGAAGACACGCTCGATGAAAAATGGTTCGGTCACCGACGACATAGTTTGCTGGGGAAAAAATTGTGAGAATGAGTGGAGTACGCTCAAAGGTTGAAAAGGCTCATCTGATGAGAAGTGGAAGATACCTACAATCGCATTCAACTTGCCAAAAAGGGTGGCATATGCATAGTGCTTGCTGGACGTTTCTGAAAAACAATTTAGAAGTTGAAAAAAGCCCTGTGTTGACCAAAACGAGTGGAAAGGATTCTATGTGTTTACGTGGAGTAAAGCTCACGTGTGTTCTTGCGCGACCCTTAGTACAGTGCCAAATAAAGTTAACCAAGATGCTCACGTTTGACGATGAACTTCTCAGCGTGCTACACCCGATGAGCAATGTTAATGAAGGCTCAGGCAAGACGTCGCCGAGTGCGGAAGTAAGGCTTCCCTGTTCCAAACGTAGCCGAGTGCGGAAGTAAGGCTTCCTTGTTCCGAGTTGTTCCGATTGTTTTCCCTTCACAACAATAGGCTATGGGGAGGCTCGTGTGGGTCTGAAGAAAAAAGGAATATCAGTGGGGTCGAACTGGGGAGCAGGGCGTTGCAAAGACCACTGCGCAATAACCACTACGCCATGAGTGCTTCCATTTATTGCACAATATATACATCCTATAGAGTATCATAATGTTAACTAATACGCACCTTCTGAAGTCCCGAGAGCTTCTGCAATCGACCACGATGTCTTATCGTGGCCTTCTGTGTCCTGCAATCGATGGCGATGGGTTTTATCTGCAATGGTCGCGATCTTTCTCTACCGCACCTATACATCTTGATCATGGATTTCACTGAACTCGACCGTTCCCTCCAATGCATTGCATCGCGGCACCATTTGCCAGTAGAGACGACGTTGGAAAGGTGGCTGGAGAGGCAGGGGGAAATGAATGATTCTAACACATGGAAAGAGCTTGATGGTATACCATGTATTGTTGCTGGGCTAGCGGCGTTGCTTGGTAAGTGCTGTGGTTGACATCTGTAATAGAATAATCAAGTCAAAATGTTTGCAGGAAAACTTGAAGCGCCAGGGGGATTCTTTCCATGGAAAAGGCTACCCGCTGAACTAGCCAAACGTGGCTACGTCCTCCAACACTACCCTGAAAACGTTCTGATGCCTGGGGAGAGACGCGCCACCCTTGCAAAGAGCAAGGGGATACACGACCTTACGCTTCGTGAGCGCCAAATCTTTGCCGATGCCCTCAAGAACAATTTACTCACTGTCAAAACCATCACTGGCAAAGATGCCCGTGCAAAGCTCGTGGCCTCCCGTAGGCCTGTCATCGTCGGGGAAGCGCCCGCACCTGATTCCAACAACAGACGTGGTTGGTGTTGGTTTGCTAACGGTCGTCTTGATAGGAGGGGTCTTCGTCGCCTCGAATTCACAGACACCTCTTCCGACACCTCCCCCGAGCCATCCCCTGCACCAGTGTCTGATGCGCCGTGTCCACGTCCTGGTCCTGCATCGCTGGCTCGTGTGTCTGATGCGCCTGCACCAGTGTCTGATGCGCCTGCATCAGTGTCTGATGCGCCGCGTCCTCGTAGGAGGGGTCTTCGTCGCCTTGTGTTGACAGACACCTCTTCCGACACCTCCCCCGAGCCATCCCCTGCACCAGTGTCTGATGCGCCTGCATCAGTGTCTGATGCGCCGCGTCCTCGTAGGAGGGGTCTTCGTCGCCTCGTGTCCACAGACACCTCTTCCGACACCTCCCCCGAGCCATCCCCTGCACCAGTGTCTGATGCGCCTCGTCCTCATCCTGGTCCTGCATCCGTGCGTCCTCGTCCTGGTCCTGCATCCATTCGTCCTCGTCCTGGTCCTGCATCCATTCGTCCTCGTCCTGGTCCTGCATCCATGCGTCCTCGTGTGTCTCCTACACCACGTCCTCGTCCTGCTCGTCCAGCACTGCTCCCACCTTTACCGGTAGTTAAACCCAACATCGATGAACTCATCCCGGATATATCCTACCTTGGGCAGGCTTCACAATATTCTGATGGTGCCATGCACGAGGATGAAGTGGAGGTCGATGAGTTGTTTGGGACCCAGGGAAGTAAAGTTGTGCGCGCTGTATAATAGTGTCATTGGGCATCGTTGTAGTACTAAAGGTTCTATATACTGGTGAAGGGGGGAGAATGTATCGAGACGAAATGCGTGAATATAAGCCTTAGATACGGAATCCTCTTCTGGTACATCAGCTCACCCATTGAGTGAGCAACCGTCAACTCAGTGAGTCCTTCAATGTCCAAAAAATACTGGATATCATCTATATAAGCGAGTGTAGTGCTTAAGAACCGGGAGACTGATTCAGTAGCGCGAGACTCGGTCGAGACTCCACAGAAAATTATGATTTGATCCTGCACTCGAGTTGCACGGCGGAGTAAGCGTTCGACCTCTGTTTTCGCATTTTGAATGATTGAGGTGTCGCCCTTGCCATGCACTTCATCTGGCAAGCTTTTGACGTACTGAAGGAGGAGACTCTCTGTAAATGCGCAGGGTTCTCCAATTAGCACCAACATCTCGTCCTTGATGCTTTTGAAAGCGAGCAGGCACGATGGGAGATCTATTGATCTGTAGATATTTAATTTATGTTTCGCTATTAAAAAAAATGACATACAGTGCGTCATTCTCGTCATCACTCGTCTCTGGCTCAGATAGATCTTCATCATAGCCTAAGGCTACAGCGAGTGCTCTTTGAATCTCCTGTACCTCCTGCAATGGCTTTGTGAGGCGAAGCCCTCGTCGCCTACTCAATATACCGTCTCTGTGTCTTTGTATGTCAGTTGACCTGCCGTCTGTGAAAGACAATAAATAAAACTCAAACTTACTTTGCGTAATGATGTTGGCGTCTCTCTTGACTCGCTTCAAAATTTTTTTGTTCTGTTTTATGAACGGGGGGACGCAGCATGATGATCGTGCAGACTGGGAAAATAGACGAGTGAGCAAGGATATGTGAGAGACCGGCAGAGGGATGTATACCAGTGGATGGTCCATCGTGGATCCACAAATAGAAGTTTCGGATCCTCCAACTCAGGTGGGAGGCGCTAGAGGAGCTGGCTGGTGCATCACGACAAGGGTCGGATGGTGGACAGTAGTTGGATAGAGGGAGGGTGAATGTGTAGGGACAGGAACGGCCAGATATCGTCAATTGCTCCTACTAGTAGTAGACACAGTCAAGAAAATAAATGGACTAACTCACCTGTGATGTTTTCGATTTCTTACAAGAGCGCCGATGGATCTTGATGGATCTTGATGGATCCCCTAGGTACATAAGTCAAATTCGAACCTTGACGAAATGGGGAGTTCAGCACATGCGGCTTGATTAGCCAATAGGCATTCAGATACAGTTCAAGACCAACGAAAAACATATCCCAACCACGCTCGTCTTCGCGTAGACTTTGCGGATAGTGGTTTTTGAATTCTTCGTTTTTTGCCGGTTCGATTGGTACCAAAATTTCCCAATGTTTGAGTGAAGAAGGTCCGTCCGTAGAATAAGTAGCTAATTGCATGCATGTGTTCACTGAACTTCATTCAGCCTTTGCATCTCTCTACTGTCATTATGGGTCAAAAAGCCAAATATCTAACGTTGGCAGAAAAAACAGCTGCATTGCGCAGACAAAAGGCGAACTATGCACAGTCTGAGAGGTATGTTTACACCACACTGCACATGGCATTCTTAACCTCCACATTGTCATTGGCAGGGGGAAAGCTACTCGTCGACTTCGACATTCTCAAAACTATGCCAAAGCACACAGTCGCAAAGGCTCGTCAAAGCCACCCCTAGCATCATCCCGGCTTCCACCCCTGCCTCGAGTTCTCATCAATCTAGCAAACGCCTCCCTTCCAGACGGTGATCTATTTCGTTGCACTTCCCAAAGTGCTGACAACCTCGATGAATCAGAGCTCCCACAATGGGACAATAATCCCCCCTACGCTATGCCTCCTCCATCCGACACTCCAGCAGAGGTTCGATTCACAGAAAACCTTGTGCAGGTCATGCACGGCCATAACTCACGCTTAGAGAAGGAGCAGCTACAACAACGTGCACGGAAGTACAATGCAGGAAGGCCAGATCTTTGTACAGAGTTGAAACATGCTATTGGCGTGCTGCTGGGAGAGTGGTACATATTGCAAGACTATATCTCTGACGCAAGGGACTGTGATAGACACATCAAGATGGCCCAATGTCTCTTGCGATGGCGTGCACGCAGGATTTATCTCTATCACACTGAGGTTGAGAAGATGTTAAACGGACTTGATCCATATATTTAGTTACACATTAATACGACAAGTGTATGAAGGTAGTGACGAAACGCAGACATATGGTCTTCTTTCAAACCCGTACAGTGGCATCCATGCAAAGTTGCCGCGATCATTGCAAGCACCCATATGCCACAGTCATAGCCATTAGTCTGAACCGCGGTCTTCTGATAGAAAATTAGGATAAGTGTACGTTTAATGTATAACATACTTACTATCAGCGGTCGCGCAACCCAACCGTAGAAGTCAACGTCGACTTTGAACACACGTTGATGTTGCCGAGCGATGTTGAAAAGCCGAACAATCAATTTCATGACGTCCTAGATGCATTAAGTCTAATGAAAGAGGTACTATGTCAGTACTCACTTTGACCTCACTCTTCCAAGGTCATTGCTCAGCGAAGCTATCAAAGAGATGAAGCTCCTTGCTCTGGAGGTGCACAATACACAAGACCCAATGACCGACACCCGAGGGCCTATGAATTGGTATGATCCATACATCCTTGGCCCAATATTTAGTCCGTGATATGTTGCGCCAAAGCATGTCATCTGATGCATTGTATCGAATGCGGGGGAGGTCGTGTGTGGACAAAATCGCGTATTGTTGGACAGCGGGAGAAGCCTGTAAAGAGTCTAAATAAAGCAACACTGCACAACCGTTGATGAGGCTATCGTTCAGTAGCGCAGTAGGCTGATGCGAGGATCTTGATGTCCTTTGGTTCGAAAATTTGCTGTGGGAATGCATCGCGGGCGGGACATACCAAAGTTCTGAGGATTCCAGGGATAATAACGGTAGTCTCATTCATCGGTGGTACTGCGTCAATGATGACTCGCTAGATAAACTATGAATGCATGGACGCCTGGTAAGGAAAGATGACTTACCTGGGGAGTGTGCCAGGTGATGAGAGCACGAGGGTCAGCTGGGATATCGATGTCCTCTTCGTCTTCACTGTCAAGAGTGTCAACGTTTATGATGTCATCGAGGGCAAGGTGTTCAGGTGGAGGATCATCGAAAAACGTAGCGGTAACCTCCGGATCCTCTGCGCCCTCTTCCTCCTCCACAGAAGTGGTGCATGATATCAATGGAACCCAGTGAAGTGCACATTCTTGGGAGGCACCTGAGATCCGCATCGCCAATGATTCAGCGTGTCTTGCGCGAGATTCAAATCGTAATGGTGACACAAGTGGGTTGGACCAGCGAATTTGAAGATGTCGGAGATGCTCCCACCGCTGACGCAGTAAGATGGAAAATCTGATATCTGTGAAGGAATTAGTGCATTGATCGAAGGTGACATAAAGGAAGGTACACACTTTCAGGCAACTGTAGAGCGAGTTCTATTGCAGCGAGTTCATCGCCAAACCACCTGCAAAGGTTGTCAGCTTCTAGCCCAAGCCGTCTCTGCTCCTCGATGCATCTATCACGCTTTAACATAGCGCGTATCCCATCACGGACATCCTGATCATCCAGCCAACGAGGAACGTCGCCCACTGAAGGTGTAATCCAAATGTCCTCCATCAATGTTTGATCATTACGGAGTTCATTCAGCTTGGTAGGGAGAGGCGTCGGAAGAGGGATACTGCAATCTGGTTCGTATAGTTCTTCAAGGCGTTCGCAGTATCCATTGAATTTGCGTAGTGCGGCCAGTAAGGCTGGTTGTCGCTTTGATATGGCCTTTCGGGTCTGCTGGTGAAGTTTGGTCCCTGCAAAGTGTGAACACACGTCACTGAGCGAGTCTATCCACCTACCTAATGCTTGTTGTGTGCCGCCGACAGCACGATCGAGTTTGTCCCACTCGAAGAAGCTCCCAATTGCGCGCTTCCGGATGTTGATCTTCAGGTCCCGTGCTAAGAGAAGTGTGCGAACGAATTCGACGTTGATTCCTTCTAGCTCAGGGAACCTGTCGTGAACGTTGAGGGAAGCATATAACACATCCACCTTGTCCATGAGGCGCTGGTGACTTCGTTCGAGGCTCTCGATCGCATCACGCGTGCATTGGGACGCATTTCCCTTCGATATCACCTCGCTCGTGGCTTGAAGTGCCTTCTCTGAGGCATCAAGGTCACCTTGGAGGGCAAACACAGTGTCCAGCTCTTTCTTGAGCCGAGCAGGGGCATCTATAGAATAGAGTTAGAGATGGTCAGGCTGACGAAGTAAATTGAACGGACGAGCACGGATAGACAACTGTGACTGTCGTTGCAGAGCCCATTGATGTCGCAGATCTTCAATTGTCGCATCGCACTCACTCAGCGTGGCCTGTGCAGCTGTCCCTTGCTCATCAATCCCTCGTTTAAGTCGACGCCGGATCCAGTCCCCAAGGTCAGCGCGCATCTCAAGACCGATAGCAGCAGCTTGTCGGTCAAGTAGCCATAACCGACGTTGTCTCTATAGTAACTCAAATATCAGTAGAAATGATACAAAAATTGAGGGCACTTACTGACGAAGAGCGCTGGATACCTATCAAGCGGATAAACCTCGACCATAGTCTCTCAGTGCCTTCTCCATCTGAAAGGCCAAGACCTTCGCATATTCGTGGGTTATAAATAAGTTGGCACGACCATTCATGCCCATAGGCATGCATTGCGGTGGTTGCGAATCGCAAGCGCTTTGTTACAGTTTCAGCAAGTATGTCGTACTTGAAGGGATCAGCAATGAGGTTCGAAGAATTACAGAAATGACTCACCTGACTTAAAGATCGTGCAAGAACACATCCCACATCATACAGAGTAACAACTGTTGTGCCTCCAGGTATTAAAGCAAAGAGGTGATCGATTAGGGCGACAGCATATTTTTGCTGCTCACCTGGGGTGTCAATGTTTGCAAAGAAGAGGGGAATGTCGTGTCGACATATCAATGCCATGACTCCCGTGTTGTCGAAGCTGTCCATGGCTGCTTTCTGCTTCTTCCCATCGGCGGCCTCGTACGAATTCTCGCACAGGTCGATAGCCTCATGAGGTACAAGTGGTGCATGCGGCTTTGGAGCAGACTTGCGAGTGCGATCAATGTGTCGACCAATGGCGTCGACCTGAGCTTTCGGTAAGAAGTAGGAGGGATCATAGAAGTGAGGTGAATCGCCTGCTGAACGCCGATGTCGATGATGGAAGTTGCCATCAGTAGCGACATGAATATCACCGCCTTCTTCCAGCTTCCTGCCAAAGACGACTCCTCCAAAACAGGCAGGGCAACGCTGAAGAAGGATCGCGGCACAGCGCTCGCGTGGAATCACGTCTACAGTGGGAATAAATGGTGCGGGATGCTCTGGAGGTTCTCGAGAGGCCTCTATGAGGTCTCGGCTTGCTTGAACAGCGCGTTCAAGCTGGGATTCAAGCTCCACCTGTAAGACGTCAAACCAAAGAATGGCTTGACCAAGACTTCGCCGGAAAGGCTCTTGAATGAATTCGCCCTAAGTTTTGTAAGAATCGAAGGAACTCAACATAGATTCACTTACTTTGCCATTGGTCATACGAAAACCTCTACGGACGTAATGCGTGTGAAGGGCAGATGCGAGTGCATTTACAGCATCACAGGAGCGCTCGAAAAGCGCACGATAGAACGCGAGCAAGTCCGTAGACACTGCCATACGCGGCTGGGAGGGTGAAGTGGGGAACAAACCGTGCAGAATCAGGACTTGAGCTGCAGTAGCGCATCTGCAGCTCAAGACGTCGAGGGAGGTGAAACCTTGGAAATCATTGATGAATTGAAGCATTCAATAGCTAGGGACTTACTATCGAAGAATAGTCCAATCAAGGTCGTGCGCCTTTGTGCACATTTCTGGGAGCGACATGCAGACAAGACCGTTGAAGGTCGCTCGAGAATCTTGCCGACGGTCCTCTGAGTATACCCTGAGTTGAACATCAACGAGTGTGGGTATCAGTGTTTTCCAGGTATCGTATAAGCGTGCGGCGGCAACATCAGGTAGAATTCGATGACTTTTAATACATTCAGAGGTGTTCAGTGGCGGAACAGATTCGTCAGGTTGAATAAGTGGAAAAACTTTGTTTTCGATGAAGGAATCCTCGTAAGCATCGGCGGGAGTGTTCTCGATATCAGGTGAGGTGGAAGTAGTGGTTGGTTCAGAACTTGAAGTTGGTTTTCCTGCGAGGAGGGCTGCTAACTTGGCTTGTAGTTTATCTTGCTTTGCTTTCTGCCCGGGCAGCTCGACTAACGTCTGGGTCTTGAGTTTGTTTCTGGGTTTCCGTGGACTGACGAATTGGGCGCCCAATCCAGATGTTGTGAGCTGGGCAGCACGTGTATTTGAGGGCTGGGGAGCCATAAAAGTGAAGGTAGAACGCGAGTTGGATATTTTTATTTCTAAATTAAGGTAATAATACAGGACATTTTCATGTAAGTATGAGGGCAACGAGGTGGCATCCTAGGTGCATGTGAGGCACGCGAGCAACCCAGTGGGAGGGCAACAAGGTGGTGGGGGAGGGCAACGAGTCATGATTTTATTTTTAGAACAGCCCTAAAATTAGATTGGCGAATCCTGGGCCTCTCAGGCCAGTTTCCCATAACATAGAAACCCGGCCTAAGAGGCTACCTTTTACCTCCGAAAACTACTGCCTGAGGTGCGCCCATCCAGATTACTCAAGATCAAAGCTCACAATTGTTATGCCACAAGTATAGGCGGGGGCAGGGGAACCAGTCCCTGTATCAAGACTGATGTTAGATTCCGTGAAAATTTAATCTATGAGTATTACGAACTAGGATAGTTCTAACAACAGAGACTCGACAGAGTCTTTCAGCTGTTGAGATTCGTAAAGCCCTTCAGAAAAGAAGGGGTTCTGTAAAGACTTAATTGAAGGAGTGCTTCGACTAAGAATGCTGGTTCAGACAACTTAAGATTGGAGGTCTTAAGCGAAGGAAGTTCTGGTAAAACCTAGTAAGATTCAAGTGAAGTTCTACAAAGCTAATACACGTGCTTAAATAAGTCAATATGCGTGCACAGACCAAGGTAGTCGTGAGATATAAGTACATGATCCAAGAAAGGTAAGTGATCATAGATGGAAGGTGTGTTATGGAATAAAGAGAGAAAAGAAGCAGAAGAAAAATGTTATTGTAACAATGAGTAGAGCCAGCTGGGTGCGGGACAGCAAATATACAAAACATGTTAAATTTTGACTATGGTAACAGGGTACTAAATTTAATCCTGTTTGACAGCAGTCAGACGCTGATGCTCAAAATTTTAGGAATGACTGTACTTACATGACATAGAGATAGAATGACAACACAATCACTCGAAATCTCCCATCGAGCAAAGTGGCTAACAACCCAAGATACCTTGACATTTTCTAAGTGACTACTGCAGCTTGACGAATACAATTTTGCGGGAAAATCAGGATACACAGCAAATGGATCAATAGTGTCGTGACGATCGAATGGGAGCTGTCTGTGTAAAGCAAACACCAGTTCACCTGTGGGCGTCGTGTAGATATGTTGAATACTGCCAGGGACAGGAGATAATAACCGGTCACCCTGAGGATAAAAAAGAACCTGACTATTTCCAACATGCATTGAGGCTCTGCTGTAGATAATACTGTTAAATTTTAGTCTTGCACGCAATACCGCCTTCTGTCATTTGATAAGGGCATACAAGTCTTTGGGTATGACGACAGGTAGAGCGGAGGAGGGAACCTGTACACTGTCGTCCAAGGGATCTTCAGCAAGTTCTTCATTGAGGCTTGCAGCGCTTTTGGGAGCATACATTCTGTCAAACAGAACTTTGCACTCCTGAATAGCTGGCAGACAATCTGCTCGACTGAGCCAACAGCAAAGCTTCGCAGTCCTAATAAAAGAGTGTAGCATCATAGCTTCCAACTCGCCTTGCAAAAAATCAGTCCATACCACTCTAACTGACGCTCCATAATGACTCACCTGACTTGTGATTAACTGGAAGATGCTGGAGTATTCCGATTAAACGTTCAAAAGGAAAGCACCACCAAGAGTGGGCAGGTCCAAATAGAAGTAAGACGTCATATATGTGGAAGGCGGCGTGGTGATTTGGACGCAGAGCGAAGGTGGAGTGTATCTTTGTCAAGTTTGCGACATACATAACGTGCGATGTGGGAACGATAAGCATGTGCTCTATCTGTGGTTGCTGTTCGGGCACACACGAGATATACTGCACAAACAAGTTCCATCGTGTGATTGAGAACGGTTCTAAGGAGGGTTCCAACTTCATCGGAAGGATGCAAGGTGTCAGCCCCCCACAAACTGATAAGGGCGATGGGAATGTAGACAGTGATCAGTGAGCGCCACTAGTCAGCCTTGATTGTCCCGGCAGATGTGCTTCCAAAATTACTCGGGACTGAACCAAACCAAGTTGGAACGGTCATCTCCTGGATAACATCTTGAACACGAATGAGCACATCTGGAGACACAAACCGGTGTTCCTTCTTGGGGGCAGCAAAAGGTTTTCTGTGGCGCTAAAAAATAACATAGGAAACTCGCAAAAAGGCCATGGCACATCAAAGAACTTACCCATTCTACAAGAGCCTTAGTATAGTCAATTTTGAACATTCTACCAGATTTTTGAGGAATGCATCCCAAGACACTGCAAATGAACTTGAGAGGTACTGCATTCTTGTGAGACAAAGAATTCTTTAGCTTGTCAAGGTCGTCATCTAATTTGTCATCAGAAGAAGACAGCTGCGAAACAAGGAGTGTGTGTATAGCAGAGACCTGAGTCATTTCCTTGGTTGACATCGTCCCTGGAGGCACATCGAACATGTCACATGAAAAGGCTGGAGGAGCTGAAGTTGATGAGGTGGGCGTGGTTACTGTAGTCAGGCCAAGAAGGTTATGGGTATGGTGCTGGACCAAACCTTCCAATATGCAATGCATTGGATCAATAACAAGCTGGCATGAAGGATCCCAGTATGGAAAACACCACAGCTCTGAATAACGGACACCATGATCTTTGAATAGCCTCCCACGTTTGGAGGTCGTCGCAGCATCCCTCCACTGCTCAGCAAACTCCCATAGTCTATCTTTATCCCGAAGTTCCCAACGCTCGAAGTCCACTCTACCATAGGTGGTCTTGTGGTAGCAATTGCATGTGCTGCAATAAAAGTGGCTACCTGTTCCAGCCAAAGAAGCGAGGTGACGAGTGGCAGGAAGATCGCACACAGCAAGAGCGAGAGCGCTGCGAGTGAGCCAGCCGGTAGGATAGCAAGCCGTTTTGGAAAGTTTGAGACCGCGCTTCAAAGAATCCACCATGTCATCGATGAGTGGTCGGATGTAATGATTAAGATGCTCGAGTGATGGTTGTTTCGGACCCGGGATGATGCCTGCAAGATACAAATTTTCAGGCTTGTACCTAATATCTGATGGCAAATTCAAGCATGCCATAGAAATGATTCCAGATGAGGTGCTAGCACCACGCAAGTTCATACCCTCCGGATTGAAGAAGTCAATGTGTAGGGCAAAGGCATAACGTCCCTCCTCTCCTCTATCAATAAAAAGGGAACTTGGCTGTGGGCCACAAAACTGACAAAGAAATTGAGCTTCGAATGCATTTTTCATCAAGGGTGGATGCAGAGAGTCAATTGAGTCCTGCAAATCATTGCAAGCCTGATCCATCGCAGCCTCAATATCTGCACAGGAAAGGAGACCAGTGAGATAGTCTTTGAAATCATGGTACACAAATGTCTTCTTCAGATGGAGTAATCCATCGTGGCCATGTTCGAGTACTGGCTGGCCACATTCGGCCTCTGGTGTGGGTCTATGTGCGCAACATTCGGGATATGTAGGGATAGTCGAGCCTTCTGCATAATGAGAGCCATAAGTGCAATGACAGCTGGGGCAGATTGCATATACAACAGTTTTCCCGGTGAGATGGAATTTTGTGAGCGTGGTTTCGAAAGTTATCAGGATTTGCCTCAGCACATTTTCATGGGAAGAGCTGAGGCTACCATCCGATCTCTGGAACGTGAGGAATAGCAGGACTGAAATGAGTCTCATGATGAAGTCACAGCCTCATCTACTGACCCCCATGATGACTTTACACATCACACCAATGAATAATGCGACCTGTGCAATTTCATTGTAGTGATTTACAGGAGATTGATAGTGAACGTCTATTGATTGATGAGCACAGCACCATGATTAAAATGGACAATGCTGACCAGTATCGAAACTCGACTGGTTTGTCCCTTGCGGAAGGCTTGCAACTGTTGAACTGGGCTTCTAAAGCATCTATCTCCAACATAATTGCCTCCTTCTGTGCGACCACAAGCTCCACCTTCTGTTTCACGTTCTCCACAGCTTTGTGAAGCAAGAGTAGCTTGCGACAAACATTGTCGGAATTACCAGCAGATAATAAGTGGAAACACCGCTCAACACGCAACTTGATATTATCGAGAACTTTCAAGTCCGTCATGGTTCACCAATTTCTGTTCCTTGGTCTGCCGATTTCTGCGCCTTTGGGTGTCTTGTGCAACAAAGGGTCGGACAGTGTGAGTCGCTCAAGATCATCTGCTAGAGTTGGAATAGATAGTGGGGGAATAAGATTGGGTTGTTCCGGCTCAGGGCCATGTACAGGAGTAGCGGCATGAGATATGTCCGTCCTTGCAGAGACAGCGATAGGTGGATTGCTGTCAGTCAGAATGAGTGTGCAGAGTTGAGAGGCTACCAAGTTTACACTATCATCCTGCCCGACAGAGTCAGCTGCATGAGCAAGCACAACATGTTCGGCCTGTCCATGCTGGGTACGTTGGAGATGGGCTGCCATGAGATGTTCTGCAATGAGCACCCCCTTAGGCGTGCCATTCTCTGTACGACCACCATTTTCGATGCACTCCTGGCAGGTGCACCATTTATACACTGCACAGGATGCAGGCATAAAGGGCAGAGGTGGCTACAATAAGACAGCCTCTTGTCAGTCGTGGGATTGATTCTGGATGATCACGATGAAGTGGAGGGTCCAAGTGCAGGGAGGCAAAAAAATGACGTATTTGTAGTGATGAAACCAACAAAAAGAACAATGGTTGCTGGAATACAACAGAATGTCAATAACAGCAGCACGTCTGATACAACAACGTTACCTTCAATAATAACTACCAAACCAGGAAATGAATGTAGGGCACCCTGAAATGAGCACGAATATAGATGCCATCATCTTCAAAATGATGGCCTTCAATTCTGAAGGCTGGGGCTCGACCGAGGGAACAAAGAAGGGACTCTTGAAGACCAGAAGTTGCAGATGTTGTCCAGGGATGAGGTATATCATCTGTAAGAGCAGGAAAATTCAAGTGAGTGTGAGTATAGGAAATGATAGGCAAAACGAAGTTCTCCACAAAGTAGGCAGATGGCCCTCGATGCAGATGCCAGGCAGAATATAAAGGATGCGCACCTCCGTTCTCAGGGAAAGGATACCAAATCTATTATCAATAACCACCCAGGTGCCATCGTTCCAAAGACGAAGTAAAGCCGCAAGGACAGATATGACAGTACATACAGTCATACTGGGGGATGCAGGAGGCCATTGGGGTCGTTGAGCCAGGGGTGTAGCAAAGGTTAGATATCGACGAAGAAATCAGGGAGGGGCAGACATGACTGTACATACAGTCATGCCATTGGGAAGATGGTTAAATGACATGGAGGACAATGGGCTCAATTGTACAAACGGTCAAGCCGAGAAAGGTCATCGAAGGCGAGCTCGACGGTACAAACAGGTTGAGCCCATGCAAGTAAAGATAGATACATACTAAGACTTATGACTTTGGTGGGCGATGACATACACAATAGTCACAAATAGCTTATGTAATACTTTCGTTCCAGCATCCATATTCGAACCTTCATCATGATGGTTCCAACACATTCTCGAGCTCGACGGTACATACCTGTCGAGCTCATTGTTCTCAATCGCCATGATCTTCTTTGAGCACGATGGTATGTACCGTCGTGCTCTTGATCACTGGAATTTCGACCACCACCTCCTCATGACCTTCAAGCCAACATCAGATGCCACACCTCGTCTACAATGTCTCCGAATGGAGCACATCACCTCTTTCTTTGGTTTCCCACTTGGTGATCCTTCAGATCATGCGGGTGTGGTGATAATGCATAACTTTGGTACACCGTCCAGTCTGCAAAAGCCAGTGTCTAATGTCTTCAATCCAGCCGTTCACTTCTCAAGGATCAAGCTATCTCGTTAACCCCTCCACCGTACATACAGTGGAGGGGGCAGCGATTTTTCAGGCCTTCTACGCACTGTCAATCTATTTGTGCAATGGTGCAACTATACTATGCTAGGACGATAGCAATGTCCTTCCTATCTGCATCTACTGTTGCTACTCTGGGATGGTTAGTCTTTTGATCCAGGCTCTTGCGTCTCTCTTTGTCGATCTCTCCACCTGCTTTTTCAGCTAGTTCCATGAGCTTCTTTGCTAGTTCGTGGAGCATCCTGATATCATTCTCGGGTCCTCCTGTATGTCCTTCTGTTTGGCTGTTGTCAAACATCATGGCCACTTTGATGTGTCGCGAAAAGTTGTCAGCTGCATTAACCACCATTGCTGAAGTCATATACTGGTGCAGATTATCTATCACTCTATCCTAAGGTGTGATTTAGTCAAACTGCTGCCAGCCAAATGGTTGACTTACGAAAAACAAGTCTTTATAGTTTACCAGGAACATACTCATCGACAGCACTGCCAGTATTTGCATCAGGATCATCAATGCTCACAAGATGGACCAATAATTCTACGAGGGAGTCTTGGATGCCTTCTGCGCTGCGTAATTGCACACCCATATCTTGATTGCGGTGTTCCCATGCCCTAACGCTGGCGAAGCGCAGGCAATTGTGCAGCGGCCATCAAGATCGCGCGTCTGAAAACCAGTTGAGTGACATTTTTCGTGCCCAATCTCAATGCTTATGGTTATTGTTTGTACCAGGCCAGCATCTGTGTGATGGAGGGTTTCGAGTACCTGCCCCGTCTTCCTATCGAATATATATGCCAGTCCGTTATCACTTCCTCCTACAACTACCTTGCCTTCTTCTCCAAATGCCACTTGCTTTGGGACTGACAAGCTTGGCAAGGCAGTCACAAATGTTCGAACAGGCTCCCCCTTGCCTTCTAGGCGATACAACGTAAAGCCATCTGTTGCGTTGTCCACAACAAAAACCCCACACTTTTGGTACACTGCTGCGTGGCCACTGGGTAATGTCAGTAACATGCATGTCAAGAGCAGTAGCAGCTCACATCAATGATTTACAGCTAACTTCCTCCACTATAGTACCATCTTCATCCTCCAGTTTCATGCTGTTCGATGATTAGCAGGCGAATGTTTAGTGGTAGTGGGACTAACAATTTGCCATCATACAACCCAAATACATAAATGGCTTTGTTATCCATGAATGCTACAGACTTGGATACTGTATTTTCAAGCTGCACTGTGAAGACAGACTGGAGCTGGGAGCACATATTGAGTATGAGAACTTGAACCATCTTGTCTCTTGTTCCAACTGCAATCTGTACGTTGCCTTCAGAAGAAGTTGGATGGCATGATAGGCAAGTAATCTCAAAACCCGATCCAAGTCTCCTTGTGCAAATCTCCTGAAAATTGTTCTATTATTGTCAGTGAAAGGTCAATTGGCATGCCTGGGCGCTCACATCTACGAGACCACGTCGCAAAAATGATATATAACCCAGGCCTGTTCTGTAACAGAGGGTCTCTACTGCGGTTTGCCTCATTGTGGTCCAGACTGCACAACTGACTGTTCCGCGGGATTCATGATGAGATGAACATAGGAGTTCCTTGCGAGAATTGATATCCCAGAGCTTCATCCCTGTGGTGCCTACTTGTTTTTAGCACTGCCTGTGGCTGATTCACTGTCTACTTACCACCACCTGCAAGAATACGACTGTCATTAGAAATTGCAAGCACATGAACAGAACCACTGTAGGTGGTTAAACGAGCTAGTGGCTTGTAGCACTGTGATTGTGTCAACTGCTTGAAAAATGTAGCAAAGAAAGGCATTGTTGTGGATAAGATGATCTACTGTAGTCACCCGCTCATAGCATATTTATCTGTGCCTCTCATTTGTTGTCAGACTTTCTGCTTCTAGACTTTTGTTTTTCAGATAACAACTTCCAATTATTTCAGAGTACTGTACAATTGCCCTTCGCGATGGTGCAGCATTAAAAGGAGCGTGTACAATTACCTTTACCAATCTGCTACAGTATTAAAATCCTTACGGAAGTTCATACAATTACCCTTTCTAATCCACACTGCAGCAGCTTTAAGACCTTATGGGGTTCGTACAATTACCTGTGCTGTATTAAGACCCTTATGAGGTTCACACAATTACCCTCACTATACTGCAGTGTTAACAAAAAGTACATTTCAGATACTATTGTTGTGCTTGATTACTGGTTCGGCTCCCCGCTGTTGCCGGCAACTACATCCCCAAACTAGACACCTATTACGAAGAGTTAAAAAGTAGGTTATTGCCTTGGTAACTTAGGTGCCAAGCTCTAAATTTAAAAACCATACTACTACCATAATCTTCATTGCTCACTCTTATTACCACTTCTTACATTGTTATCAATCTATCAGCATGGTGAACACTCACACATATATCCTTCCAACATCTTCTGTAAGTTATCCCAACTTTTCTCGCACCTTTGTTTACCTTCAAATCAGACCCCCAAGCTTCACCTGTGGTGCAGGTTGTACTCTACATTGTGGAACAGACCTCGTCAGGTCATGATGTTGACATGATGCTCTGGTCACTCTCGCAGTGCTCAGCGCTTTCCAATTCCTGAAAGCCTCTTGGAGGAGGCTACTGTGCAACCTTATGTTCACAACTTCTTTGTCACTGTGCACGAAGGGAGACACACCTATCAATTCTAAATAGGCATGGTCAGGGTTCTGATAGGCTAGCTTGGTTTTGGAGAATCAACAGTGCAGAGGACAGCCAGAAGAGCGAGTGGATGAATGAATGTGAGTTTTAATCTTATCTGATTTTTATCAAGGTACTGAGCTTATGTTCCCCATTCCTAGTTTATTGAGTCAATTGGTTGAAAGCAAAAGCACGATATGACCATTGGAGTGAAGAGCTGAAGTTGGTACAGCATGAAATGTGTTGGACAGTATGGTGGTTTCAGAAGCAGGAGTCAGAGTGGAGAGCAAGGGCAGATGAAAGCATCAAGAATGGGCATAGGGCATATGCTGAAAAGCAGGCTTCTATGTAGGCTGAGTTTGTAGCTGAGGGCATGAAGAGTTTTCAAGGAAAATGGAGCATGACAAGTTGATATTAAAGATGGCTTCATAATGTAATTACTTGACTTCTAAACATACCAGATGAGGTTAGGTGTCCTCGCCCAAATATTGTAATAGTAGGCCAGCCCATGATGGTGTGCAGCCAGCCTTACATATATTACAGGCTGCAACAGCAGGCTGGCCAATGTGGGATGGGTGGCTGGCCACTGTATACATACTGCACAGCCCGTCTGGCCGGCTCGGGTATAAGTGCCAGCTAAGCCGGCCGGCCCAGAGGTGCAGGCTGCAACAGCAGGCTGGCCCATATAGAATATGGCACTATATGACCAGCTGTCCACCTCATACAGACTGCACAGACTATCTGGCCAACTGAGGAATGCTGGCTTAGCACATCAGGCTGCAATATAAGCAACAAAACTATTGCAATGTTGGCATGATCAAGCTGTGGTTGATGTAGCATTCATGTAAGCAGTCCAGCTTAAAAGTAGCCATGACCATGCACAAAACAAGTCTGGTACATAACACAGTCCAGCAAGCTGGGGTGTAGGTGGCAACCAGGCCAGCCGGACCAGTATTACATACTGTACAATATGTCAGGCCAGCTATGGTATAGAACACAGCCAGGCCGGCCAACCTAGTGTTACAGGGTGTAACAACAGGCTGGCCCAGCCAGACTTTGCTAATCTTATCAGACTTGGCTGTGGTATAGGTGACAAGCCAAGTTGGCCGGCCCAGTATTACATACTGCACAACCTGTCTGGCCAGCTTGGGTATAGAATACAGCCAGGCCGGCCAGCCCAGTATTACAGGGTGCAATACCTTCTATGTCTATGAGTGAAAGAAAATGAATGGTTTCTGTAGTGAGCACATCATTTTCATGATACTCATTTCAGATGCTCACCTTCTATATCTATAAGTGAGAGAGAGTGAATCGTTTCAGTTGCTAGCACATCATTGCCATGAAAATGATATACAAGCAACAGAAATGATCCACTTTCTCTCACTTATAGATATAGAAGGTGAACTACACAGGCTCAACCAGCCTGTTGTTTTCTATCTCTATAAGTGAGAGAAAGTGAATCGTTTCTGTTGCACAACAGAAACAATTCACTTTCTCTCACTTATAGATATAGAAGGTGAGCATCTGAAATAGTGAGGCTTAAACAGTAGATAATCAGACTTACTCTACTAAAGGAGACTGGCTGTGAGATTCCAGCATGGGCCAGCCTGTTGTTGCATCCTGTAATACTGGGCTGGCCAGCCTGGTTGTGTCCTATACCCCAGCAGGCCAGACAAGCTATGCAGTGTGTAATACTGGGCCAGCCCACATGGCTTTCACCAATACCCTAGCCAAGTCTGGCTGGGCCAGCCTGTTGTTGCACCCTGTAATACTGGGTCGGCCAGCCTGGCTGTTTTCTATATCCAAGCTGGCCAGACAAGCTGTGCAATATGTAATACCGGGCCAACCGATCTGACCTTCACCTATACTCCAGCTTGCTGGACAGTGACATGCACCAAACTTGTTTTGTGCATGATTGTGGCTACTTTTAAGCCTTAATGTTCCTCACTTTGAATCTTTCTGGACTGCTTACTTGAATGCCACATCAACCACAGTTTGATTTTCCTAACATTGCAATAGTTGTGTTGCTTATATTGCAGCCTGATATGCTGGGCCAGCCATTCTGGCTGTGATTATACCCCAGTCTGCTGGACAGCTTACTCAAATGCTGCATCAACTGCAGCTTTGAAGTGAGGTTGAGTGCACTTTCTACCTACCTCAGAGGCAGGTAGGTCATCATGGTAGCAGTATGCTAGCTAGCCCCCTTCTTCATACTGCATATACAGGTTGGCCCATGTGGCTCACAAAGGTGAAATTCAATCTGCAGCTGGCCTGCCCCCTTCCATATAACACAGAGGTAGGCAGGCCTAATGCACCATTTGGCACAAGTATGTCAGCCGGCCCCCTCTTACACACTGCACATCAGGGCTGGCCCATTCAGCTGAAATTTAATTTGTAGCTGGCCGGCCCCCTTTCACATATTGCAGAGATAGGTAGGCTGAATGCATCATTTGGGAGAGGTATGTTGGCCGGCCCCCTCTTACACACTGCACATCAGGGCTGGCCCATTCTGCTAACATCAACCTGGCCGGCTGGCCCCTTCCTACACCTCTGATATTTTTTTATGTGAGGCATCGGCCTGCTAGGGTTCTACAGCATCGGCTGAGCCTGGTTTTACATGGACCGGCCAGCATCCAGTAATCCAGGTTTTGCAGGCCAATGTACACGTCCTATGACAGGGTTCTACAGTAGAAGTGACTGAAGGGTCTGGTCTCAGACGGATAATTACACAGGAGGGATGTACATATCTTACGCATGGATAGCTAAACTGGAGGATGTATTGGGGTTTTTGGCTAATAAGCCAGTTATGATATATCCTTCTCCCACCAACAGGTGCTTGCCGATTAAAGGAGGTCTTATCCCGTGCGGAAGCACCGAGCTTTGACTTCTTGTCCTCGTCATGATGCCTGCCGTCTGATAAGAAGTGGGACTCATATATGTCTGCAAAGGCCGAGAAGTCAGAGAGTTCAACTCTTCGAGAGTTTGCGGCCCTGTTCCTAACGGCTTTGTCAAATCTAATGATTCTCTCATGCGCTCACTCGACACTGTGGTCAAATTTGTCGTTGATGTATTCCCCATAGGCGGCGAGCTCATCCTCTCAATGAGGGAATGCAAACTTAATGGCCCTTGAGGCTCTATTCCATGCCACAGACCATTGTGCAGAGGTAGTGATCTTCTTCAAGACTGCTTCAGTAGCGGTGACACTGTGGAGAACTTGATCTCAATGTCCCCAATGGTTTCGGTACATTTGTCAATGCTGCACAAGGAGGAGATAATGGAGTGTACGGTGTCAAGATTAATGCATTTTCCAGCAAAAATTTCTGCCCATCCGGCTTCATGGAATTCCGGGCAGCAGCGATGGTACATGAGTCTTCGCCGAACCTCTTTAGGGACTTGCAACCAGTTGAGTAGGATTTCATTGGTGTGTGTGTGATTGGCTGAAAGTTGGCCTTGCAACCTGGCACTAGTGCATACCAACTTCGTGCTCATGCTGCATATAGGTAAGGCAATCTCCGACCGGTGACTATTGACTATTTTTAACAAGAGAGGCTTGATGCGGTGAGACAATATACCTGACACTGCATCTGAAAACCAACATTAGAATCTAGATGAATGAATTAGAGGTAGTAATACGACAAATTGACAACACAGCACTAACGCACACTAATATGGACAGAGGACAAGCACTGTAAATTTGGTGCGAAGTGAATACTACATCCCTCTATCTTGTCAAGTTCGATCTGCCCTCTATATTCTCTACCACCATATCAAGCTCCAACCATGGTATATCGTAGTGCTGCCGAAGTCCAATTCAGTTCAGTTCTTGGGGCAAATTTTCCGAACGCCGAACCGAACCATAGGTTCGGTTCAGCCATTTGGTCGAACCCTGGACCGAACGTGTTCGGGAGGGTCCGGTTTGCATTCGAACCAGGTTCAACTAAGCTTGGACCATCTGTGGTTGTATAGGCTCGAGACCATGAGTTGTCATGTAATTTGAGTCGGACAGACAACGAAAAGACTCTAACACAAGGAGAACTTCTTTGTACAAAGATTGAATGCAAGTTTCTAAAATAAACACATTTTATTTTCCCGGTGCACATAGTTCCCTGATCACATTCTCATTGATCCTCTTCTCTAAACATATCTCAAACGCAGCAGTATGTACGGTTGCAGTATTCGAGATTGCAAGCGTGTCAATCTTCGCTGCAGGATTCTCTGAAAGGCGGAAAGCCCAGAGAATTATGGTGATCAAAGGCTAGCGGGCACATGGGAGAGGAGCTAGGAAGAGAATATATATCTCAGTCTCATTTAGAAGGACTCATAGTACAGATCTAGTACCTAGGAAGAGAATATATCTATGGGTATGTTTGGCTCTTGTGTGATAACGGAAGGGGGAACATAAGCTTACATCTCAGTCTTGTTTAGAAGGACTGAGATGCTCAAACAAATGGTACATAGTTTTAATGTAGTTAGCATAGTGATAGGAAATTTTACGTAGCGTAGGAGTATATTATCGGGTTGATGACCGACGTCAATGACGTCAGTCGACTGCGCTCGCAAGGTCTCACTTTGACGTTTCGGACATCTCGCATCCGGACTTTGATCCCTCCTCCAATACTCCCCCTCAAGCGCTGTCGAAGTGCATGAGATGACATAGCTTCTGCAACCTAGGACGAGGTAAAGGCTTGGTAAAAGCATCGGCTATGTTGTTGTCCGTCGGGCAATAGGTGAGTGCAAACGTTCAGTTTCTGACGTGAGTTCTGATGAAATGGTAGTGAAGGTCGATATGCTTGGTGCATGAGTGGAATTTGTTATTAGAGGTGAGGGCTATAGCAGCCTGATTGTCGCAGTAGATCTGCGTTGGGAGAGTAGGGGGCCTGTATAGCTCGTCGAGGAGGATCTGCAGGTAGAGGATCTCTCGTCCAACAGTTGTCAACACAATGTATTCGGCCTCAGCTGTCGATAACACGATTATTGGCTGTTTTCGGGCGCTCCAGGCAACTGGTCCGCCATTGAGCAGGACAATGTAGCCTGATGTGGAGTGACGGTGCACCTGAGAGGCCCAATCTGCATCTACATAGGCTTCAAGCCCACTATCAGTCCCTCCAAGGGTTATACCATAGTCGCTAGTACCCTTTAGGTAGCGTAGTACGCGCTTTGTCGCTTCCCAATGAGCAGTTCCGGGATTGCACATAAATTGCGAAAGTGTCGCTATGGAGAAAGCTATGTCAGGGTGTGTGCTAGTAGCAGCGTACATTAGCGAGCCAATGGCTCGCTGATAGGGGATGTCGTGCATCGCTTCGAGTTGAGTGTGAGTGGAGGGTGAGTGCGCATCAGATAAGTCTGCGCCAGGCTCCATTGGTGTTTGGGTGCTCTTCACATCAGTGAGGTAGAAGCGCTGTAGGATAGTGTCAATGTAAGCATGCTGAGATAGGGTGATGGTGCGTTCAATACGGTTACGCTCGACTTTAAGTCCCAGCAACCAATTGAGTTCACCTAAGTCTGAGATCTCGAAGTATTTTGTGAGCTCGCTCTTGAACTTCACGATGTGCCGGAGGTGCTTCGAGGTCACCGCCATATCATCGACGGATACAGTAACGACGGTGTGCTCATCGTCCAAATGTCGGTAGTACATGGCCTGATCGACCTGTGAGCGTTTGAAGTCCATCTTCACGAACACTGCAGCTAATTCCTCAGATCACTCATATCCAGCCTGCTTTAAACCCGGTAGACTCCTCAGCAACTTCAAGACCTTCTTCTCATCTCCTTCCCTCAAATACCCCGGTGGCGCCTGCATATAACTGTCTTCCTTTAGTTCCACGTAGAGGTAAGCTGACTTGATGTCTACTTGATGTATCTCCCAATCTTCTTGTGCAGCCATCGTTAGGATGGTCCATATTGTGGACATATTCAAGGTAGGGGCAAACATATTGAAGTAGTCGACCCCGAACTTCTGTCGTTGACCATTCGCGACCAATCGGGCTCGGAGTTTTAGTTTCTCGCTGTTGGGTCCTTGTTTTGTCGCCAAGACATAATGACACGGAATGAGGTTTGCACACGCCGGTAAGTCAACAATCTCCCACGTGCCTAACTTCTCAAGTTGGCTGATTTCATAATCAATGGCCTCTTGCCACTCTATCGCATCAGGCCCGTTCAAGGCTTGCTGGTACGTGACCTCCGGCTCCACTGCAGCGAAGGCGTACTGCCTGGTGAGTACTACCTCATCTATGAAGTCTGACTCTGCAGGTTCAAATACCTGCTCTGCCGCTATTGTGGCATGCTCCCCCTGTTGTAATGAGGCATAATAGCCAGGGGGAGGTCTTGGCCTGCTCTCGCGAGACGCTGGAGTTGGGACGGAGACGGGTGGTGTTGGCATTGGCGATTGTTGGGCACTGGGTGGTGTTGGCATTTGTGGCTGGGTGCTACTGGATGTGGGCTGGGCGCTACTGGAGGATATGATGGACTCCCCCTCGCCCAGCGCGACATCCACAACCGCTGGGATGAAGGTGAGGTTCCTTTCGACTGACACGTGCCTCTTTGCTGACCAAAACACCCTGTAACCTTTGCTCTCAGCGTCTATCCCCATGAACACCGCTTCTTCAGTGCGTGCTTCCAGCTTACCGGCATGCTCAACATGAACAAGCACTGGACATCTGAACTCCTGCGCCCTCGATAGATCGGGAGGCTCCTCATAGACCAAACCATATGGTGTCTGGCCTGGGATAGACCTAGATGGGAGGCGGTTCTTTAGCCAAACCACGTAACTGATTGCTTCTGCCCATAGAAACTTCGGTAAGTCCTTTGCAATTAGCATTGCACGAGCGTGTTCAACCAAGGTCCGGTTGAGCCTTTCAGCAACCCCATTTTGTTGGGGGGAGTCATGTACTGTCAGCTCCCGACTAATCCCGCGGCTCTTCAGGTGTGCGTCAAAATCCGCAGAGAGATATTCACCACCTCTGTCAGACCAAAGGGTTTTGATCCGGCGACTATGCTTGTTGGTGAGTCAGGCCTCGTATGCCTTGAATGCCTCTAACGCTTCGCTTTTGTGCTTCAGAAAAGTCACTTGGGTCTCACGGGAATAATTGTCAGTAAACAACATGTAATAGGACGACCCTCCCATACTTGTGGTCTGCGCAGGACCCCATAGGTCCATATGGATGACCTCACCGTAAGTCATCGCTCTCCTTGTTGCCTCTTTTGGGAAAGGCTGATGCGCTGATTTTGCTTTTACACAGGCATCACAGAATTCTTCCTTCGAAGAGGAATCGAGGTCGAGGCCTTTTACTAGTCCGCTGGAGATAGCATGCTTCACGGCGGGTTGGGCTATGTGGCCAAGGATCTTGTGCAGGGTGTGAACAGTGAGCCTAGACTTTGCTATGTTGGCATACTGCTGCTGATGCTTCGCATTCACCATGTATAGGCCTTCAAGCTGCGGAATCTCTGCGATGAGAGTGGCATTGGGGGCAGGTGAGTATATTTTGCACATCTTCCCTTCGAAGTGCACAGCTAATCCCACTGCAGTTATGCAATTTGTGGCGATCAACGTGAACGCCATACGTGGGGCGTGTAGAGCATTCTTCAACGTCACGGTGGTACGCTTATCTCCCAGGGGTAAGTCGATCCTCACATCTCCCTTTCCAACCGCGCTGATTTTGGAACTGTCCGCAGTGTGTATGTCTTGTGGGGGGATTGGGACATAGTTGCTAAACTTTGCCCGATCCAGGCAGAAATGAGATGTCGCTCTGGAATCCATGATCGTGCCACGTCGTTCTGGAGGTATGTTCAAACCTTCTGCTATACTTGCTAAGTCTGATGTGGCTGCAAAAGCATAGTTTTCAGTCTGCTCTTTGTCCGTAGCAGCATTAGCACCTTGCTTTTGGACACGACCACCCCTCCTTCCCCTTTGTGCAGGCCCTTGGCCCTCCTTGCCACCACTGGGGCGCCAACAGTCACTTTTATAATGCCCTTTTCTCTCGCAGTTGAAGCACGTGGCTTCAGGGTTAGATTGAGATGAAGTTCCTGTTCGACTTCTGTTCTGGGAGGTCTTGGCTGAGAGGGCAGAATTAGCACCCTTCTTTGCTGGGCGTCTTTCGGTAAGCAACCTGTGCTCGTACTCTTCAGATATAATATTGATGAGCTTGTAGGGACTAAGTGGCTTCAATGTGATCTTTGCAGCAGTGTTGATCGATGAGAGGAGTGGCCGATAGGATTCCGGCAGGGATGCAAGGATGATGGCGAAAAAATCTCTGTCCTCTATGGCGGCTCCCATGCCTGCCAGGGATTCACGGAGGCAGAGCAATTCACTAAAATGAGCTTTCACATCACCGCTTTCCTCACATCTCATTTCCTGCAGGCGACGTCGCAGGTCTATTTGGACGAGCTCCATTTTACCCTCGTGTATATCACATATTTCGGTCCAGACCTTCGAGGCGAGCTCAAGCTTCTGAACACGAAGGAGCATCCTATCAGTAATTGTACTGAATATTTGTTGTTTAACTAGCGAGTCTTTCTGATAGAACTCGTCTAGCTTCTTGTCCAATGCATCAATCTCGTCCTGCGTAGCCGCCATACCATCTGATTTGGTGGGTAGCTTGGTCTTCGCATCAATTGCATACGGAACAGGCTTCCTTGCACGACCGTCTGCATATCACATCAAGCCTCAGGCACCAATCGCCGTCAATGTTCTCTCCTTGTAGGTTATCCAATTTGTGCTATCTTCAGCAAGTTTGGGGATGTTGAATAGAGCGGAATTTGTGCTGGGAAGTGTGGTATCCATTTTGGCCTGGTCAGGGCTCATAACCTATGGTGATCAAAGGCTAGTGGGCACGTGGGAGAGGAGCTAGGAAGAGAATATATATCTCAGTCTCATTTAGAAGGACTCATAGTACAGATCTAGTACCTAGGAAGAGAATATATCTATGGGTATGTTTAGCTCTTGTGTGATAACGGAAGGGGGAACATAAGCTTACATCTCAGTCTTGTTTAGAAGGACTGAGATGCTCAAACAAATGGTACGTAGTTTTAACGTAGTTAGCATAGTGATAGGAAATTTTACGTAGCGTAGGAGTATATTATCAGGTTGATGACCGACGTCAATGACGTCAGTCGACTGCGCTCGCAAGGTCTCACTTTGACGTTTCGGACATCTCGCATCCGGACTTTGATCCCTCCTCCAATAAGAATAACAGCCGTATTGATGAAGATGGACCGATTCACGACATGTTGACCAGGACACACTCTAGTATTTTCAAGTAAGGCATGAGAAAAGGTGGAAAGATGAACGATACCACTCACCGGCGGCCAAAACCAAAAGTGAAAAACTTGAGATCAGTGATCACCGCGCACAGGTTCGAACCCGTTCGAACCTATTCACTACCAGCCCGAACCCCGAACCTCTGGAAAGGTTCGGTTCTGAGTCTTGGCCGAACCTTGGACCGGACCATGCGTCCGGTTCGGAAAGGTTCAGGTTCGAACCGAGGTTCGGAACCGGACTGCGGCAGCACTAGTATATCGAGCCTCGTTTCAGCTGGGTCAAGCACCACTCATACCACGACAAGTTCTGCCAAACATCTTCGCAGTCTCTGTACTAATATCAACATTCACGCTTACCTATAGTGCTGCTTCAACCATAGCACAATGCACATGCCGCGTCAAACCTCTCGTCATACCTATGTCTCGTCAGTGACATACAATCAACTCCTATAGAATACGAGTCGACACAATACGGCAGGGAAAGCAAACACAGAGCATTCGGTATGTAGATAATTAATAGACCCCAGGAAGTAATCGGTATTTCACCTTCTCCGCCCAGTTCTCCCATTCCTCTCCCATAGCACCTTGCATTATCCTGTCCTCTATAGCGGGTCGGTTGATGGAACCCCAGATACCTAATGTATGTATGAGGCAGCCAATGACAGCTAGCGCCGTCATGAGAGGTACTTGTAGAATTCCAGACTGCCACATCCACGACCCTGGGCTTCCGTACATAACAATGATCCCAACAGATTGAAGAAGGGAACCGGTGTAACTTGGGTGGCGGACGACAGAGTACGGCCCACTCGTCACAAGTTTGTGTTCTTTTCTGAGGCTGAGTTGGAAGCTCCAAAACTTTCCCAACGTCGAGATACAATGAGACCTCAACATTCCCCCGGTCACGATGGCAAGATTACACGCAAGAAAAGTGGGAGTGATCGGCGTGAAATGAAGAGAGCGTAGAAGCTGCACAGCTCGGCGGGCGCCATAGATGCCTGCCGGAATTTTCGAGGGATCTATATGCATGGCAATGATGTTGGCTGCTTCGGCAGAGAGTGGTATGTATGCGCTAACCTGTAATACTGTTCACAAATTCATACAGATAGTACAGGAGCAACACACCTTGAGAACCTTTAGAACGAAAATCAACATACCAGCTGAGCCAAAATAGGTTTCCATCATGGTGGGCTTCAGCTTCTCTTCAGGTGACGGTGGCGGAGAAGAAGCAGCGAATGAAATGTGGACGCCAATGGCTGAGGCTACGAGGAAAGGGATCTTCAAAAGACTCATGGTGCTTCTACTGGTCTGTCTTTAGAGCTTGCGACGTGTTAAATACCCAGCCGAACATTGAGGACGCACGTGCTCCCAGGTCAATAGAATTGTGTCATAGATGGTCGGGGCAGTCATCAATTTGTATCAGCGATCCGAAAAAACAATGTGTACTTATGTCAAAGGTTGAACATAAGTACTAGCCCAAACTATTAATAGACGTGAAAGACACTCGATCAGCCTTGGCAAGATTGTTTGGGGATCATATTCTAGGTTTATAGGCTACTAGCCTTGTCCTCTTGATCCGGCATCCGGATCAGGGTCTTGTGCTTCTCTTGGCATGATAAGCGCGATGATGGAATGGACAAGTTAACATTATTCATCCATACATCGAAGTACTTGCAAGTTCGCAATCAAGGACGTAGAACAGTTTTACAAGATTACTGTCCAACAGTATCAGGGAAGTCAGGATGTATTGAATATATCAGGTCAATCAAATGTACTTCGTTGCCTGAGGAGGATTTAAGTAGTTAGAGCAAGCGAATCGGAATGTGATAATGAGTCGGATACGTAGCTAACGTAGGTAGACACAGCCAGGGACTCATGGACGAAAATTTCTATTCAATGCTCTCTGATCCTTCATCCGTCTCTACGGCTGCTCTCACACTCGTTGCGATTCAGTGGGAGGAGGGGTCCTTGTCCTTAGTACATGGGCTGATGATATCGGCCTTGATCGAACCTATCCCGTTTAGCGTTGATATTGAGGACGAGGCCCAATTACAGGGGAATGTCGACAGGTGAGTCTGATCGATCATCTCCTGCCTTCCCTTCCTTCCGCTCCCGTATGAGATTGGATGATGGTGGGACGGACCTAGTATTTTGTATACGTTCGCGACGAGCTGCAATGGCGATTGTTCAGATGTGCAGAAACGCAGTCTTGTGGGGTTCGTGGGAGGGATTAGATTGACGAGTGAGGAGTGCCTTTACCCGAGGTCATTGCACTAGAGTGCCTGATCCTTGCTTTCTTCCACGGAGTCGAGGAGATATTCACTAGGCCTGGCAGGTGTTGAAACAATCGTGTCCAAGTAACGAAGACTGGTGCCTAGTTAAGTCTACCTCACGGCGTCTAGTACTTAGTACTTGGTATTTTAACAGCACGAAAGCACGTGACCTCGCTGATAAATCTGTAGACTTCGGGTACTATTGTGTCATACTGTCTCCTATTCACCTGATTCTGGCGGTTATTCGTACATACTGTATAGAAGACCAACAGCATTCATAATTAGTGAGGAGACAACATAGCAAACTCCAGTAAGATATCAAGGCGTAATTTTTCTTGCAAGTTATGTGGTAGTGCCATGAGAGCACGGAATTTTTGTTATTTCTAGTCTGGGTATTAAACTGGGTGACTATCCGTAGGGTAAATAATAAGGAATAGATTAAAACGGACTTTAAAACATATTTGCAAAAGATAATCTGAATAGAATACTAAACCGTAGCCTATATGGAATAAACTAATCTGTATTTTCTTGGTCAGAACTCCGATGGAAGACGTACTGCTACAGTACGCTCTGGTGAACGACGCTGAAGAGATGGCACTTCTCGATGATGAAGAAGATGCCACAATGTTAGCAGCCATGCTCGTTGCCGGCGCTGAGCTTGCTCGACTCGATCGCATCAATACACGGAACCCTAGAAGACTTTACCTTTGTCGTGCTCAGCTACTTCCTGATCCACATTGCAATACTCCATGGCAACTACTGTATGAAAGCCAGAATGATCGTGCCTTTATTACCACCATGGGCATTGATGCCCCGACTTTTGCATTCATTCTGACTTCTGGCTTTGCCAGCCAATGGTACGAGAGGCCCGTCACACGTCCTGACATCAATTTGCATGGCATCGCTCGCCTGAATCGGCGTTCACTTAATGCTGGTGGGGTACTGGGCCTCATACTTCACTATCTCAACTCCACCATGCGGGAGACTAGCCTCCAACAGATATTCGCTTTGGTTCCCGCCACTGTTTCCCGCTATCTCACATCTGGACTGCCCATACTCTTACAAACTCTCCGTTCTATGACTGATGCCCGAATTCAATGGCCACGGGGACCCGATTTTGAACAGTGTAGTGTGCTCGTGATCGCACGTCACCCACGACTGCAAGGCGCCTTCGGAAGCATCGACGGGCTCAAATTGCCTGTGCAAACTTCCGAGGATGATGAGATCGAAAATGCTACATACAATGGGTGGCTTTCTGAGCACTTCATAAGTTCCGTCATAACATTTTCAGCTGAAGGTATGTTTTCTCGTCTTCTGCTATAGTTTGTACTTAATTTTATATTCACAAAGGCATCGTGATTGCAGCCAGGACCAATGCGCCTGGTAGCTGGCATGATTCTCGCCTCGCATCCCGCATCTATACTCAACTTCAACTCCACACGCCTCCCGACTATTACATTGTCGCAGATACCGCCTTCCCTCGTGGAACGTCCTCCATTAATGGGCGCATTCGTGCACCTCTGAAACATGGCCAGGTTTTACATGGCTCAGTTGCTGAGATAGCGGAACAAATGGCATTTAACCGCGAACTACTTTCTTACCGTCAAACAGCAGAATGGGGTATGCGTGCCATTCAAGGCGCCTTTGGAAGGTTACGTCTACCACTCAATATTGCTAACGAAGAAGCTCGCAGCAATCTCATCGAAATATGTCTTCGGCTGCACAATCTCCGTGCCATCCGCGTTGGAATCAATCAGATATGGACCGTGTACACGAAGCTTTGGCAGGCTACAGAGGATGATATGGATGTGTGGCGAGACTTTGAGAACATGCTATTTTTGGACCAGAGGAAGAAAGATCGAGTTTCGCGCTTCCATGTCACCTTGGAATACCAGTAGATAGGATTGTCTAGTACTGCTGCATGTTGCCCGTCTCGTACATAGGATAGAACAGTGATCTAGTACTGCTGCATGTTCCCCGTCTCGTTTTGAGTATCAAAAATTGATCTAGTACTGCTGCATGTTCCCCGTCTCGTATCGAGGATTGAAAATTGATCTAGTACTGCTGCATGTTCCCCGTCTCGTACATAGGATAGAACAGTGATCTAGTACTGCTGCATGTTCCCCGTCTCGTTTTGAGTATCAAAAATTGATCTAGTACTGCTGCATGTTCCCCGTCTCGTATCGAGGATTGAAAATTGATCTAGTACTGCTGCATGTTCCCCGTCTCGTATCGAGGATCGAAAATTGATTTAGTGTTGCTGCGTGCTGCCTGTCTCATATGAGAGGGACAAGAGGACAGACGAGAGGACAGTCAATTTTTCAAATGGTACATTGGTACCCTAAACACACTGGGAAACTACATAAATCGTATTGTACAATCAAATCTCTTTCAACCCTTCCTTCAAATCTCTTGCGACCCTTCCTTTTGAATGGGCTTGGGCAGTTCATCAGCCAAGTCCTCAAAGTATGGGCGATCAGAATACTTGTGACGTCCAGATGGCCCAACTCTTCGAAGGCGGGGAGGCTTGGGAGCCTCGGGGACCTCGGATGTGGTACTTTCACCCTCATCTGTGATCCACCTGATGGATCCCCCACCCTCAGGGTACCATTCCTGCTGTAAGTTCTTGCGTTTGGGCATCCGGATATGCCGACGGTGTGTGGATCCAGTCATCTCAATCATCTCGATGCGAAGCTGAGCACGATCGCATTCGCGTTCGGCGTCATACAAACGATTGCGCAAACCAAAGAGCTGTCCCTGTAAGTTTTCGACATTGGCATTTGAGTCTCGGAGCTGCTGGCTTTGGGTCAGCAGCTGCACAGTAGCGAAGCTGCGATTAGCGCGATCTTCATCACGGTCGCGCTGGGCAGCTGGGTCCAAAGCACCAGAGAGGCGAGTGAGGAGATCTGTAGCGGCAGCTCCTCGAGCGTTGCGACGCAGAATGGGGGCTTCGGTGCGAGCAGTGGAGCGTGCAAGAGCGGTGTGCTGAATTGGGGGGGGGAGTATGGTCTAACTCGTCCTGAAACTGATCAGAGACGACAGAGTGATTGCCGTCGTCGTCTTCGATGTCATCAAAATCGATGTCGTCCAGGTCACGCGTGCCCGCACGCTCGTTGATAAGTTGATCAATGCGATGTGCACGCGTGACCTCTGGAGGGCAGACACCGTCTCCTGTTGGCTTCGTGGTCTTCACCAGCTGTAGTTCAATGAGTGAGCCGTCTCGCAGTCATAGTATGACACTTCAAATCTTACCTGCTTGAACTTCGTCTCGAGCGAAGTAACTTTGCGTTCAGGCCGGCCATTTGCCTTTGCCCATTGGCCAAACTTGACGTGAATGGCCTGCCATCCACGTTGACCGAGGGGAAGCTCCTGACGGACCATGTCCAGAAGAACTTTGACATCTGAGCTGGTGTAGTTGTTAGAACCTTGAGGGCGTCCTCGCCGAGCATGCACTTCATCGTCGTCTTCAGCGTCCTCTCGGGAACGCTTTTTTGAGTTAGCAGATGCAATGTTTTGGTTGGCCTTACCTTTGCCCCTTGGGCCTTTGACCTGGCGATGAGAGCCCGCCGTTTTGGCCGCCAGAGTGTGGCCACGGGCCTCTGCGATAGTGACAGCATCACTCAAGTCAAGATCGGGAGAGTCGGGTAGCGGGAGGAGCGCAGGATCAATCATTTGGTTAGTCGGCACCTGGCGGAGAGGTACACGGGAACCGGATGGTTGTAAGGGTGGCGCAGTGTCCGAATTGGACTGGAAGTTGGCTGGTGTGAGTGCATAGGTGCCAGGAGGCTGTATATGACACAGTTAGTCAAGCGAAAATACATAGTATGGTGCCATTGACGTACCTTATAACTAAAACCCAGTTGGGGC
The DNA here is from genome assembly GCF_016647785.1 of Suillus fuscotomentosus. Taxonomy (NCBI): domain Eukaryota; kingdom Fungi; phylum Basidiomycota; class Agaricomycetes; order Boletales; family Suillaceae; genus Suillus; species Suillus fuscotomentosus. The sequence continues at coordinate 213,088 of NW_024539569.1, forward strand.
TCCCCATATTCGAGGCCAAAGGCATGTGAAGTGATAGACTATAGTAGTAATGAGTGTCTGAAAGCATAGATGAGAAAAATGAAACTTACCTTGCATATTCCTGGGTGAGGAACCCAAGCGCCGTCTTCGTTGCGTGCATAGGCATTTCCGGCGTCGTTGTAGCGTAATTCTGGGTAGGATGGGCTACTACGAGGGGGAATCATAGATTGTGGAGGGGGAATGTCAGACATTGTAATTGTAGTAACGTTTGAATTGAGATAAAGCTTACCTTGTTGTCCCCAAGCTTTTATAAGTCCCCAAAGTCCCAAAAATTTTGGTCGTCAGATGCACAGGCGTGTCTTGAAGTTGATAGATAGCGAAGTTCACCCTGTAGTGGTTGCAGTAATACGTTAGCGCATACACACATGGATCAAAGCATTTAATAGAAAAAAACACACACCTAACCTCAAAGGATGGACAGTCCTTGTTACTGGACAGATAGAGGTTGATTGGGGTCGGCATTGCTCAAGTTGTCCCTTGGCCGGTCGCAGAGATATGTGATTGCGCAGTTCGGCTGTTATAAATCTTAAAACTTCAGTACAATTTTCTCCAGGCAGCGTAGGTATTGGACCGCAGTTAAAATCCGTATATTCGAAGACGTTGTGATGAAGCAACGATTGTCACTAAGCTCAAGACAAGTGAGGCGCCGACCTCCGTTGTAGATTAGTCAGCGGATCGCAGGGGCGTTAGTGGCCCAAAACGGATATAATCCGTCTGAATATTCTGTAAGGGGGGGGGGCCCCCCCCCTTACAGATTTAGAGTTTGTAAGAGCCTCAAAAAAATATGTTTTGAACATCCGACGTAAATGAACTGCGGCATCGCGGCACGACTTCCTTAAATGGCATTTTTTATTCTATTATATTCTATTCCGCATTATTTTGGCCTACGGATAGTCACCCACTGTCACATATCCTACACACATATTTATGTGGAACAAAACGGGATTACTCGATACCTACACTTGACCCTTACATCGTTGCACCTCACGCCAATTTGATTACTACCTTTCCGACATGGTGCTGGCTCTCGAGATACACATAAGCCTCAGTAGCCTCCTCGAAGGAAAAGACTTTGTCTACCACTGGGCGGATTTGACGCGCTGTAAGCAGTCGGTTCATGTCCTCAAACCTGCCGGTCACCTGTTAGTACAGTAGAGATATGGAAATTAGATCATACTGTTTGACAGAGCCAATCAAAATTCCCCGGAGAATAATCGTCTTCAAGATCGCAAGGGTCACAGGAATACCGTTATCGCCCTATATGATAAGTGGCATTAATGATACCGATAAAGATGCAGATATGAAGCGTACCCCGGACACAAAGCCGATGATATGAATCCACCCAGCATAGCGTACGGCATTGATAGATTTCAGTATAGTATTGGGCCCTCCGACCTGCATCACGCTCGATTAAGTTCGCCGCAATTGTGCATTTTTGGGTAGACTGACTTCGATGATGTGGTCAACGCCACGGCCGCCGGTCTAAACATATTAGGCGCGCTGATGTGAAGGTCATAAAAATAAACATACGATGTTCAAGACTTCTTCGTCCCATTTAACGTTCTTCTTGTAGTTGATGGTGTGCTGCACGCCCAATTTCTTTGCAACAAGTAATTTTTCATCAGAAGATGACGTGACAATGACGATAGCACCAGAAGCAAGGGCAAATTGGGCGGCGAAGCTATCAGATCCGTTTGTGCACAAGCCAATATTGTCAGTGAACTGTCACATACGTTGAAACACCGCCGGTACCGAGAACAAGAACATAGTCTCCGCCTTTGAGAGGAACGGGTCCAAGACAAGCGTTGTAAGCTGTCAACGCCGCGCATCTAGCGAAGTCTGAGCATGTCAAGATAAGGACAGATAGTCGACCTACGGAAGAGTCGACCCTTCTTCATATGAAAGATATTCTGGGATGCGGACCAGCGACTTAAATAGACACTCGCAACCAATAAGACGCTGAAATGAAAAGAACACATACGTGAACGGGGACATTGATGTACTCCCGAAGCACACCATCAATGTGGCCACCAAGTCCGGTCAATTTGATGTCTTCAGTGACATCGCCATGAATATGATCCAGTGCAAAGTTTGGGCAGACACGATCTCCGATTTTCCACCCTTTGACCTCTTCCCCAAGTGCAACAATCTCACCTGCGCCATCAGAGCAAGGAACGATGTCCCACTTTTGCCTGTAGGATCAGTGTTCAACGTGAATTCCAACTTTTAAACGATACTAACTGTGGGTAAATTCCTTTGGAGACCATCAAGTCGCGAAACTGCACGTGCGTTGAATCTCTGGGAGTTGAATATTTAAATGAGGACAGACCTGCAGGGAGACGGCATGTATTTTGACGGTCACCTCGGTAGCCTTCGGCTTAGAGAGAGTCGCCGATTGAAGTTTCAAGTTCTGATAGCCGTCACCCTACCTCACCGTTTGTAAGTCAATGTCGACCTCTGTTGGTAAGTAGACAAATGACGCGTACCTGGGTGCGATATTCACGAGAAATAGTTGGGAGAGACATCACTGCTTCAGCTGTGTGCGTCACGGTGGGGTAATCTGGTGGAAGATAGGATGTCAATCCTCGCAGACTGCCACTTACTTATAGTGTAAGAATAAGGTTGATGATGGAACCAAGTGTGTGCGAGTTCGTCCTAGTGCGCCTTGATGGCACCTGGGCATCGGACTAGCAATTACTTTTGGTGTAAGAATAAGGTTAATAATGGAATGGAATAAAGTGCATGTGAGTGCGTTCCAGTATAGGTTACCGTCAGGGTATTATGTGAAGGCCGCTACGATAAGTGATGCGCAGCCTCTGGCAAAGCGCAAGTTTTGTACAGTTGGATAATAGTAACATATTGTCCTCCAGAGTCCAATTCAGGCATGAAAATGGTGCAACAGAGTGCATAAATATTTGAAGGAGACTTTGGGAGGCGTTGCGGCTCCCCAGCTAGGCCTAGGGTAAGGTAAACCTGCAAGGCCCAGGGAGGTTAGGCACTGCTTTCAGCTTCATAAGGATTCGTGACCTATTAATATCTTCCGATTCCCACCCTCCCAAAATCGCAGAACCATTACATAACTAAAACCTTTTAACCGACCTTCTATAGTTAGGTCTTAAACTTGACAAGCTTGACACTTCAAGAGCTCAGAAAGCAACCCTAAGAGGGAAGTAAGCTAGCCTTGGTAACAACGTTTATTGTATCGGGTGCCGGGTGTCGTTTACAGTCCGGTGGTAATAAACCAGCAGCTGTGCTCAAGCCGGGCTGCTCAAGTCCATCCTCAATGGGAGGTACAGATGATGATCGTTATCGAAGATCGGATGTCTCGCGCAGCATACATGATGTGTCTGTCCGACGAGTAGTGCGTCCGCTATGCAAGCCGAACCTCTACGCCGTTCATACTCGGCGTAGAAACGGAAAGCTCAAGGCCACTACGCTTGTTGCGCTAGCTGTCACTGCTGGAAGAGCAGTCTGGTTTTCGGAAGCTACCTACGTAACGGCTCCGTCAAGGAAACGACCCGACTGCAAAACACATGCCTTTGTACTGTAACAGTCGGAAAAAGCCTTGTTCTAAGTTCTGGGGGCCTTGGGATCACCACGGAGATGAGCAAAAGATGACGTGAGTTCAAATGGCCTCATGGCCGATGCGATAGGGAAACTCTAGTATACAGGTGGGAAGATGACCCACCTTGGAACCCCCTCCACGATGAGAATTGTCATCGATTAGTTGACTTCACACATCGGGGTGAACGATATTTACAAGAGGTTTATATGTTGTACAAAATGTGAAGACAATATTTAATATTTAAACTAACATAAAGATGGGTGCACGACTTCAAATTTTGGTGGTGTTTTGTGTGTAATCCAAAATATCAAATATTCACAACCATATTCCCACAGACAATATGTCAACAAACATAAGAAATATAGTCAGATTTTTCATGTCTGCTTCAACTTAAAGTTCAATTTCCATGTAAAACTTTGGAGAAAACTTGAAGTTTTACAGATGACATGACATTAAAACTCGATTTAAATGTCAAGCTTTGGCAAAACTTCAAGTTTTCTCCAAAGTTTTATGTAAGAATCAAACTTTAAATTGAAGCAGACATGGAAAATCTGATTATATTTATTATATTTGTTGACATATTGTCTGTGGGAATATGGTTGTGAATATTTGATATTTTGGATGACACACAAAACACCACCAAAATTTGAAGTCGTGCACCCATCTTTATGTCAGTTTAAATATTAAATATTGTCTTCACATTTTGTACAACATATAAACCTCTTTTAAATATCGTTCACCCCGATGTGTCATAATGCTGAGGGCAGTCGCTTTTGTGGATATTAGTGCAAACCACATGCGGTTTGGTCAACCAAATGACAAGAACCGAATATACTAATGCTTATACTCTGGATAGTGTATACCTGTAGTAAAGTAATATCCACATGTACAATTTGTAAACAAAATAAATAGTTCATCGTCACAAAAGAACCACATACGCTAGACCTGATTCAGGGGTTCGTAGCCTCTCCGACTAGAGCCCATACCCATCCGCATGGTGAGTTTGCCGAGTAGACTCTTACTCCTGCTGCTGTGGGAGCCTTCGTGATCGTGCTCAAGGTCACCCCGTTCCGCTTCCTTCCGTCTCTTGGCCTCCTCAAAACCTTCCAAGGGCACATCATACACCTGGCCATACTCCACGCCAAGCTCCTTGCCCATGGTCCAGAAATCCCTGCAGTTCCGTACAGCTCCAAAATCAAATGGATTGCGTGCATGCGAAGTGAGTCCGCGTGCAGCACGTCCACGTGTGAACCGGTCAAGGCCAAGGAGGTTAAGTAGAAAAGCGGTACATGTTCCGGGTGCAGTGAGGGCCCCGCAGAAATTGTGGCTATGTGCCTGTTTGTGGGCACCAGCCTCTGCTTCGCTGTCGGTGTCCCCATTCTGCTGGTGAGCGCCATGGTGGTGCCGATGTCCCATCTGGACACCGGCACCTCCACTGCCAGCAGCGAGGGTGCCGCGACCGCCCATGAAGCCGAAACGCCCGATGTTGGAGACCTCGAACGTTGTTAGCTGCTTGGTCACTTGCCAGTATTGTGTCACAAGGAGCACAGAAGTCCATGTCAGTTGCAGGGCTGACCACAGCGAGACGCAAAGAAGGAAAGCATCCTTCAAGGCTGGCTCGCAGAGGATTGCGGAGCAGTCACCGAATTCGGGCAATGATGTCGACAAGAAATCTGTGATTGCTCAGACGAGACTCTTCAGAAGGACGATGATCAAGAACATACATTCATAAACAAGGTAGTCAAACAATACGATGTCGATGACTAATGTCGAGACAAAGAGTAAAAATTGCCTGTGGTTATTTGCCCCAACTACAAACCGCGTCAAAGTTGGAGTGCCACTATTCAAAGAACTTTACTTACCACAATTCCAGACCCATGGGCAATGGCTATGACAAACGGAGTTCACTTTTGTAGCTCTTTTAGAAAGAAAAAAAAGGACAGGACATACTGATCACTTCGCGCTACACATCGATCACAAACACGACAATGTTTTGACCGTAGGGGTTTCCTTGCCTGTGCAAAAAGTCGACATAAGTTTGCATCTTACAGAATTGACACGCACCATGCATTGTATGCAGAATGTTTGCCCATTGAGTCTGCCCTCTGAAGCAAGGTCTTCGATGATCTACAGTCTCCGTTACCATGTGCAGATTCATTCTAGAACGCTGATATACTCACTGCCTTCAATTCTCCATCATGTGCTGGCCGGGGGCAAAGACCTGGGTCCAAAGTAACGGCACGGAAGAAGTTATACAAACATAGACCAAAGATGATTGCGAAAGCCAGGTGAACAAAAGCATGCGATTCCGTCTCTGAAATGATGTCAGCCCGCGACTGCAAAAGTATAACATATGACGTACGCTGCACAAGTCGTGTTACCCAGCAATAACCAACCCACAACATTGACCCTGCGATGATGCCTGCGAAATATGGGCTCTGGTTTACTGTTCCGACGTAGGTGTTCTTATTCAAGAGTACCCGGGTTACGATCTGCTTGTCATGAGCTATCGCATAATCATGGTAAATTTGTCGCCACTTACATGATGCATGGCAAAAAACTCAGCCATGGCGAGTATAATACCGGTATACCATGGCAGAATAGTAAGCGTTGTAAAAATAAAATATAGAAACAAAGAAGGCAGAATGAAGATAGCGATTTTGGTATGGCGCTAGAGCTGGATCAGACATTACAAAGGAAGACCGAAGGGAGTGAACGGACCTCGTTCAATGGTTTCGCTTTACCTATACCATGTTCCGTTAAGCCACCCTCTTCCATGGCTCTCTTCCACGCGCCTAGGCTCTTCAATTCGACAGCCATGTCTCTTGGTGTACGGCTCTCAAGATCTTTTGCGTGTATGTCTGCCCCCATTTCAATGAGGCGCCGGAGGATAACTCGATTGCCTCGGACCACAGCCCAGTGTAAGGGTGTAAGTCCAGCATCATCTTTCAAGTTAGGATTCGCGCCGTGTTTAAGCAGGAGATCCACAGACAACGCATCGCCTTGATACGCAGCCCACATCAATGACGTATGACCTTGTAAGTCACGAGAATCGACATTCACAGGTTGATGCAATAAGTAAAGGAGCGGCATTACTGATGATGAGTGTGTCACAAGGTGGAGGGAGTTGTAACCTTGGGTGTCAGCGATGGTTGGATCAGCATTGTGGGATATGAGCAGTTGCACGATGTAGAGGTATCCATTGCGAGCGGCCCATTGCAGGGGGGTAGCCTTTAGGTCACCCCCTATTGCGTCTATTTCCGCGCCCTGTTCTATGAGATAGCGGCAGGTTGCAAGCTGGGCATTTATTGCTGCCCAGTGAAGAGGAGTGCTGCGGACGTTCATGAGTGTGGCAAAAGCATTTGGGTTAGGCTTACACGTTCTGGTCATCTCTGTCTGTGACCTTGCACTTTCCTGACTCTACGAGCTCACGAACGGTATTGAGATCCCCGCGTTGTGCTGCCGAGATTATTTCTGCCTGTGTGACCGTTAGTTGGAGCCTGTAAGAGTGGACTAATACTAATTACCACGGGTTCAGCTGGCGGTTGAGAGTAAGATATATTGGTTGCGGTAGCTTCCTCATGAACTACTTGAGTTGTAGGCTCGGATTTTTTGGGTTCATTCATGTCGTTCGTGCGGTCGTTGGCTGTCGTAGTCGTTCGCTCACGAGCTGAATGCTACCCACGTGAGTTTATGACGTGACGACGTGACGTGACTACCATCAATCAACCCTAAGCTCGGGTTAGGGTTCCACGACTTCTCACTCCCTTCCATGACCGCCGCAATAGAAGTGTTCCTGGTACTTGCATCAGGGTATATCCCTCGTCTAAATAGCTCTGGGAAAATTTCTCACTTATATTTTTGAAGAGGCTTTCTGTTCATTAGCTGTCGCATCTTCTTGCAAAAGAAGTTGTACAAGGACCTTCAACAACTCGCCCCGCAAGACACGTTGCCAGGGTCCGCAGTGACCCCGCAATCAAGTAGCACACAACCATGGCATTCAACACTCGCGCAGACGTGTTTCTCACTTTGCTTTTCTGAATGCAGTATCTTATTCTGCATGCTCATGTGTCAGGGTTTGGATTGGTTGGAACCGAGGTGTGTTATAATTTGATTGTGCGAGCGCTTGGCTTTCTGTAATGACTGAGTCGGCACGGTCATAACAGAATTCGCCTTCTAAGCTGGCGAATAGCATTATTCCTTCTATTGTTCACGATGCTTTTACTTGTTCCCATATCGTTCAGCCTCATCCTGACCTACCGGCCTGGTAAGATGCCATATTCCCTCCTGTCTATCCAACCGTCTTCTAATGGTTCCAGATAATCCAGGTTTTGTACAATCTCGTGCATTGCCAATTCGTGTCGCTTTTGCATTAGCACCTGTGGCACTTTTTGTATTTGCCCTTTCATATATTCCACTCCCCGCCGAGCTACTCTTGTACAATCCGCTAACAGCAGTCACTGCACGGCTGGTCACGTTGGGAACCACAGTCCTCGGACTACTATCTGGACTCGGTGCAGTTAGTGGTGCATGGGGCATCATCAATCGGTCTCGGTGAGTGGACGGCTCGACCAGTTGTACTACTATTCAACTTGTGAAGATCAACGCCATCTGCGTCATCTATTGCGTCCGCTGAAAACGCACTTGAAAGAGTAAAGAACGATCTGCGGGATCGTTCTCGTGACTTGGATGACTATGCTAGCTCAAAGGTACTGTAGGCCAACATAAGTCGTCACACTTTGTCTCAAACATTTTAGCCGAAACCAGATGGATCGTGGCTGTCACGCATGTCGTTCAAACGAAATGGACGTACGTATGATCTATCCGTTTCTTCCGAACCTGAATTCACATCCTCAATTCTTTGTAAGAACAAAGCTCGATCCAACAGGAAGTTATTGGTCTTCAAGCTCTTGAAGAGCAAATGAGCCTTCGCGTTGTTGCTCTCAAACGCAACCGAATTGCAGCAGAGTATGCAGAGTCGTTCACGGGCAAAACCATCACGTGGTCATGGGCAGTTTATTGTGTCTGCCGAGTATGTAGTGTAAGTGGTCTTCCCCTCGACTCTGAACCTTTCAGTCATGTTTATCCCAGTCAGCCTTCAATATTCTCTCTCCGACTGTGTCAAACTCGAGTCCCTCTTCCGCATCATATGGAGATATAGTTGCGCATGTACTTGCATGGTTATTCTCTTTTCTTCCCATGTCTGCGACAGGAGACGAAGGAAAATCACAATTTGATATTCCATCTCTATCAAAACAAATAAGCCTTTCCCTTGTGGGCGTCATCATTTTATGTTCTCTCCGCTTGGTGCTACGTGGTGTTACGAGAGTGAGTTGTCTGTTGAACATTCATTTCAGCTATATATTGATGGCACACAGGTATTCCATGTCACATCACGTAAAACATCAGCATCACTGATGTTATTGACCCTCGCACAGCTCATGGTATTGACGAAATTTTCTTCAACGTTTCTCATGTGACTGAATGGGCACCTAGGGCATATATCTCCTGTCGACTCTTGTCCAGCTTCGCACAACCTTTCCGCCCACAGTATCCCCTGTGATAGGCGACTCTCAAGATCCCCAAGATCCGTCTGATGATAGCATGAACTTGTTTGCGACGCTGCCAGAGTACTCGCTATTCGGTGGCTTGTTTGATTGGTCATTCCTGATCGGTGCAGCAGGATGTGCATTTGCTCGCTGGGTGAGAAGTTCATTTGAAGGAGACGACTTGGATGTGTAGTCCTCGAACATTCATTGTACATGTACGCAATTGGCCCATTATTTGGCCTTGTTGAATTCCCAAGGCTGATCGATCGACGTGCGTGCCTAATCCAACTAGGAGTCTGAATCAGGGGCCCGTGCACGGGTAGAATCTCATATAAAAGGGGGCTGTGAATGGCTTTGAATCCCTACCACTCTGGCCTTTGGCTTAGATCAAGTGTAGTATCTGTTCTTAATAGTTTAATCACTATTATGAGGGCACCGCCCTCATTCTTTGGTTATCAAATTTTTGCCGCCCTTGTTTCTCCGAGCTCTGCTTGCAACTTGGAGGACATGATGACCTTGCCACTGCACTATAGGCTGGTGTCGTCGGGGGATTCTTGTTTATGTGATCTTGTCTTCTCTTTGCTATTGAGTCTATCCGTGGCCGCTTGGCCATATCTGGTCCATAGCAAACAGAATACCATGATTGTTTCCTTCGTTGGCGTATATACATTTGCATGGCTCACAGCGAAGCTAAGCCGGCTGTGGTTTGTTATGTACGTCCGTACGTCCATGGGGAACCCCCCACCCACGTACGTATTATTATATTCGCTTGCTCTAACCACTGAAATCCTCTTGGGCAATGAAGTACATTCGATTGACCTGATATATTGAATACATCCTGACATCCCCAATATCGTTGGGCAGTCATCTTGTAAAACTGTTCCACGTCCTTGATTGCGAACTCGCAAGTACTTCAATTTGCGGATGAATAATGTCCATTAGATCATCGATGATGCGTTTATCATGCCAGAAGAAGCGCAACCGGATTAAGAGGATACTGTACGCCCACAGGCCTAGAATCTCGTATCCCCAGACAAATCTCGCAAGAGTAACACACACTTCTTTTAATTTATTGCCAAGGCTGACCGAGCGCTTTTTACATACCTACGTCTATTAATGGTTTCGGCTAGTGCTTATCTTGAAGAACACGAGCAACCTTTGACATACACATCGATTTTTCGGACCGCTGATACAAAATTGATGACTGCCCCGACAAAGCCGTATCCATGACACAAATCTATTGACCTGGGAGCACGTGTGTCCTCAATGTTCAGCTGGGTATTTAAGACGTCGCAGGCTCCAAAGACAGACCAGTAGAAGCACCATGAGTCTTTTAAAAATCCCCTTCCTCGTAGCCTCAGCCATTGGCGTCCAAATTTCATTCACTACTTCTTCTCCGCCACCGTCATCTGAAGAGAAGCTGAAGCCCACCAGGTTGGAAGCCTCCTTTAGCTCCGGTATGACGACTTTCATGCTGGAGATTCTCAAGGTGTGTTGCTCCTGTACTGTTTGTATGGATCTGTGAACAGTATTACAGGTTAGCGCATATACAACACTGTCTGCCGAAGCGGCCAACGTCATTGCCATGCATATAGATCCCTCGAAAATTCCGGAGGGGATCTATGGCGCCCGTGAAGCTGTGCAGCTTCTACGCTCTCTTCATTCCACGCCAATCACTCCCACTTTTCTTGCGTGTAATCTTGCCATCGCGATCGGGGGCATGTTGAGGTTTTATTGTATGTCGACGTTAGGAAAGTTTTGGAGCTTCCAACTCAGCATCAGGAAAGAGCACAAACTTGTGACGAGTGGGCCTTACTCCGTCGTCCGCCATCCAAGCTACACCGGTTACTTTCTCCAATCTGTTGGCATCATCGTTATGTACGGAAGCCCGGGGTCATGGATGCGGCAGTCTGGGATTCTACAAGTGCCTTTCATGACGGCGCTAGCTGTCATTGGCTGCCTCATACATACATTAGGCATCTGGGTTTGCATCAGCCGACCTGCTATAGAGGACAAGATAATGCAAGGTGCTATGGGAGAGGAATGGGAGAACTGGGCGGAGAAGGTGAGATATCGATTGCTTCCTGGGGTCTATTAGTTATCTACATACCGAATGCTTTGTTTGCTTTCCGTACTGTATTGTGTTGATTTGTATTCTATAGGAGTTGATTGTATGTCACTGACGAGGCATAGGTATGACACGAGGTTCGACGCGGTATGTGCTATGGTTGACTATAGGTAAGTGTGAATGTTGATATTAGTACAGAGACTGCGAAGGTGTTTGGGAGAACTTGTCGTGGCATAAGTGGTGCTTGACCCAGCTTAAACGAGGCTCGACATACCCGGGCCATTGTTGAGGCTTGATGTGGTGGTGGATAATATTAGGGTGGGTCGAACTTGACAAGGTGAGGTCGAGGCTTGATGGAGAACACTTGACACTGCATCTGAAAACCAACATCAGAATCTAGATGAATGAATTAGAGGTAATACGACAAACAGGACTAATGCAAGATGCACACCAATAGTATGGACACAGAGGACAAGCGCTGTAAATTTGGTGAGAAGTGAATACATCCCTCTAGGGCCTGTACGCAGGCAGACATTCATACGTTGATCATTAACCAGGCCCATTCAAAGCGTTTGGAATGGCTGTGTACCCTAGGATTTGTTACAGTGCCTATGTGATGAGCATGTGTCGATACTATATTGGAAATGTCGAGTGAGAGTCACGGACTGCATGGACCCAATGAGTCACGGAGGGCGCTTCAGTTGCACAGCATATGCTGTATAAGCTGTGAGCGAACACAACGAGGCACAACAAAGTACCAGGAAGCAGAGAATATAACTGTGACTTGACAGAAACGCCTATCATATACCTTGCTGTCCACACGTCGCTGCTATCCTCGTAAGTGTTGATTCTGGGATTGAATGAATGAAGGCTGAAACAACGCTGCACTAGTAGTAGGAATTCTGGAGCATGTCTTCACCTACCGCTAAAACGGAAGAGACATCAGCGATAACACCCTGCCAAAAATTTAAAGGACACACCAATTTGGTCTGGGGCGTCATACACCTGCCAGGTGGACAGCAGATCATCACTTGTTCAATGGACGGCTCGCTCCGAGTGTGGAACTTGAAGAGCGGGAAACAAATAGGAGAAGATTGGCGGGACGGAGAAGCTGAAGTGTGTTGTATAGCATTGTCTCCGGACGGGAAGATAGCGATTAGCGGAAGTGATGATGGTGCAGTGAGGTTGTGGGACATCGAGACATGCAAAGTCATCGCCAAATGGATGGGGCATACAAACCCAGTGTTATCTGTCTGCTGGAGTGGAGATGGTCGGAGAGTGTTAAGTGGATCCCTCGACGGGACTGCAAGGCAATGGGACGTCGAAAGCGGAGAGACAATCCTCGAGCCAATCGAGACTGGGCACAGTGACGTGTGGGCAGTGGTCTATTCACCAGACATGTCCATGATTGCGACTGGTAGATATGAAGAACCCATCGAGTGCTCCATCAAAATCTGGGACACAAAGACAGGCGAGCTTGTCGCAACTCTCAAAGGACATAAATGATTAATGAATAGTGGGTTGCCTGGCTTGGACCAAGGTTGAAACGTTGAAGGATGGAAAAACTCTCATCTCCGGGTCACAAGATCACTCGATTAGGACATGGAATACCAAAACATGGAAGCAAACCGCACTACTGGAAGTGCCATCATTCGACCATACAGTGCTATTGTGGAACCTCGACGATGGACAACTCATCATCTCGCCCCTACAGCATTCAAATTATGTGGATTGCATGTCATTTTCCGTGGATGGAAAAACACTAGCCACTGGCTGCCACGACGAAAACGCGTACACATGGGATGTTGCTGCGATTGTTAAAGAAGCCGACCTCGATGACCTACATTCGGATCCAAAGGTGAAGCGATATGCATGTCTCATTGTATATATTCTCACAACTGAATGCGCTCTGCCAGGCCAACAAGTTGGCACTCCATGTATGTGACATCTTCATTAAAGGATCTTGTTGTTCTCACCATACATGCTCTAGGCTAGTACTATACGACCTCCAGTGCAACAGCGTCCGCCTAATGATCGAATACCCCAAGGTTTCTTTGATGGAATCCCACCAGATCGTTCCCATGTATGTCATCACTATCAATTCGGTTTTGTTTTCCTGACCTTCATGTTCTCAGTCCTCCGCACGAAACCATCTCCACTCCTCAGAACCGCCAGGCAGCACGTTTCTTGGTCGTTTATTCCACCGCAACCGCAGCCCCTCTGGTGCTCATGCTACATCACCATCCTCCCCTCTCGACTGGGCTCGAAACCTTGTGAAACGGCGTGGGCGAAGCGGTGAAGGTACCGAGTTGCAAGGGTGCAGCCCTGCTGTTGAAGTTCCTCATGCGAAGGGCAAACGTGTATGTTCTCTCTCTTCGGATGTTCACTGGCGACTTCATCTAATATCACATAGAGAAATGCTTCAGCAGGGGAGGTCGCATTTGCAAAAAAGAAACAGAAACAGAAAATGAAACCATCACACTCGCAGATCTCTAATGCAGGAAGCCCACGGCCTCCCAAGCCCAACGTCGCTCAACCATCTTCGCAACCACAGACAGCTAACTCTTCGTCGTCCACCACGCCTGCTGCCGGTGATGCTACCGCAGCTACAGTTTCAGCAACGGCGTCACGCCCTCACGCAACGATAAGAGACGTTGGACTCCGGACTCGCTTCTGGCTCTTCATTGGTTGTATTTCTCCTGAATATACGAACGGTAATCATTAGACCTTCTCATCCTTCACGAGTCGCATGTCTTCACGTCTCTTGATGGACGTGTTCTACCCACTTCCTCTGATGCATTTTGAACCGTCCTTCATGTACGATCGATACGCCCCGCCATCCTCATCGGCAATGTATGCTACCCATACATTTTTCTGTAGCTGGAAACCCGCCGTTGCAACTTGTGACGAACATGTATAGAATTCTAGCTCCAAGATCGTGTCAACTGTTAATGATCCAAAATCCATCCCTCCATCAAATCATATCAAGCTCAATCAACGCCACTACCAAATCATCAAGAATTCGACAGTACTATCGTTCCGAATCACAAGTAACGTGATACTCAGAGTGACTCGTCGAAACTAGTTGCCGAGGTTTGGATTCGACTTGGATGTATGCAAACGGAGACCAGAGCACTCAATTCGTGATATGGTGCGAAAATGGTGTTATCAGAGAAACCAACGATCACCCGATATCAGAATTCATTAACATTCGTGCTGTGTTGTGGTGTTAAAATAAAATAAAATGCCATTTCGTCAACCTCAGATTTTACGTCCGCCGTCTTATCCGGAGGTTCGGGAACTCTAGAGGTGTCTTTAGAATGGCCCTTTTGATCTCTCCCGCAGAGTCGGGCAGACCCAAACGCTTCAAGTCGGACTGTGTTAGCTTGTTGATTTTGCAACCTGGTAAAGCGAACACGATCGGTGAGGGATAAGGACGATTGAAATTAGTCTGCGCGTACCTAGAGACTTGAATAACATGTTGACTCTGCTAAGGTATGAGCTTGGTGCGTGACTATTGTTGCTGAAAGACTTACTTTGTCGGTTCCGTGCTCAAATCAGCAGCGAGAACGCTTGTGTCGGTCGCAAAATCATCGACGTGAAGGCATAATGCAAACATGTGCGTCAGAAGCATAGTCCCTTTTTCAGATGTCTTTCGTGCCCTGGGAAACTATGAGGGCCACTACCCCAAGGAAGGTATAAAGCACGTACTCCATGGACCCACGTGCGGTCTCTGTGAACCGTGATAGAAGCCCATCAATAACGACGCTAGGAACCATCGACAATTTTTGTTGAATGGCGTCCTTGTTGATATCCTTAAAGGTAGCTTTGTGGAAGGCGATCATTGTCGAGATGTATATCAGCATTTTTCTGAAAAATCATTGTCAGTAGGCTCTCGCGATGAACAACACCTCTACATACATAGTGGTCTTGTTTGGTGAGGGAGAGGTAAATGCAAGTGCCAAATGGTCATTGATCCAGTTGGAACGCTTGAAAGGCAGAAGAGCGACCCGCTCAGCTCCACCGCCTGCACTCATGTAAGCAGAAATAGACAGTGCCTTCCATTCAGGCTTGGGAATCATGTTGTGCAGGGGATAAATGTCGCTTGGATTGAGAGCATCAATGTCGTACTGTGGAACTAAACGAGTGCTGTCCGCGTTCGCTTTTGCTTCCTCTGAAAGACCGTTGAGCATGAAAACGGAAGGAAAGAAAAAAAAAACCTTTCGATGGTAGTGTAGATGTGTTCTTAAGAATGCTCTCTTGGAGGTGATCTGCAACACCCTCCATTGCAGAAACATCGACTTTGTTGCGCTCTTGCGCGCGGATGGCTAGTTTCGCCTTTTTGGTTCCGAACGTTTCGCCAAGTGCCGCGCGAGCCTCAAGCCGCTGAAGAGCAGAGACAGCAGCAGGTTGAAGACCCTTTAGAGCTTTAACTTCGTGTGTGAGGATGTGCAACGGAGCAGCTCGAAGGGTGGTGATGCCAGTGCGTTTATTATGAATTCCGACAAGGTATCTGCGAAATAGATGATGAAAAGATAGATATGAGAATCCGATATTCAGACATGAACGCGGAGTGTATGCACGCACCTGCTGCCCAGTGAACCCCGTCGTGTTTCTTCAGAGGAGTAAAAATCCACGGCTTCTGTCTCGCCCGCAATCAACATCGGGATCTCAACAAATGGCAATTCCTCATTGTCTGTCGCCGGCTTTTGTGTTTGTGCCTTGTAACATTTGAAAGAAGTGGATTTTGTAGGCTTGACGGAGGGGAAATTAGCTAGTGGACGTGGCACCACCGACTTTGCTTGAGTTGAAAAGCTTTGACTGTGACGACCATCTGCACTCACCAAGCACAGGACCCAGCTGCGTTGCAGGTTGGTCTGAGAGCGCAAAGGACACCCTTTGAGTGTCGTCTAACTCGCGCTTGCGCTTCTTGGAAGTTGTCATCGCAGCCATTAGTGGCTGCTTGCTAAAAGATCGGGCTCACCACGATATTGCCGTAGCCCGTGACTTTTCACAACACAACAGGTCAGTTTCACTTGCTCAAACTTATATGAACTCATTTATACTCTATTCTATAGCGCTTCATAGGCGTATATACGCCTGTATAGTAGAATTCGGAGTTGAAGTTGTTATTGTTAACGTTGACCTCTCCTTCGTCAGAGGTCTTGTTCCCATTTCTAACCGCGGACTCACGCTTTCGAGCACTTACACCCCTACCACGATGTCTAAATCTTGCTCTAAGAGCAAGAGCCCCCCTGTGGACATTGAACCAAAGCTAGAGGAAGATATCAAGCTAGAAGAATCTCTTTTCCCTCCAGTAGACACTAAGTCTTCCAAGCCGGAGCCATCACCGCCCCTCAAGCGAGAATCTTCTGAATCCGCAGTCAATGTAAAACCAAAACCAACAGGCCCACAGCTCATTGGCGACCTTCCGCGCGCGGAAGCCGCCGCTCACGCAACATTTGTGCAGATACCCGACAATCACTATCAGTATGGGACGCTTGGGCGCTCAAGAGAGGAGGGAGAGAGTATGACCTGTGACTGTCAATATGAGCATGGTTGGTTTGATACCATCCTGAGTAGCATAGTTGTAGACTCTAAGTTCTTACTGCGCAGGTGTCGACGGCCCATCGGATGCCTGTGGGCATGAGTCAGATTGTATCAATCGGCTCACACAGGTGGAGTGCCTCCCAGATGACTGTCGGTGTCGGATTTACTGCCAGAACCAACGGTAAGCCTATCGTTACTTCAGTCTTTTAACATTCTACATCCTCAATTGCACGTATTCAGGTTTCAGCGCAAGGAGTACGCCGATATTGAGATAGTACAGACGGAAAAGAAGGGTTTTGGTCTCCGAACGGCCACGGATCTTTCAAAGTGAGATATCTCATTCTTTCTGAAGCGTTATAAGCCTCTCACATCAACTAGGGATACATTCATTTATGAGTATGTTGGCGATGTCGTCAGTCACCCTTCCTTTATGAAGCGTATGCGTCAATATGCGGAGGAAGGAGTCAAGCACTTTTACTTCATGATGTTGCAGAAAGATGAAGTGCGTTGCTATATCTTTTGATTTCTCCATAGACCACTGACGGTCCTCCTTTGGGTTTCCAGTATATCGACGCCACAAAGCGAGGTGGCATCGGCAGATTCGCAAATCATAGTTGCAACCCGAACTGTTACGTCGCGAAATGGACAGTGGGAAAGCATGTCCGCATGGGCATCTTCGCAAATAGGTATATACGTAAAGATGAGGAACTTACCTTCAATTACAATGTGGACCGTTACGGGTATGCTTGGTTTTTTTTATTGATTTTTCAGATGAGCTCATACATCCAAGGCATGAAGCACAACCGTGTTACTGCGGAGAGGCCAACTGTGTTGGCTTTTTGGGTGGTAAGACCCAGACTGATATTGCTGGGATGGATGACCTTTATCTCGATGGTGCGCCTACCAACGAGCACCTTGCTTTTGATTGCTAATACTTCTGCTCTGTTAGCATTGGGTATTACCGATGAAGTAGAGAAGCTGGGCCTCAAGGGTAATAAGAAAAAGAAGGGTAGAAAGCTTGACGAGGACTACATGGTATGCCTTGTAAACGTTCCGTTTTTTCTGTTACTCACCGTCTTTCAGCCAGAGCTTAAACCACTCCTTGAGAAGGACATTCCTAAATTGGTTCAAGCAATCCGGCAAACGCAGAGTAAGAAAGTCCTTTCCAAACTTCTCACTCGAATCAAGGTATGTCTTCACATCGATCTTGTTGGGAAGTCTAATGTATTGTCTTCAGATCACCGAGGACCAGGCGGCACTACGCCAGGTCATGCGGTTGCGAGGTTTCAGTTTAATGCACAACATTCTTGAAGATCACGCCAAAGACGTCGATATTACAATCGCCGTGAGTCATTATCCTTGAGTAGGGTGGTCACATAATAACGTAACCGTTACAGGCTTTGGAGGCCATGAGCCGCTGGCCGCTTATCCAGAGGAACAAGGTTGACGATTCGAAGATCACCGTACCTGTTCGAGTGTGCCTGGAGTCAGAAAACGAAACTATGAAATGGCTTGCCCAAAAGGTCACTGATACCATTACTAAACTCATCACCATTCTAACGGGATATTTACAGCTCTTGGACCACTGGGACACCCTTGAAATCGCATATCGCATTCCAAAGCGAATTAAAGCTGTAAGTTAACATTCCGTTTCCAGCCAGTAAGAGCACGGTATCATGAAAATTTTGCAGGATGGCGAGGAAGAGCAACCTCCGCACCACATTGCCATGATTGAATCACTAGAAGGGGAACTCCGCCCACTCAAGAAGCCGAAATGGCAAGATCAGTACGAACAGCACCATTTTCGCCCTGCCCCTAAACGTCCGCCCTCTACCTCTACTGTCATTATTCAGAATCACTGGGCATCTCCTTACATTCCGCCAGTGGTTCATAGGCGATCGAAAGACGAAATTGCTGCTGTGATCGCCGCTGCAAAGGCAGCTGCCGAGGCGGAGGCCGCCAAGGTCCCTCCTCCGTCACCTCCTCCAGAGGAGAAAAAGGTGAAGAAAGAAAGACCTCCGAAGAAGACTCAGACACCAGAGGAGAAGGAGGCCAATAAGGAGAAGAGGCTATTGAAGCTCGTGGGCGCCGTCGTCGTCAAATGCATGTCCAAATATTCAAAGCAGCTAAACCACGACCAGTTCAAGAAATACGCTAAGGAGGTGGGTGTCATCTTATTGCTCTACAAAGGGATTGTCCACTGATTTTATCTCCCAGCTCACGCACATCATTGCCGAGAAGGAGAAGAAATCTTCCAGCTATAAAGATGGAAAACTGGAGGCACTATCTGACGAGAAGACGGCAAAGATCAAGAAGTTTGCGAAGGAATACATCATCAAGGTGCTACGGAAGCATGAGAAATCTAAGCGAAAAGCCTCATCGTCTACTGCACCAGCAACCTCATTCGCGATCGAGGAAAACGATCAGGAAGAGGGAGGCGATGTGCCTATGGTGATGTCCGTTGACGAAGCAATGGATCTCGGCGATGGGTCAGAGAGTGAAGCGGATGATGCGGACACAGGAGGCGATGTGCAAATGCAACATTTAGAAGACATGCAACATTCTTCGGACGATATTGATCCATCCCCGAAGGAAGGAGTTGCTGAACACCCTCCACAGTCCCTTACTCCAATAACACCATCGGACGCCACTATTGACCCTAGACTGCGGCATCGGCTTGAAGAGCCGGGGAGCCCTTCAAAACATTGTTGGGACTCAAGTACATAGCACTTACTCCATCGTTATCTCCTATCTATCACGCTAAGTATTCGCCTCCTCACATGCGTAGTTATTAGATTGCATCAAGTTTTTCATCGCTGGACAATTCAACGCATATATCTTGGAATTGTACCAAATGTGCTTATCTTTGCACTCAGGGTTTTGCAATGCACGTCAGTTGAGTACCACCCACACTATGCTAGCACAGGAGGACAATGATTAAGAATTAAGGCCAACAGTAGTTCAAACGTTCATATGCTGTACACTGGTTCTAGCAAGATATCATGCTTGCCAAATGCAAGTCACTTCTGGAATACAAGTTTCGGATTATCCGCTCGACCTTCACTCAATCTCTACTACAGACAAGCGAGTCTGAGGATTCATATCCATATGAAACGATGCTCTATACCAACGCGCGCTTAACCACGGCTCGTCCCCGCTCACAAACTTTACCCAAGCACCGCTAAACACTAGCATTCATTTTCAGGCAATCGAGCATCATAATCAAACAAGCCGGTCAGAGACGAAGCAGTAAAGGGATGAGGCTGAAGGATGTTAACACGCGAACGTCGAGGGAGAACAGTTGATCTCATCTGGTAAGTCCAACGGGACATGTCAACTTGTTTGGTTTTGGGGGCTGTATATTTATAGGAACTGTTCTTTGTCGAATGAAAAAGTGCGGGCAATTGTGGGGTACGATCAAAGTCCAGGGGCTGGCGGCATCTGGGCCAGACGAGAAAGCGATAGGCTAAATGGAAGAGATTCCGGAGAGGAGGTTGACAACAATGTTAACTTTCTGGTATCGCCCTTGCAAAAGGAATAGAAACGTTTCTGGAAGTACTTCTCAATAAAGCTTTCTTTATAATTCCCCCCGATTCAGTGAGATTCTTCTTAATTGCCGAGTGGACGGATACAATTCTGGTTTTGCAAAAATGATGAGCCTTTTCCTATAGTGCAGGATGAGTGCCCAATAGAGCGAGGAAACGTACTGAAGAGAGCCAGAGCCAGGAAGTTTGCCATGTGTGACAGGATAAGGCTGTGTGGGATTTTCAGTAACGAGGAGGTGGTAGTACGGAAAAGTGCAGTAAGCCTTTCAGCGCCGGTCCAACTTCACGAGTCTTCTGCTTGTACATGACAAGGGAGGGTCTGACATATATAACAGCTGGATGTAGAGTGTCAGATAAGGGCAATGAAGGTGCTTCGATGGCAACTGTGTAACTTCGGTACGGTGGTTGAAGGGAGACACGCAAAAGTTTCGGGTAAAAGTTTATTGGTGATCGTAGCTGAATTGACACAGGTGAGATAAAGAAGGGCTATTAAGATAAGACCTTGCTCTCGTGCTCGATTGTTGGCATCGGACCCGCGTTCCGAGAGGGCATCATCAGAGAACCGATGAACAAATGAGAAGGTTATTTAAATCAATATATAATACAGCATCACAACAATCTTCGTATATCTGCCGACCGCTTCCACATGGGAATATTTGACATTATCGAGGAATCAACAATTTGAAAGCACACCAGCTGAGGAGCGATATTGGCTAAGTAATCTCTTTCATTTGAATGGGTCTAAGAAAACATAAACGGGCCCAGGTTCACAAAGTTTAATATAGACAGATACTGAGAGGGAAAAGAAAGGAGGTTGCGATCTGTGAAGGTGAAAGGCACTGCGATGATGTTATTAGTAGTGCGGGTATATGTCGTTTGGTCCGCAGGCAATCTTGCAGTTAATTTGCTTGAGGGTTGAATTTTGTGCTAGACTCGAAACATTACAGGAAAAATCTGGAGGTGAAAAAAAAAAACAAAGTGTTCCCCAATCAGCAACGATACATCAATCATCAGTAAACCGGTGAGTTCTTGCTGGGGATTATGCTGATTATGGTGCTTTTACATGGTCATATATTGCTTTATATCACTTTATATTACAATGTGACGAAAACCTTTCCTATATATTACGATATATAACGATATATGACGATATCTTCTTCTCACAGGTTCTCTGATGATTACCTGCCAAGATAACGCTCGAGCCAAGCGAACCGTAAGTCGCATGGTGAAAGCAACGTTCAAGTTATTAAATTGTTGGCTGCTAGATGTCGATTGGGGATCTGTGCGAAAAAGCGTTGCCTTTGCGGAGTAGCGGATGCGTTCAACACGTGAGCGACAGATCAACTTTTGTTCCGCTTTGACTTTTGACGACATCTGCTTGAAAGTTTTGACTTTCGTCATTAATGGGACAATTTGTCAAGGTGTAATGAAAGCAAATACCTTCCAGAGGGTGACGATATGCTCACCGCGCGAGTAACAATTTATTTATATGCTGCTTGCACTTTTGATGGTATTCTCTTTAGATATCGAATGACTGAGAGTTGTATCCCACTTTGGATAACGTCACAAGATGTCGTAGCCTTGCGCAGGCACTACATGTTTATATTATAGTGCTTTGACTCAGTACTTGACGGCAGTGGGCCATGAATCGGCTCAGTATTTCACTTACTATTCTATGTATTTGCAGTAAGTTCTCCGAAGTAAAAACTTTCTGTCCTGTCATTAGCGCGAAGAGCGGAAAATACAGACATCATCACGATACCACTGCATCTCTTGAATTCGCATCATCGGACTTGAACGGTGCTATTAGCGTGAATGCTAGATAATGCGGAGGCCAACCACAGCGAACTTTCTTTCCTGTCGGTGGCAGGAAGACCAAAAATACAAACATCATCATAATGCCGCTGTGTCTCTTGGATCCATACCATTGAACCTGAATGGCGCTATTAGCGTGAACGCTAGACAATACAGAGCTCACCACAGCATCACTGCATTTTTCGGAACTAGCCTATCAATCACAATCAGGCTGATCTACCAACTGAAAGCAGATTATTCTCATGAATCGCGATAATGAATTGCTGACGATTAGAGAAAACAACCCTTCTAGAGACCCTATTAGCGTGAATGCTATATAATACAGAGCCCACCACAGTGTTGCTTTATTTCTTGGATTCAGCCTATTAATCACAAGCGGGCAGATCCACCAACTGAGACCAGATCATTCTCATGAATCGCGACAATAGATTGCTATCAATTAGAGAAACAAACCCTCCTAGAGACCTGAGAATAGAGGGAGTTAGCATTTCATTGTCTGGCATCTGAGCTCAAGTATCCTGTTCACTCGCAATTCTGATCATACATGTGAAAATTTATCGAAGCACTCTTCAAGGGACTTCCGAGCAGTACCAGACATTTTCATTGACTCAGATAGGACCAGGGAATAAATTGATGCATATTGACAAAATCAAATTCATCTGATACGAAGACACGACATATCATAATTATGGGTGATATATAAGGCTATAGCGAGAGTATGACACAAGAAGTAGGACGAGCAGGAAAAATGGAAAGCAACTAGTCGGAGTCGAATGCGGCGTCCTCCATCTGCTGTCTCTGGGCAGCGAGAGCATTGACAGACATTTTGGAAACGACGTCCGGCGTCAAGTCCTCTCGATGGTTTCTTCCAAAAACTTTCCTGCACAGGACTAATTCAGCTATCCGAACGAATCACTGACGCTGATAGCTTACCTAGTCCACCACTCAAGAAGTTGATTCACCCTGGATCGCGCAGCTGCACCCGGGGGGGCTTCAAAAAAGTCTACGATATTGTTCCAGAAGATCTGATAGTCGAAATCCCCGTCTACAGTACGCCAGGAAGTGATATTGGAAAGTGCGAATCGAATCTGAAGATTTCAGTTTCACAATTAGAATAAAGTATTGATGCTGCTTACCTGGCAAGCAGTATACGCAATCGCGCGAGGTGTTACTTTTCTCATGCCTATGATAGAGGCAACGCATGTCTTGACTTTGGCTTGATCCGACCGTCTCCGAGCGCATCTGCAATTCTCAATGATATCGGCGCCATCGCCATCGCCATCCACTTCGTTGGCAGAGGAGGGGGATGTGAAGATGGCCTTGAACCCCTTCAATACAATTAGCTGTGAATCAGTTGCAAGAATTAGGTCGCCCACCATAACCAATAACTTCGACTTCATGAGCCCGCGCTCCAAATTCTTAGCGTCAGCTTCATAGTTCTCATACATAAATGTTGGCCACGAGTTTTCAGACACGATGAAAGAAGTCGTACGGTCGCGAATGCCAGCCTTGACGCTAAATAAAACGTCAGCGACATGCGAGTGACAAGGATCATCACATACACTGGATCCTCCCAGCGCCATTCCGCTGGGCAGAGTAGTTGACCACACGCATCGTTGACGAAACCTCGATGGTGCTTGTCGTCGGTCCTGATGAGCGGAGTCGGACAACACAGAATATTGATCCATGAAGCAACGAGGTCTTTGAGCGTTCCTGTGTCATCGCCACGAGCTGAGTCTGCACCTCGCTTGAGCTACATCGAAAATAAGAACCGGATGTGACACATTAATGTTGGAATCACCTTTCTGAGCATATCCTCCGACTCCTCATGATCAAGAGTTGCTAGCCTCTCGTGAAACCACGGTAATGATTTGGCGAGTTCGATGTAGCCGCGTTGAAGGCGGTCTTGTCTATTCCTGATTTTGAACAAGAACGTCAAGACAGACATGATGAGTACTTACTCAAGAGTAGAACCGCTGTCTCTGTCTTCACAACGCCGATCATTTTCGGCGACTAGGTCCTCTATGGGACTGTAGAGGGCAACCATACGACGGATAGCTCGTCCCTGTGAAACATAGTAAGTTGTCTTCCTACAATTAGGTATATTAAGTTGAGTTTCAGAAGTTCAGAATGTGCAGACCTATGTTTTACCACCTTGTCCTGCTTCAAAGCTTCGACCTCCTCCATGAGGGCGGTAATTCTCCGCTTTGCCCTAGCATGAGGAGATGTCGGGACACAAAGTGATACTTCTCTAGGAGGAACAGGAAGGTCTCCCGCAGAATCGTCCCCGGATAGAGCCATACTGAGAGGTGGAAGAGAGTGAAATGCGAATGAGGGAGAACTTCGCGGTCAGAGGTCGTCTTATATGCTTGTCGTCTACGCTAATGACCTGATATAAGACTTAAACTCAAATAGGCAAGTGGACTTTGACCTTACATGGTAACGCAGAAAACAAAATTTCTCCGTTATGTCAAGCCTTTTTTGGGATAGTATAAGGAACAGTGTCAACGGACATACAATCGAAGTTATACATACTATAAGGTGTACGACTGCATCAGCTGTACAGCCTGACATCACGACACTGTACGTCGCTTGCATTGGTAGTACTATGGACCTGACCGACGTGCATTCGTTTCAGGAGAACTTGAACGACGATGGTATCATTTTCAGCTTCCCATAATGACAAGTAGTAGCCTCCTTACCGTCGTTGAATGCGTGCATGTTCAGAGTCCGTACCCCTCTGAGTCGCCGTCACGGTGACGGCCTGGAATCATCAGAACTTATCACAAGATTCCTTCGCCTGGAGTCTGTCAACCTCAAGTGTCGAGCCCAGCTGGATTTGGCCGCAGTGATGATTTGATTAAGAAATTACAGATATTCAGAAACTCACTTGGTAACTGGAAAGAAATCGGGAATGCGGCCAATGCTCCGAGTCGTACGACCTCTGAGTCTAGTCGACAATCACTTCTACAACCGTTGGTAAACATTGTCCTCCGCAGGGCTGCGATCAATGTTGGAATGCGTGCACCGTCACGCACTGGTACTCGAAGTCAGCAAATATACAGCACACGCAACAGATCGTCGTTGAAAGGGTACTAACATCAGCCGAGCATGCCCGTGACAACCGTGACGTCCCGTTGTTTGCTTCCCATTCTATACTATATATGACTGCGTACCGTATTGCTGTATTTGGAAATTTATGGAATGTATCCCCTGGTTTCATCAACGTTCAGCCGATTAAATTTATAATACGTATCTATGTCTCAATCTACACACCACCTGAAATACCATATCTGGATAGATGCTGCAATAGTTTTCAAGCGTGTTACCTGTTTGTCGATCAACTTTATCGTTCGTAACTTTGAA
The DNA here is from genome assembly GCF_016647785.1 of Suillus fuscotomentosus. Classification (NCBI taxonomy): domain Eukaryota; kingdom Fungi; phylum Basidiomycota; class Agaricomycetes; order Boletales; family Suillaceae; genus Suillus; species Suillus fuscotomentosus. The sequence goes on from NW_024539569.1 coordinate 238,585, forward strand.
CTCGCTTCCGCATCTTAAATCTTAATCCTTAGCCTAGGATCTGAACACTGCCAATTGTATAAAGTCGAGTGACTCAGAGAAGTAAAGTAAGTCCAATCTGTCACAGTCATTGAGTGCATGATGATGGAGTCCGACACATCATCCCCCGAATCAAGTCAGGCTAGCCATGCCAGTCATTTTCTTGATCAGGCGCGGAATATAAACAATCCCATTGATTCCATTTCCTCTGCGGCCCGACGAGCCGTTCAGCTATTATCTTCTGATTCATCAGAAGCTCTGGAAGGACGACAAGCAGAAGATCACGATGAGCGGTCTCTTGACTCGGAGAAAGGTAATTTCATCGTCTCACATGGTAAAATAGCACGCCATTACTCAAATCGTAATATAGTCGAGTTTCGCATTCCTTTGAACACGACAGATCGGAACATATCTACGACATACGTGGACCGTTTTCATTCCGAATCCGACCACCCCATGGATATACTGGATTCTACGAAGGCCGCGATGAACGTTCCAAAGACGTATCCGCACTTGGGTTGGCGGTTATCTACAGCCCGCCGCACGGACCCCCCACATCGGCTTTTAACTTCTCAAGATCTCAACAGCGCTTTCAAAGCTGCACGTTTTGAGCAGATGTCTGGCAGGAAAAGGAAGAAACTTGCCATCGAAATCGTCAACACCGTAAGTTTTTTCGATGATCACGCGTTGCTTGTTCGATATAACAATAACTTGTCACAGATGCCTGTGATAAAAGGGAAGCCAGCAAAAAAAGAGGCAAGCACATGTTCTGCAGGCGAGCAGAGCTCTCGGACGTCCGACCTGTCACTTTTGCCATACACGAAAGAACTTGAGAACATCAAGAGAAAATTGTTGTGCCCCGAGCATCGACTGGGGGACTCGAACGATATATTCTGTTGGGTAGATAAGTCACAGTCAAACGCCCCTCATTAGTCCGCTGTGTACCCGAGACCTGCAGGAATGGGCTAAATACCTAGTACGTGCTTTATTTATTCATTTTGCCTCAGAACGTACCACACCATGAGACTCATGAATTTTAGTACGATGCTCAAGACTCAGATAACCCCTGCGTTACTCTACCAAATACACCCCATTTCGACGAGATTCACAAGGCACGTAAGGAACGAACTGCGTCGTTGCTTCAACGTATGCCCACCGAACTTATTTCGCCCATTATTCACAATCACGTCCACCTCTCATCCGAGTCTGCCATCGATAACACATGGGCCTCTAATTCCGAATGGCAAAGGGGAGACCCTATGGTTCCTCCAACTCTCGAGAGGACATATGCACTCTACATGGAGAGTGACGAAGAAACCGATGAAGACGGAACACCGCAAGATGATATTGACGATATCCTTAGGAAAATTGATCTTTGCTACCCTGCTCTGAATTTTCTGCAGTATGTGGATAAGCTAAAGAGACGTGGAATATTTTATCTGCCGACTGCAGCGCATTTTGGTATTAGGTTTTACGTGGAGAAGGTTGGCATGTCAGAGGGCGCTGCATATACTTTTCACACTCATGTCTGTAAAGCTCGCATGAAGGAAGAACGTGCGAGGGCGAGAAGGAAGGAGAAAGGGAAAAAGAGGGCACGGCGAGTGCAGGCTGACAATCTCGAGTAGCCTCAGGGTGCGTCACTCACTTATTTTCTATGTCGCTTGTATTCACTCACTGACTCTATCTAGTTACAGTAGTATGGACTTAACGAGGGAAGCCACGGCTGGTTCACCGTCACCGTCTCTGGTTTAACTCTTTTGTTTCTATGTTTCCGAAGGTGTACCAGCATTTACCTAGTACTCCGATGCACACACTTCCAAGTCTTCATTGCTTTCTGGCTGTTCTCCTTGCTTTTAACACCCACTTTCGATTGCTAATGACGTGATCGCTAATCTAATAGTATATTGTAACTTCAATGCCATACGAAATCACTGGAAGGTTACGAAAAAGCCCTACTTAGTCACTACTTACGCGTCTACCTATGATACACAGTTTTGAAAGGTATTAACATGGCTATATATGATCATTTCGTCAATTAATTCAAAGTCTGACTCGGATGACTTCCCCGACTCCCACGAACTTCCGAAGTGTGGAGGAGAGCTGTATATCTCGGACTTGTGAACTTTTCACTGATCATGATGGTGTTCTCACTTCCACGTCATCCGAGTCCTCACTTGGCTGCACGGTTGATCAAGGTCCCGGGCCTGCATCCAGCCTGGTTTTGGACGAGCTTGAAAACTGGCACATCCTCTGGAAGGTGCTTGCTTTCATTACTAGTACAATTTGAAAATTTATTCGATTAATTTATGACGAACGTTAAATATTCCAAACAGATGTCGTTAAAAGTCCAAGCGGGACAAGTATTGAATATTGAATATTGAATATTGAACGCATCCGCTGTTCCACCGGTAACGCTTGTTCGCACGCATCCCCAATCCCGTTGCTTTCACCATTGGTGCATGGGACTTGTGGTTCACCTGGCTCGAGCGTTATCTTTGTAGGTAATTGGTGTATCGTTGCTGATCGGGGATGGCACTTCGATGTTTTTTTCACCTTTAGTATTTCGACATAAAATTCACCCCTCGAGCATCACAAGGTTGCTTGGCGGGCCAATTTCTTGGCCTTGAAACCTGTACTTAAGGCCTGAGAGTTCTGAGTATCACTGCATGATGATGGATCCTGTCCTCCGTGGTGATCTTCAGGTCATGAAGCCCGTTTGCTTTGACTCTATACGTGAAGTAGGTCTCCTTGGGTTCAATGGATCTCCGCCTGACCTCTGTGACAGGGAATGCGATGCACGGCAGATGCAGCCGACGGTGAGCAAAATGTGGAGCGCTCAGCCGGTCAAGCGAGCTGTATAATCCCAAAGCTAACTCGACAACCGCAGTGTCTTGTAGCGACGAGACCGATCTCTGCATCTCGTCTTCAGATATAGATGGCAGCGTGTATGGTGGGGCTTCGTATGAAGCGATGTCGGCAGGCAGACAGCTGTTGAATTGAGATGATGTTCCGACCCAGTCCAGGACAGTAATGTCCCCAGACTCTGCGATGATCTCCTGTAAGAGCCGCCCGAGTGCCTTTTGCTTCTTCTCGCCATACATGATAGGGAGCTGAACGCCAAAAATGCCAAATAACGAGTACGCGATGTCTTCCTCCACCGTGGTGACACGCGTCGACGCCCATTGCAATTTCTCGCAGGGCGTTTATCATTCCTGGACGGAAGGCGACAAGGGTTTGTGCATCTATCCCGGTAGCATCTTCCAACTCCTGCATGATCGCAACAGACTGCTTATGGTTGGAAGAGCGGTTGTTGAGATAAGGGGTCCAGTCAGATTGATAGAAACGGATGACTTTCGGGGCGAGAAATTCCGGTAGGGTCCATCCACGCGTATTCCATGCGCTCCTTGCCAGTGCGCCTGGCTTCGATGATGGTGGAACATCCGACAGGTAGACCATTGTCAGCGCTGATGTACGATACCAGAGAAACATAGAGTTGAGCGATTTGACATAATTCGGATTCTCCTAACTCCGAGTCTTCGGATGCCTCGAGTCTGACTCCTCGGAGTCTCCGAAGCTCCAGGCTCACCAGTTCTCGTGTCCACATTCCAACAATATCTCATCATCTCTCTCTGACTCTTCTGATTGATGCATCTAGTATGCATGTTTTACCGTGAACTTTGTCAGGGTTTGTCCCATCCTGCCTCTGCAATCATGATGATCGATTGAATCAAGATTATCATCACCAGCACAGAACATGACAGTTGTTGTGTGTTTGTTCTTATCGCAAATATTCCCGCCGATACGCAGCGTAGCAAATATAGGCGCGTTGGGTGAAGGGTTTTGTGGTGTCGATGCCACGGCGTCGGAAAGACGAAGGTATGGTGCCTAGTGACACCGTGACCGAAAGGCTGGGATTGTTTACTGATCCCTTTCGTGAACTTTGAGGGCAGCAATTCGATTACTAACTGTAGTAAGTGTGTCACTAACTGACTTGAAACTCAACTCCGCTGGCTCTCACACTCATCCTTGCCTCAAAATCACCACGACAGCCTGAGGATGGCAAGCACATCGAGCATGTCCCACCCTACTATTCCTATCTCTCTCCATGAATCCAGCATTGATTATCGTCCTGCAGTTTCGGATCTGTGTGGAGGTGACAGCCAATCTGTGCAGCATGATAATACTAAAGTCAAGCATCCTCACAACGAGAGGATAATGGAACCCATACCCTCCAATCGACAGTCGCTAGCGACATTCGAAAACGACGACCTTTTTGCAACACCGCACCTTCCCCCTGTAGTCCGCAATATGTCGTGCTATGCGAGACGTTCTAGATCAAGGTTCAAGCCCTATCAGCTAGGGGACCATATTCCTACTGCACTCGAACACCGCTTCACGGAAAAGTACCTTCGGAAGCGTGATGAGGCTGATTTGAGTTTCATAGATGTCAAGAAGGTATAGAACATTATATATACTACAGATCATGCCATATTGATACTCATGCTCCCAGGGCAAGGAGATATTCAAGAGAGGCATGATGCGTATGCCAGACGAGACCGTCTATCACGCCGTGGTCGCCAAGAAAGCTGATGTCGAGTGCAAGCGCTTACGCGCTCTTTCGACAGCTTGGGAGCTCGAGTCAACTGAAAGGCACGCAATGCTTCTTCAACATATTCTCAAGAATTCTACTGCCGATTATATCGACAGCATGGCAGAAGCTTCCTTTTTCGAAAGGCTCTTGGTCAAGCATAGCAGGCAGCAGCTCGAAGACGACGCGGACTTTGTCATTGCTGCATACACTCGTGATTTCACCGCCTTCGATATTGCAGAGGCGCAACTTGGGCAACTGCAGGAGATCAGTGCTGGGCGGAAGTTGCAGCTGTCCACAGAGGATATCTCGGATGCGGATGATCCGGATGACCCGGATGATCTGTCCACAGAGGAAGAGGAGTTGATTGAGGAGCAGATGTCTGAAGAGGAGGCGGTTAAGAAGCAGCCACTCGAGTCAGTGGCGCTCAAGAAAGGGCCACCCTCAGAGGAGGTGACTGAAGACGGCTGCTCAGCATCACTTGGGGAATACTTCCGGGACTGGCAAGGCTACTACTCGGCGGCCGCTGCGGCCTGAGTCAGGAGGTGCAGAGACCGTTCTCTTTGCTAGCTGAGGTTAGTGCGATCATCAAACTACGGTATAGACTCGATGACAGTCACCCCACAGGCTGCATGTGTTTGTTTGCATTCCAACAATGATTCTTCACACTCAATTCTTGACTTCAACATAACCGTCCGTCACAGTGTATAACATGACGTTTCTCTCGATGAAAGGACATCATCATTGGTCCTGGCCTAGTTCACAACTGATAACTTTATTTATGCATAAACAATTCGGTTTATTATCACCGAAGTGTTGAATTAGTATCCAACTCTTGTACTTCGAGTCATCTACCCAGGATTCGCTACCGTGATTCACATCCGTACTACTACCAGAACCTGACATATCATAACCTGTCTTATGTGGCCCCGTTAACGCCCAAACGCGCAAGTACTATGGCAAACGGTGCTGTCTACTGGTACGTAATGGGTGAATTGCTAAGATGCCAACCTTCCGAAATAGCCAACACAAGTTGTCACTCCCGAGCAGTGTCCAGCCGCCGCAAGTCAACCACCATCACGGTGACGGTGAAGAGTCGAATGCGTGCAAAACTTCTATGCTTTCATGTTCTGTCTTTGCTCTTCATTTTAAAACAACTTGAACTGATGGTCACAACATCCTGCAATGCTCCAGGCTGCTTCTGGGAGAAAGGAACCTATGAGGCATCTCGGGGGTTGAGTAGGCATCGTGCGACATGTCAACACTACCAGAAATCTAGATCTTTAGCCAGTCAGAAAAGACGTGAAAGGGCGAAACAGGCAGCCAGATTTATTCCGAGTCTGCCTACGACAAAACCAGGCTCCAGTTCCTTGGTGAGCAGTCTTTTCCCACTACAGTGTCAAACAGTTTTGACAACACAATTCTCGCATACCTCCAGGAATTATCGCCCATCTGGCGCGTGGAGAATAAGCGCCCCAAACCCATTGTTCCATGCCAACCGTCAGGCAACCATCGTAGGACTCAGGCTGGCATCATGTTTCCTGGCGCAGCCACGGCGGCCTCGAGTCTTGGACGCCTGGACGACTCTTCGGACCAGCGTCAGCAGTCTGATATTGATCATAATTTTGAATGCGTGTCTCATGATGCTTTGGGTATGTCCGAGAGTTTGAGTCGAGTGATCATTCACTAATTGTGTTTTTTTGCATATCAGAGGAACCTTCGCGCCCTCTGAGGCGAATACCTAGACCTTATCAGGATGTTCCTCTTTCTGATGAGGATGCTAATTACTCGCATAACATCGATGTCCCACCCGCTCAGAATGCAGACCCGCCCCAATCTAGAATCCGAAGGGTCTTGTTGACATTGCGAGACACGCTGCAGATGAGCTTCAATTCTCTTGGACTTTGCCGACTGTACCCCCGTCGCCCATCTTTCGAGCCAGATCAATTTGTCCCGTCCTCACTACTTTCCGCAACATGTCCAAGAGTCACGGAAGAGCCTGATGCACCTGGCATCCTCCCACCTCCCTACCCTTTTTCTAACATGTCAATTTATAGACTCATGTCTTGGATGAATTCCGGGAGCCATCAGAAATCTGAGACTGAAGTCACACGGCTCGTCAAGGAGGTAATGCTGGCGGACGATTTTAACATAACACACTTAGAGGACTTCTCGGTGAGGAAGAGTTTAAGAGAATTGGACAACGACCCCAGGGGGGGGAAGATCGAATTTCCGGATGACTGGATCCAGGCAAACGTCACCATCAAAATTCCTACGAAATCGAAGGAAGATGATGCGATACCTTTTCCCGTTCCTGGATTACATTTTCGCCCTCTCGTCGAAGTAATTCGGTCAGCCTTCACGGACATTCAAGCGAACGCGTTTCATCTTTTACCGTTCAAGCGTTTATGGAAGGATCCGCTTAGCAACCAGCAAGAGCGAATTTTCGACGAATTATATACTTCTGACTCTTGGCTGGATGCCCAAGATGAGCTGAAAAAGCTTCCAAAGGAGCCCGGATGTTCACTGGAACGGGTAATTGCTGGCCTCATGTTTTTCTCGGATGCTACGCACCTGGCAAATTTCGGAACTGCGAAGGCCTGGCCCCTTTATATGTATTTTGCAAATTTGACGAAGTACGCGCGTTCTGCACCACAATCCGGCGCATGTCACCTCGTGGGGTTTTTACCATCGGTGAGTTTTCTACTGTATCGTGAAACGTCAGGTTCATATCCGGGCGTCAGTTACCTGATAGGATCAAAGACGTTCTGAGTAGCTTACCTCGGATATCGAAAAGTGGCATGGCTGCTCTTCAGACCCACTGTCGACGCGAGTTGTTTCACGGATGCTGGAATACCTTACTGGATGAAGACTTTCTTCATGCATACCGGCATGGCATTGTACTAAAATGTGCCGATGGAGTGCTTCGCAGAATATTTCCTCGTTTATTCACATACTCAGCTGATTACCCCGAAAAGTATGTTCTGTCGTTCCGAACCAGCTAGATGTATTGCTGAACAAGTCTCAGGGTTTTAATTGCTACCATTAAGGACATGGGCTCGTGTCCCTGCCCCCGTTGCCTCACACCGAAAAATATGTTTTCTTTTCTAGGTCTCCTCAAGGACATGAGAAGTCGTGTGGAAAATCTCCGGGTCTACGCTGAGACCAACATCGTCAAGGCACGAGAATACATCTATAATTTAGGAAATACTGTAGACGGTACGAAGGTTGTACAGACTCTTGGAGATGGTTCGTGGGTACCCGTTCTGGTGAGTATTAGGTACCTACCGCTCTGTCATCCCGGCTCAGACAAGTAACTCGCAGAATACGTTTGTTGAGAAGCTGGGACCGCTGGGCCTTGACCCGTTTCGCATGCTGGTCGTGGACTTCATGCACGAGTGCGAGTTAGGTACCTGGAAAGCACTATTCACTCACCTCGTCAGGATCCTCTATGCGCTACCACTTGGGGATCAGTTAGTCGCAACCTTGGACTCCAGGTAGGTGGAGTTTGTATAGTTTTTCTACCATCTGATAACAGCAAATGTTATCGCCCGTAGATTTCGTCAGGTTCCGACTTTCGGCAATGGAGTAATCCGATCATTTATGAACAACACGTCCGAGATGAAGAGAATGGCTGCTCGGGACTTCGAAGATATCTTGCAGGTTGTTCCTGCTTCACCAAACTATTCTTTACTTGGCTTGCTGACGACCTCTCTTCAGTGTGCCATACCTGTGTTCGAAGGGTTGTTTCCCGCTAGCCACGACATGATTGTGCAGTCTCTTTTATACAGATTTGCTCAGTGGCACGCACTCGCCAAACTACGAATTCATTCAGACTCGACCCTAAGTTTCCTAGAGGAAACATTCAAGATTCTCTCTAAACAATTGCGGAGGTTCCGTGACTCTACCTGCGCTGCCTTTATCACCGTGGAACTACCGAAAGAGAAGGCAGCCCGCCAACGGAGGATCGCCGAATCCAATAATGCTCCCTCAGATTCTAGTGTGCCAAGAGTAAAAAAATTCAACTTAAGCACTTATAAGTTTCATGCAATGGGTGATTACAGTGCGAACTATCAAGCTCTTCGGGACTACGGATTCGTTCACCACTCAGATCGTAAGCATCATCTCTTTCCTAGCCCTCAAGTATCTGAAGTTATCTCACCGGCTAGGGAGAGCTGGCGCACAGAGCCTTGAAGGCATTTTATCCGCTGACGAGCAAGCTGGACACTCCAGCCCAGCTAGCGAAGCACGAGCGCAGGCGTCGTGTATTACGGCGAGTCGCAGAAGCAGCAGGTACCTCCCTCCCAAGTAATAAATCTCCGATCGATTCTCCTGCTCCATCTTTGTCCAAGGATCATCATTCTATTGCAACTAATCAAAATGATCCAGTCTCGTTGTTCCCATTCCTCCGGGACAATGATGGTGACCCAGCTATCAAGGTAACCATTCGCACTTTTACCTTTGAAGTTGAATGCTTATGACGGCTTCCAGAACTTTATCCCAAAACTGAAGGATCACATCTTGTACAGGTTAAATAAGTTAGACGTCACTCATTGCGATCGCACATTCACGGATGAGGAACGTAACTCGGTTATAATTCCTAATAATACGGTCTACTCGGTCCAGACGATGCAGGTACATTATACGACCTATGACATGCGACGCGAATACGACACGATCAATCCTAGATCACACTCAGATGTCATGGTACTTTCTGGAGAAACCTCACCTAGGCACCCATACTGGTACGCTCGCGTACTGGGTATCTATCATGTAGATACATGGCTCCAAGGGGGTGGTCGAATCGAGAAACATCATCTTGAGGTCCTCCACGTCAGATGGCTTGCCCCATTAATGTCCCATCGGTCTGGGATACAGCGCGCTCGCCTTCCCAAAGTGGCGTTTGTGGACAAGTCAGACTATGACACATTCGGATTCCTTGATCCAAGTCAAATAATTCGAGGAGCCCATTTAATTCCTGCATTCGCTTCAGGGCGGGGTATCAGCTCCCTTCGCCACGGAAAATCTTTAGCTCGCCCTAACGGGGAATTAGACGACTGGGAAGTGTACTGTGTTGGCATGTGAGTGTAATGTGTCTTCTTGTAGCTGAATGACTCTCATCTGTTAGTGCTAGTTTTGTCGACCGTGATATGTTTTTGTGCTACACCGATATGGGCGTAGGACACCCAGTAGCTCTGCGGAAGATTGTTAGAGACTGTCTTCACCTACCCTCAGCAGTGCCGGTGGAGGTGGAGGCTATGGATGTTGATGAAGATGGAAGCGATCGTGAGGGCCACGAAGAAGAGGAAGAAGAAGAATCGATGGATGCTGACCTTGTTGATGAGCAGTCAGAGGACGAGGGGGAGGATGATGAACAAGAGTCTGAAGATGGGTTTGATGACCTCGGAGAGGAAGTCGAGGACGAGTGTGATGATGACCTCTCGTTTTGAGCTATGTCCGACTTCAGTGATTCGTGCGACTACCATTGTACCTTCGAGTCACTCCTGGGCTAGCGGTACGTTCGGTAGTATCTTGAAAATCCAGTGATTCCTCTCTCTGTCGATAAATGTTTGAATTCCAGAAGCCGTGGACCACTACAGCTACCCCGGATTCCTCTGACGATCGAGCATACTCTCCACCATGCCCTGGCGGAACAACTGTCGCAGAGCCTTCTTACAAGCTTGCTGACAAATGTTGCATCTGGGTCCAATTTCTCTGAGCATATGAACGAGTTGGTCAGCGAAGACCCTTCCGTTGCTCAGAAACGAGCATCGCTCTCGACAAGAAAACAACGCCTATCAGACATTCGCCGGAGACTCATGACTTTTGGCAATAATATTTAATTACTACGAGGGAGTTGCAATGTATTTTCGTCCGTTAGACATAGATCTTCCCTCTTGTTGACCTCCTGTTGACTTCTATCGTTGTTAGTGTAGTGGTTGTTGTACTTTTCTGTTGTGCTTGAGCGTTACTATATTACATGTTCGCGGACAAAGCAATCGGGTTCTTCGTTCGTACTAGTACATCGCTACCTAAATCAAGGGGGAAGCCCTGAGGTGGCTAACCTGACTCCTTGATCGACCTCGACTGGATTCCAGGTAATTGCGCCCTCCTTCCCACGGTCCAACACGTCAAGCTTTGCCATGTCCGTAGGTTCGATTTCCCAACCAAATACGGCCGTTGGATATGACACGTTCTGGCTGTGAGGATTTGGGTAAAGGCGCAAATCTAGGTGGTACCAATTAAGAATATTGACACATGCCGATTGTGCCACTCACCCTCATTGCAAAAGACCACCTAACAAGAATTTGAACAGGATCTTTGGAGTACTACGACACATCAAACATCATGACGCAAGCAGATACAGTATATGGTTACCTTTGTAGAGCTCCTGGATGACTTGATTGTCGAGAGCACCGCGCACGAGTCACGACCTGGACAACGATGGAGCTTTTCCTCACTGATAAAGACGTCTTCACGCTTAACGCCACTTTGCCCTACACCAACACCAACTTGAACTGCATTCTCGTAGTGCCGAGCCCCATCGATTATCCTAATGATCCAACTGAGTTTTGCAACTTTGACTGATGTGTGAATACCCACCGGTAACCATTTTGAAGGGCAACGCTTCCGTGCATTCATCGTTCAAGGAGACACCTTGAAGCCCAATAGCGGACATGGTGTGGCCTAAATGATTTGTGTTGATAAAATACTACGTGGACCTATGGTGACGAAAACTCACCATCAGAGAGTGTAACTGTTTCAACTATGATTTAGATCTGCAGGGGGGACTCCTCTTGTGAATGTTATACGCACAGCTTACACGGACTCCCAGCCTCTTCATGGACAACAGTCCACTCGGCCGTTGGATATTAGTGTAATGACTGAACATCTTTATCCATCTGGATCGTGCATAATCATGATGTTTGGCAGGGTCCCGGTTAGTAAGCCAACGCCGGCAGTCAATCACTGTGACTCCAAGGTTCATTTTCATCCTCGTTGAGCGTCCGAGACTATACAAGCTGAAGTTCGCCGTTATTTCCTTCGGTATCCAGGTTTTTTGGGCCAGAACCGACGACCACAACTGTATGACGATGATGAAGAGAGATATTGGACAATTGTCGAATTATGATGACGCAGGACGGCTCTCGAAGAAAGCGACAAAAGCAAGTTGGAGCATCATCTGGCCAAGCCGCCACAGGAACCGCGACAAATGGAGACATTCAGATGGATACTGGAGAAGGTAGCAGTTCTGGTGTAGCTGGTTTGAAAGAGCAGGGAACAAAGTTGTGGCAGATGTTCAAAGACGTGGTCAATAAAGAGTGAGTAACAACCCAACTTGAGCTTAGACGCAATTACAGCTGCCTCAAGCCATTTTCCTTTCTGATCTCGCTAACGTTTCTTCCGTCCATCACACAGATGTTACATATGGTCTCCAGCGTTCATGCGCTTGACCTCAAAGCGCCATTATCCTGATTATTATGTCTACATTCAACAACCAATTTGCTTGGCCGATATCAAGCAGAAAATAGATGACGGCTTATACAACTCTCTCGATGATATCAGACAAGATTGCGACTTCTGTTTTTCAAACGCCAAAAAGTACAATCAGAAGAACAGTCAAATCTGGCTCGACGCCAAAAAGTTCATGCCGGTGATCGTACACACGAAATGAACTGTCCAGCTGGACAGTGGCACACTGCGTCTGTCATACTTTCTAGGTCTTGTGGCAGAATCAATGTCACTAGCCTCATTCCCACTTTGAGGCCACTCTTGCGAAAGGAACAACTAACCGAAGGCCATCTGCAAGTCCTTGCCTCCTGTTCATTTTACTGAGCTCCAACTTCAAAAGAGGCTTAACCATCGTCGCTGGGTCGATACTACCAGTTTCCTCGTGGAATGGGGGCGGAGTGCCAGGCTACCAGCCAACTGGGTTAGCCTGCGAGTGTCCTAATTTCTACAGCCGCAGAACTCGACCGAGCACAGCTTGAGCAGAATATCCGTCTTCTGACATTTGCGTCACTGGGTTTTGCACACGCCGGGCATGACCTGCCATATTCAGTGGTCGCGTCAATCCCGCAGATTGAATTGAGTCAAGCAGAGAAGTGGGCGATCGATGGTACGTCTTTTTGACATCCTGTCGTTTATAATTATCTCAAATAATCTTCCAAATAGTCGATCTTCTTTCGGGAAAGCTCTCGCAGACCACTCAGTCTTTACACGCTTACCGTTCGTCAGCGCGCACGTTTGAGCGAGAGCAATGGGAGGCGCTGGAAAAACGTCTTGTTGCGTGGAAGGCGAGCCAAGCGAGCGTGTTGGAGGTTTTCACTAGTGCATAAATGCGCGGTAACAGTTCGGCTGTGAGTGAAGTCGTGCAGCAGGTTACGCAGACAGGTGAGAGCTGTTCAGGTTGATGCCGCGTACTAGTAGCATACTAATCAGGGTTCTCCTGGTCAATAAATCAAAGTCACGGTTGACTGCAATTCGTGGGAAAGCCGGTGAAGTTGATTGTCGTTCATCTGAAGTTCTGAACATCACTTCGGCTTTGATGTCAAACGTTCAAAACTCTGCTTACTGAGACGAAAAAACTCTGGTTTGGGCACTATCAACGCCCAGGGGTTGTTGATTAGTACAACAATATTGGGCAGCCAACAAGGAACTTCTATATATATGTTCCCGTCGGTCAGGCAATCACTTGTCACTACTGGTGGTGATTTGCTTGGGAGTCCTGCTACGTACTATGCAGCGTACATATGCACCCGCTCAAACAAATATCATATCATTCCAATCGCTGACATCAAATTGCCTCGAAATTTGAACCGGACCAAGGTAAGCACTTAATCCGATGGTGACACAGCCATTGACATGCGGTGTCAGCGAAGCGCCTGCAACCACAGCATGCAAAACTGACCCAAATAGCAGGTCTCTTAATCACCTTCAACCCGTATCTCTCCCTCTCCTCGATTACCGACTTTGCGCAGTGTTTCTCTCTCCAGTCTGTTTGTGCAGCTCAGTATCCGAGTCTTATATCGATCAAGGTCATGCCACACAAAGAGGCCGAGTCGAGCACGTCAACGAGACGGGGTGAAGCGCCATTGCACTCATCGATATATCGGACTGAGCGCGAAATATTTACCACCATATGGTGCACAGCACCGCCGGGACGCACTTTGGGAAGGTGAGCATTCCTACCAGCCTACTCAATCAGAATCAGGCGGGAATGCAGCGCTTCCTCCTGTGTGGCGTCAGTATATGACGGCGGATGGTGAAATAGGATATCAAGATGACACGCTTGTGATTATCTCGTGGAACCGGCCTTTACCAGGAGTGCGACTAGGTGAGGGATGAAATTGCTACACGGAGCGACGAACTCACCATTGAACGTAGATGATCCCGGAACTCTTGCTGTTCCTGGATGAGAATGGCACATCTCACCACTCGGTCGGTCCTACTTCGTCGACCACAACACTCGGACCACATCATGGAAGAAACCAAAGCCAGAACGTCCGCCATTCAGCATCTGGGATGTCAAGACCAATCAGGCAGTCGGAGATCCACTCTTGCATGATGATCAACTCTTGGCTGTTGCCATATCCCGCGATGGAAAATCCATTGCCAGTGCTGGACTAGACAAAAAAAATTATGTATGGAACCTGGAGGCGGCGCTCAAAAACTTTCTGGTAGGTATGCGCTTTGTTGTCCAATTTCCCTTCCTGACTGGTTTTGGCCATCCAGGCTGCAGATGCAAAGCTCAAGGCAACTCTTCTCTGCTTCTCTTTCACACTACATCTCACTTTTCACTAAGGAAGCCCAACCCAACCGAGAGTTGTGCGCTCACCAATCGTGAGCAACCCCACCTTCTCTCATATGTCTCGTCAGACTTTTGACCCCGTCTTGCGTCTAATCAGTAGGCCCCAAAAATAGGACTGGCAAGATATGTCAGTGTACTTTCTTGTGCTTGACCTTTCTCGCCTGACACCAAGATACAAGGCAATGATTTCTTTGGCAACGAATCAGATCACGCGTCCCGTTATGCAGCTCTTCCCGCAAGCCAATCGTCCCTTGTTCGTTGGCGTCATTTGCTTAGTTCCATACATTTCGGCACACGACCCGTGAATCCATCCCAACCAATCGAACGCCAGTCCCGACACTGGAATTTCAACTTCAAGTTGTTTTCCGGATGACGTTCCACGCGCACCGTCGATGTACCCCTTGCTCAAGATGAAGTTGTGAGTGACTCATTGTCCCTCCAATTTTGTTCCATTAAAATACACTGCAGAGACATGCCTTTGTCATTGTCCCTCAAACTAGTGCGGAAGCGGCTGCAGCTATGCAACGTACGAACAGCAACCAGGCTAACAGTGCGATGCAATCAGGTCAACCACCAGCAGGTACCAAGAGTCTCAATCACGGCGCTCCCTTCTGAGCCTTCCCCAGCTGCTCAACACGCCCATCGACGGCTTGCACCTTTTGCAATGTTTGGAATCAGGAGACTGATGGTCTTGATGTTGTATACTGATTATCGTCGAATTTCCATTATGAAGATTATCCAACACGGTGGCGGCCATGACTAGTCACTGCGATATCTAAGTGACTGTCGCATTTTTATATCTGAACTTGTTTTCGTTGGACGCTGCCCTAGTCCTATGTTCACACTATGTTCAACCTTGGGCAGAAATTTGTAAATAAGGAGTATACGAAAATGACAAGAAAGAAAGTCAAGAAGAATAGCGACGGAGACGATGAGGACAAGCCTGCTGACGGTGGAGACGGCGAGAAGAAGAACAAACAACCTAACTTGACTCGACTCTTGAGAGCTAGATTGCAGAAGGTTGTCGATAAAGCTGACGAAGAGACGTGAGTTCACCTTTCTTCGTCTACAACTTACTTCTAATTCAAGTGACAGACATCGTGTGTTCTCTAACGTTTTCATGGAGATGCCGTCAAAGAAGGACTATCCGATGTATTACACACAAATCAAACAGCCCAATGTGCATAGAGACCGTTTTTGTAAGTCGCACATACTTTGACTCTGGAGTATGTGTTCACGACATCGCTAGAAACACTTGAAGCGCAAGGAATATCAAACCTCTCTAGACTTCGCAAATGATGTCGAGCTTGTGTTCCCTAACGCTCTCGAGTTTGAACCTATCACCAATACACCCACCCGGCTCCGACACCTCCGACACCCGCAATACCATCTTCCGCAGTACGAACACAGCCAGCGCCTCAGGTTCGGACGTCTCAATCGGTTTCAAGATCACTTGCATCTGTATTGGTTGGACATCGAGCGCTCAAGGGCATTTTCTTGATAACCAAGCCTCGGTGACAACTCTCTCATCTTATCTCGCACGCCTAGGACGCCAGCACAGACGAGGAGGCACAAGCCACACTTGTCGATGAATGCGATGTTTTCGTCACGCGGCACCGCTCTGGGAAGGCACGCTTCACAGTACGTCCTCTGTTTAACTTGAAGTCGTCAGCGGGAAAACATACGATAGCTATGCTATAGGTGGCCCGTCCATCTCGTCTGATTTTGATCAGAAACTTGACTTGGATGTTTCACGTCGATGCGACCGGCACACTGAATGACCCGCATGATTGTTTGCTGTGGTACCCAGTTCCAAGAGGAGGTATTCCTGGTCTCAACGAATGCGTGAGCAGCACCCATCATGTCCCTTATGTATTGACCACGCAACTGCACGCTGTGTTTTAGGCGCGAAGGAGAACTACCAATAGTCAATCATGCTTGGCTCGAGGATTGTTTCATTGCATGGACGTGGGTACCTCTGAGCGGCTGCTCTCAAGCTATCGCGTCTTTGTTCCGAATCCCAATCATATTCTTTTACAAGTTAGCCTCAACGCGAATCGACGCACTCTTGACAGAGTTGAAAAGGTTAGATGACAAGATGATTTTTGCCGAAGTACACCTGCTCGAGAGTCGCGTCTACCGTGGCATTGGAAACCTGTCGAAGTCCAAGGTTAGTCCTTCGAGTGCCATCCCGATATTCTCATTATGTGCCCTTACGTCCGTGAAATGCAAAGGCTGTCCTTACTTCCGCCAGGACTGCTGCAAACTCTATATTGTCCTCCTCATCTTCAAGCAGTGTTAGACCTCCAATCTGGTGTTCTCCATGCCGAGGACAAAGATTACGCTACTGCATACTCATATTTCTATGAGACTTTCGAGAACATGTCATCGCAGGATGACCCAGCAGCGCTGAACGCACTCAAGTACATGCTTTTGTGCAAGGTCATGTTGAATATGGTGTGTTGTCACTGATCTCGACTCGTCAGTCATTTTGATGTGTGTTCCAGCCCGAAGATGTAACATCACTTCTCTCTATCAATCTCGCGGTGAAATATGCTCAGCTTCGCGAGATCGAGAGCATGCGTGCCATAGCGCTTGCGCATCAGAATCGGAACTTGTCAGATTTCGAGAAGGCCCTTCCGGATTACAAACAAAGTATATTATACTCCATTTACACAACTTGTTGTTGACTTGTCATTGCTACAGAGAACTCTCGTCCGACCCTACTATTCGCTCACATCTCGCAGCGCTTTACGACACCCTTCTCCAGCAGAATTTGCTGCGTATCGTTGAGCCGTACTCGGTGGTAGAGATTGGCTACGTTGCCAAAAAGGTCGGGCAAGGACGGCAGGACGTTGAGGCCAAGTGCGTATTGAATTGTCTCTGTGAAAAGTAGCTAATATCGTGTTTTAGGCTATCTTAGACGATCTTGGACAAGGTGTTCCACGGCGTGCTGGATCAGGGACGAGGATGCCTGATCATATTCGATGAGCTAGAAGCTGACGTGTGTCCTCTCTTCTCACTCATCTCATTCATGCTCATCCTTTTTTCAGAACACGTATGGTGCAGCAATTGGGACCCTGGAACAAGTTAGCAAGGTCATAGACTCGTTGTATGCCAAAGTACGTCTGTTCATTGTTCCTGGCCGCTGGTCTATGCTTACGAATATCATTCAGACTGTCAGGATTAGATCGCAAGGCTGATTCTCGGTCAAACATGCACCGACAAACATAGATACTGTCGAAGTAGCAACAACGGCGAGGGAGAAATGCATTTTCTGTGCGAAGTGATATGGAATCTTGAGGGGGATCTTGAACGGATATCTATGAGGATGGGGGAACACTGTAGGGCGACGACCTTAACGGATAATAGTCTGTACGTTGCATCAAAGCTGTATGTAGTACATTGACGGTTCCTAAATCCCAAGCCTCCATAATCAATCCGTAATAGTACAAATTAGTTGGTTGCACAAGTAACGATCCGATTAGCAAGCAAGGTTTTCAGTACCGCTAATTTTGCCGGGGTCAAAGCCTTGAACAGCGAAACAAATCTATCGTGGTGGCATCTGTTGCCGTCCGGCGAGAACTCACTTCTAATATATGTCCCAGTCCGGCGTTCGGAAAGGGCCCAGCGGTAGAGGGTAGTTATCATCGTTAGCAGAGGTAGCAGGTTCCAATCTTCGCCGATATACTGGTGGTACCGAAATTCACTGTCATACAGTAGGTACGCAGCGAACGCTATGACCGCTGGATGGGAAAATGGGACCGAAGTGGCTACACCTTCGACCTACATGGAAGGACACTATATATTCAGGTTAAATTGACGTAAAGCATGACTTACATGTTGTGTAGCGTGTAGAAACGCATCATTCGCGATTAGACCTTCAACTCGCGTTTGACGCTCAGCGACATGAGACTCGTCCAGGGCAGCAGCGTAATCGAACTTGAGATCAAATTCGTAGTAAGCGAATATCCTTACGGCCCGCTTCAAAGCTTCATGAATTTCGTCCACTACAGGCGCGAGCTTGCTAACTTTGGAACGTGACTCGGTGGCCCAGATCCGAAGGTCGTCTAAGTTTGAATTCGTTCAGTCAGAATCACCTTTCACTACACGTTTAGACTACGTACCTCTGGTTTGTCTTCGCATGACAGTGTTCCACGAAGAGTTCGCTAACGAAGTGATGGTCACTTTCATAGGCAACAACGTGTCTTTCAGAAGAGCTCGTTTCATCTCTTCTTGACACGCAGATATCACGGCGGATTTACCCCATGGAATTATCTGTATTGGCTGTGCCTTCGACGTCACCCGCGCACGTTCGGCTCGATCAATGCCAGTCAGTTTTTGGCGCCGGCCCTGGGACCGTCCGGGAGTGGGCCAGGACTCGTGTGACTCATTCAAGAGCCGGGAGTGACGATTTTTGTCGATGATGGCGTCATGGTGGGAGGACGTGTTGGTGTCAATGCTGGCTGGGGCCGGCAGTTGACTCGGAACCGAGGGCGGTAGATTTCCGTATATCTCAGGGTCCGATGTCGCTGCTGGAGTGAGGATCGGTGAGGTGTGTTGGGTGTGTTGGGTGTGTTGGAATAGCATGAGGCTGCTGCTCTGGCCAGACCTCATCGAAGATCAGTGGGGGGGGCTCGTAGTGACCAAGAACGGGACGAAAGAGACTTGGGTGGAGCTGTGGACGGGGAATTCGAACAGGCAGAGGAGGAAGGAATGACCGACTGTGCGGTAGTGGTGCATGTCCAGGCTGCGGTTGCGGCCACGACGATGGCCCGGGACGCGACTCGTCATATGCTAGTGGTACATCTCCAGGCTGCAGTTGCGGCCACGACGATGGCCCAGGACGCGACTCATCATACGCTAGTGGTGCATCTCCAGGCTGCAGTTGCGGCCATGATGATGGCCCGGGACGCGACTCGTCGTCGTGTGCTACAAACCCTGAGTCAGAGTTGTGACTCGGATGGGCTGGTAGCGAGTGCGATTCTTGAAGTTGCAAATTTCCGGGCCACTGTGAGTGGGCCTGCAGTGAGTACGATTCTTGAATTTGCTGATTTTCTGGCCACTGTAAGTGGGCCTGCAGCAGTGAGTGCGATTCGGGAACTTGCTGATTTCCCGACCACTGTGAATGTTATCGATGTGAGTCATGGTGCGCACGGCAATCGGACGATGGCAGTGATCAACGAACTAATTCGCAGGCAAGAACTCACCGTGATTGACTGCCCACTGATATCGCCTGCTGACTCGGATGAGTCCCATTGCTGATCATCCCAGCGCGGTAACATCTGGCAGTGACTAGAGGTGGTGTGCGGTGGGAGATGGGAGTAGAAAGCTGAGTTATTAAGATTTCGGCCATTTTAAATTGCACTACTACGGCTCGAGGACGAACACGTGAAGTTACTGATTGAATTGAACCCTCAGGCCAGGCCCTGCTCGTGATGTAAAAGTATGTTCTGTGATACTTAAAATGGCAAACATAGTGCTTAACTATTACCTAAAGCTGCTGATCAGCCAATCAAAATTCGTCAATCAAAATAGAAACAAACGAGCAGCGCGATATATTCCTCTTCGCCTCCTGGTGCTTGTTGCATTTGGTCTGTTTCGTTAAAGTCCCTGCCAATTCTCCTCCTTATGACCTGTGCCGTTCTACTTTGATCGACCGTCCCAGCCGAACTTGGTCGCCAGAGATTGTTCATGGTATGGTTATGTTGCATTCAGTTTAGCATGATTCTAACTGGCTCAGCTTTACTGCAGAAGAGCATTGCAGTGGTACACACTTACCTTCACTATGTCACAGCTTTGTACTGCTCTGTATTCTCCTATGGGTCGATTATAGAGTCAGTCATCCCTCATCGATTCCTCAATGCCGAACGACGGCAAGAAGTTCTCCATCGTACTAAGACATTTGAGAACCGGCTGGCCCGCCGGATGTATCCGCGCTCACTGGTGTTAAGGCCCTCGTGTATGCTGACCGACTAGCGAGTGAAGTGCCTGGTTGGAGGTGATTCTTACTAAACTGCAGGTGCACGAAATGGCTGACTTGGACACATTCCGGTAACCCTCGTTGTTCTCATTGATAAATTCTTTTGAAGGACGCCGGTGAACCACCACAAATATCCAAATATGAAGGGAGCGCCATCGCAAAGTTTCAAGCTTACCCTGCGTTCAATGAGGCCCTCTGAAATTCAGAGGCTCCCTATATTATAATGACTTCATCAACACAACTGGGTGAAAGACCGGCCTCGCCAACTCGATATGGCCAAAATGACCAGGACATTCTGACATTCCTTCTCCACATGTCTGGCACTTGACATTGCTGTCGAGGGTTCCCATGCGAGGATCCATTAGACCGCCCATCTTAGGTTTGTGCGTTGTCTCGTCCATAACTCCGGATTGCCCACGGCTGACATTCCCTCTCCACATGTCTGGCACTTGACATTGCGGTCGATGGTTCCCATGCGAGGATCCATTAGACCGCCCATCTTAGGTTTGTGCGTTGTCTCGTCCATAACCTCCGGATGCCCCACTTTCGCCACCGAGTATGCTTTCTGCATGAGGACTAATTAGCACAGTACCTCAGAACCTGGGCCCTAAAAATGCAGCACCAAGTCAAGTGGTCACGTGGTCACGTGGTGTGACTTGCGCGTGGTCTCCATCAAAGTGTGACATCTGTGCAGCTTTTCAAATTGAATTTCATCAGGTTCGTGTTTGGCGGCTTTCGGATCGACAAACGATTATCATATTCAAGCACCATAGTCCGGTGTATTGTGTAACCTTTTTCACAGATGGCAAGTACATACTGAGTCAAGGAAGGGACAACATGACAATGATCTCAAAGCGGGTAATATCTTTCCTCGACGACATTCTCGGTGACTGGCAGGCTTGCAAGGTTCTTTTAAGCCTTCTATTTCACTCCGTAATCCGACCGTGTGTGATGCAGATCCTCACCATTAACACGACAGCCCGCGATGCATGCATAAGCGGAGACTTGATTATTGCCGCTAGGCTGCTTACTCAAGATATTTGTGCTGATAGCAACGACTACAACTCTTGCGCGAACTGTTCGTTCGTTAAAGCGCGAAATTCAAACTGGGTCTGCGCACTTGATGACACTCTCAAAGTGAGCATTTCGTCGTGGTTTTTTGACAGACTCACTTATACGGTGACATAGAGCATCAGTATTCAGCCATCCTTGATGGGCTATATCTCCAAGGGCATCGCCCACTGTGGAAGACGACAGTTCCAGGACGCGATGGAAGCATTTGACCTTGCGTTCATGTACGTGGACGCAGACTTGAATAAAACTCGTTTTCTGCTGTTGATTAAGGTACGTCGATTGTATTTCATATACTCGCTACTTACGCAACAGCTGTTAGGCCATCGCCCTTTTCAATGCAAATCTACATGACGAGGCAGTTCGGCGCATCCAAGAGCTAGCTAAAACTCGTCCCAATACGAACTCTCTTGCCTGTGGTATTGTAGAAGTGAGTACTCCTGACACAGTCAACTCCAGAGTCATGTATCGTTACTGATTTTCCGAACCTCACACTTCAGGCTTATCTACACGTCCAACTGGGAATGAACGCATTAGACGACGTACGTCACAACGAAGCGGCTGACCACTTCGCTGCTGCTGTCAGCACTATTAGTTTTTCGTCTATGTCGGACATCCATTCTAAATATGATGTTTTCGTGATGGTAGGTTGATGTTGATTGCAGTGCAACTCGACACATTTATCTACGCTGACTATACTTTTTCTAGCTATTCGGATGGGACCTCAAGTCCTTGTGGCGAACTGCACACCAGAATTGGTGCCATGCGCTTCTTCAGTCAGGGAGACTTCTAGAAGCCGTCGAAGCATGCCGATATATGATGGATACGGCTGATGAGGCTACGAAAGCACGCTGCCTTGATTGGTCCACTGGCAAGTCTTCGTGATGTCAACCGGGGATAAATTTCAACCTCATCTCACTTAGCATTTAAGAAAAAATGCAGCCTACACTATGCCGCAGACGGGAATAATGCCCTCGCTGTGGGTAGGTACGACAGGGCTATCGAGCTGTACTCTGCGGCGATTGACCTCGATTTGGCAACTGGTGTTGTCTTTGCGAACCGCAGCAAGGCGAGGTTGGGAAAAATGCTATGGGACGACGCGCTTATGGATGCACAAACGGTCTAATCTCATTTATTATTTCATAGTCCATACTCATTGTGTGAATACGTAGGTTATTAAAATGACCCCTTCGTCTCCCATTGGATACCAGTTAGTGCATGCAGCACTCCATGGCGCACAACATTACGATGAAGCGATTGGCGCATTCCAAACTTTGCTCTCGAAGTTGGAAAATACCCCTGGCACGCAAACACGAAGTATGCCAGATAAACACATCCTCAAACATCCTTAACTCTTTCTCCAGAGCTACGCCAACAGTATATTAGTCTATCTGAAGCAGAAGAAGCTATTCAGAAGACCATCGAAGCTCAACTCGATGACGCCCCGCATCGTCTACTCAACACGTTTACTGGGCGCTTATGCAATCGAGAGGTACAGATTAACACATTCAAAACGAGCACGGAATACAAGGAGCTCTTCTCATCATTGGCGCACGTAGATGCCCGAAAGGAGCGGATCAAAGATGTCAGTGGCAACGTACTTCCGTTGTGTTACGCTATCGCATCGGTGGGAAGGAAAGGAACCACTGCTCGACGACATCCAGAATAAGGTAGTTGATGAGTTGAATCCAGTTGGTGGGATCGTGAAGTTGCAGTCTTTTTGCAAAACAGCTCGTGCTGCAGGGTATCTCTGGGGGTGGATTGATTCATGTTGTATCGACCAGGCTAACAACGTCGACCTCCAAAAATCGCTCAACTCTATGTTTCTCTGGTATCGTACATCAGCGCTGACAATGGTCTACCTGTCGGATGTTCCACCATCATCGAAGCCAGGCGCACTGGCAAGGAGCGCATGGAATACGCGTGGATGGACCCTACCGGAATTTCTCGCCCCGAAAGTCATCCGTTTCTATCAATCTGACTGGACCCCTTATCTCAACAACCGCTCTTCCAACCATAAGCAGTCTGTTGCGATCATGCAGGAGTTGGAAGATGCTACCGGGATAGATGCACAAACCCTTGTCGCCTTCCGTCCAGGAATGATAAATGCCCGCGAGAAATTGCAATGGGCGTCGACGCGTGTCACCACGGTGGAGGAAGACATTGCGTACTCGTTATTTGGCATTTTTGGCGTTCAGCTCCCTATCATGTATGGCAAGAAGAAGCAAAAGGCACTCGGGCGGCTCTTACAGGAGATCATCGCAGAGTCTGGGGACATTACTGTCCTGGACTGGGTCGGAACATCATCTCAATTCAACAGCTGTCTGCCTGCCGACATCGCTTCATACGAAGCCTCACCATACACGCTGCCATCTATATCTGAAGACGAGATGCAGAGATCGGTCTCGTTGCTACAAGACACTGCGGTTGTCGAGTTAGCTTTGGGATTATACAGCTCGCTTGACCGGCTGAGCGCTCCACATTTTGCTCACCGTCGGCTGCATCTGCCGTGCATCGCATTCCCTGTCACAGAGGTCAGGCGGAGATCCATTGAACCCAAGGAGACCTACTTCACGTATAGAGTCAAAGCAAACGGGCTTCATGACCTGAAGATCACCACGGAGGACAGGTTGCTTCAGTTCTCAAAAGGAAGACCCGCTCGACGGTCATTCCTACTCGTCCGCCCATGGGATCGTCGCCTTTTTGAGCTGCTTGCCAGTGATTACGCAGACAATACAGAGAGCATGGATGACGATGACTTCGCTCTGCCTGAGTCGCCTGGAGAAGAGGGCCCGATTAATTCAGAATTGAGCGAGCGTGCAATGCGATTGATTATTCGCCTTGGACAGCCGTTCAGCGCACTCCTGCTAGCGCAGCATGGTGGAGAATACAGGAGGATAGCATCTGATGATGATATCATTGCACAAGTCAAAGACGTGGTGTCTGTTCACAATATGATGGACGTCAGGACACTCAAGATATTGTAGCTGTATCATCTTTTGGTAGCAATAGATCTCTTATTAGTTTTCTTTACTCGGCTGCTGGTCACTTCTGGGGTCGGCCAGCTCTGGGACCAGGTAGTTATGTTCGTCTTTGTGCCTGCGCGAACCTTACAGTTTCTCATAGTTTTGTCTGTAGTACGTTGGACTCCTTGTCAATCCAATGGTCTAGCGTAAACCGAGCAAAGACAATGCAGATGACGATCACTACGATGACCGTGATAACCCTTCTAATACTCAGATCAACGGGGAGGATACCTTTGGACTGGCTCCTTCCAAGGATCCTGCTCGCTCAACTTACTTCACGACAGCAGACTCGTGCATATTGCATGTCTATTGGTCGAACGTCAGTCAAAACAATATATTTCATTCAATCTTATATCAGATCATATGGATGACGTTTAGTGAAGTTTATCGCAGTATATAGAGCCATATTTACCAGGAGAAAAGCATACTAAAAGGAGGGAGAACGAGAATAGTCAGCAACGTTGAGAAGAATGCGCTACCATACCTTGTGTGTTGCGATGGTGCCGTTTCACGACTTTGTGGTGAACTTAAATAGCATTGTACACCAGTGGGGCAACGCCAAAGCCACTTCCCGCGAGAAGGTCATGGATGACCTCAGATAACATCTTAATTTAGAAGAAAAAGAAAACAGTAAACGACGTTGAGAGGAATGTGCTACCATACCTCACATGTTGCGATGGCGCCATGTCACGACTTTGTGTTGGACTCTAATAGGAATATAAGTTGGATGAGCAGTGCTAAAGCTACTTATCACGATAATGTCTTGAATAGTGTCGTAATTCAACATATAAATAAGGCAAATCGACAATGCTCGAAATAATTGGCACAAGCGAACTATCGCCCCCCATCTACTGCAATGGCACATTCTGACGACATCGTCGTGGATTGCTCACGTCACTCTCCATTTACGGATCTCAATGGCCATGTATCTACAAGTCAAATTTCTCGCAGTATATATGATATTATTTAGCAGGAACAGAATTGTATCCTTCTATAGTTCTCACGGCTACAATATCAAGGAATCATCAATTCACTGATGATGTTCCAGCTTCGCTCTTCTCGAAATGACCTTGTACTCCAAGTTGTCGCCAAGATACTGTTTGGCACAGAGGACGAAGATATTGCGCCAAAAACTTCCCTATTAAAACAGCCATCCACTGAGTAAATTGAGGTCATTGGACTCGAGCTTGGTGAGTGAGATGAATATGGAAAGAGTGGAATATGTAGACAAGTGGGCAGATGAAGCTGGGAGGCAATGAGCACCTGAATCTGAAGATTGTGTCGTTGGTAGGACTGGTCATCGTGACCGTATACCATACATATGTCGCACAATGCATTCGAACTGTTCGACGGTACGGTACAAGTCACTGTACGGTCCTACGACCGACCTATACGGTCATACGGGGGATGAAAAAAAACATCAGTACTAACATACAATTGAATTTGAAAGTGAAAACAGGGGGTGACGAAGATAAAGATAAAGAGGGATCGACATGATTACTGCCTGTGTGGTACTTTCCATCAAAGCGGAAGTATAGCAAGCTCGCCGAGAGTAATTCTCTTCATTGATTAATGTGGTGCAAGGGACACGGGCCGCGGCATAGCTGACAGGAAGACATCGGGGGAAACTCCTGAAAAGTTTCAAACTCGTGCATTGAAAACAATGTAATTTCGTGAAAAGTTGTTATACAAGGTGCGAGTGATAGGTACCAGGTGGCTGTGTAGCATTTATATTACTAATCATCAACTTGCATCTTGGACTCAATGCTGTGCTGGAAGCTCTGGTTTGGGCTTCGCGTATCCAAGACCAGTCGCTAAACCACAAGCAAGACACCATTAACCATGACATGGCGATACCAAAGCGAAAATAGAAACATGACTCGCTATCCCGATGTGCCGCTCGGGCTGCCGGCTCAATTTTCAATCGACTTCGAGGTGCCCATGTTGCACTGGGTGAGTCATGTGGTTGAGTCCTAGTTGTACAGCGACCTGCTCATAGTACTACTCACAATATTATAGGCGCAATACAAGTGAGGGCAGCAATCAGGGTTTAATATGCAAGGTCCGTACAGTCCCGAACATGCACTGATAGGCATAGATGCTGTCAAAGCAACAGCAATGGCGAGGAGGGAGAAACACATTTTCTGTACAAGGTGATATGTTTCTGAGGGATTCTCGAATGATCTCACCAATTATGGGGGGAGCACTGCAGGACAGCGACCAGCTTTTATATCCTGCACACATGATTCTGATCATTTTGGCAGAATTGGTATTGCTGTCAGATAGCATAAATTTCGGCAGAACCTGCAGGAGCGTGTTTAACCGATTATGACCATCGAACCATAACCTGCCTGCAGGCATCGACAAGTCTCTTCTTTGTAACCACAAAGTGTTCCTTTGAATCACCCGGGCCGGTCTCTCACCCCAATCTCTGACTTGTGGCTTCATCATTTAAACCCGGAAGTGTGCTCTATGTGAGAATAAGGCTATGCATTTTCAATGTGGGCTCCGGAGTCGAGACCAGTCTGTAGTGCTACATGGTTACCGTCAACTATTAATTACAGAAACTTTCGTTCGCAGTGCTGCATACCCCACTTGACGATGCAGACGGTCATGGACCTCCTGCTACACACCATCTCAGAGACTCAGAAAAGCCTGGCATGGCCACTTGGAAGGACAGTGGATTTTACCATAGTGCATAAGCACATTTTCTGAATGTGTTAGAAGCTGACGAGCGAGGATGCCTTCCTGTAAGCAAAGGTATGAGAGCCTTGAGTTGAAATAACTTCAGATGATTGGCGCCTTTCGAGACAAAATCAAGGCGCATGAAAGTTTTGAGTACACCACCAACTGTCAAATTCACACGTTGTGTAATTGACGAAAAACGATTGAGATGTGTATGATAAAGCTAGAACCCTGTACATAAACGGCATATTTCTTATAAATAATACAGTTATTTGAAAATTATCCAACATCCAGTCACCATAAGAGGTCTAGTTCAGAATATTGACCAGAGCCTGGACGCGCACTGAATGAGCATGTGAAATAGCTCTATTTCCGTACTGGGAGCGAAGTATCGGCACAGCAACAATACCAACAAACCGGTGGCACACGAACCAAGGTATAGGATCTATATACCCAAAGTACAGGAGAGGCACGCGGCAAGTATAGGATCTATAATGACACCTTTGTTTTGGTACAACCTACAATGAAAGATATAGGATATACATATGGCAAGTAGTACTACCATACAGCACAATAAGTATAGCACGTCATCAACACTCACCGAGTACTCAGCATGCGTTGAATTGCACACTTCGCGTTCAAATCACAAATAGAACAGAACATAAAACGAAATTGTATTGCAGATTGGCATGATAATATATACAGATACGCAATGATACAACATGCCCATTCCATGCAGTAAAACTAACTATGTAACAGAAATCAAAGGACAAGGGTAAAAGAGCGCAATGTGTTTGGAGAACTCTGTCCATATGAAGTCCAGGGTGTCATCATGCATCAAAGGGGTAGCGAGCTCATCAGCATCTTCGGCAGCCAAATTGATGTCACCCCCCACCCACTCCTCGATGAATTGACCCTCAAGGGGGATACTGGGATTCCAGAAAGCCCACTTGCCATTGGGGAAGTCGGGATTGGCAGCGACGAATGCATACCAGAATGCATCACGACCCCAAGTCCATTCAGGCGTCACTGTATCCGCTAACGTCACGAGCCACGACTGTATAGTGCTGGAGAGTTCTGCCCAGTGGTCGGAGTCCATATGATTGAATGTCGACGGTAAGGGGAGGAATGGAATGGACGTGTCGCCATCAGATGCGGAGAAGGGTTCATATTGACTGGAAGCTACGGACTTCATATGCATCAAGGTCAGCCATGGCGCAAAAAATCAACTTAAATTACTTACATTGTTAGAAGGTTCCCTGGAGCGCTTAGATGCTATCTCAATCACAGGTACTGTGAATAATTGATACTCTTCGTTCAGGGATACACTGATTTTAATGGGCTAAATACCCATTGATATAAGTAGTGGTTATATGTAGAAATATTGGGCGACATACAATGTTTGAGTGAGCGAGGTGTCGAGGAACCGCACCGGAAAACCATACTGAGACTGAGAAAGGTTGCAAGAGTACATCTTCTGATTCGGCTCGCAGAATTCCTGGACAGAAGGTGGAAGTTGAAAATTCGTGAGGTTCGAGTGCCCTGGTGCTTGACATTGGTCGCATTGTGCTTGGCATTGAACTTGGAAGAAATTTGGAAGAATAATACGAGTCACATGTTTTCAACAAACCCCTTATTGGTCATCACTCCGCTTGCCAAGATCATCACTCTGCTTGCAAAATTTCACAGCTGGCCTGCACACTGCGTCCTGCGCTGGCGTTGACTCTGGTGTCGGAAAGTCTACTCGCACCCAGACTCAAGTCAGTAATACATCCCCTCATCTCAGTGCTTATGAAGGACTCGGAGCTGTCTTGAATTTCCCTTCCGCATATCGTATGCATCTGCTCCTCTGCTACCTGTCTTTCTCTTCACTCTTGGTCTATCTCATGCATGGTGTGGCATTTCCTCTATCCACGGACTATCAAGAAGCATTTTCTTCGCCATTACCACCCTACTATTACTTTGCCACCCCTCAGCGCAGCACTCAGGCCTCAGGAGCGTCACCCGCTCTTCTCCATCCATCCGCCCCAACGTGAACACTTAATACTCAGGACCAGGTTCTTTATCATATTCCCTTCTACATATCATCTGCTACTTACTTACTATCTTTACTGCGCACATATCCCTACTCAAGAGCTGGTTCTTTATCATATTCCCTTCCTATCCATCCATCCTACCTTCGCCGCCCACATCTCTCTACTCAGGAGCGGGTTCTTTATTATATTCCCTTCTACATATAATCTGGCACTTCCTATCCATCCATCCTACCTTCGCCGCCCACATCTCTCTACTCAGGAGCGGGTTCTTTATCATATTCCCTTCTACATATAATCTGGCACTTCCTATCCATCCATCCTACCTTCGCCGCCCACATCTCTCTACTCAGGAGCGGGTTCTTTATCATATTCCCTTCTACATATAATCTGGCACTTCCTATCCATCCATCCTACCTTCGCCACCCACATCTCTCTACTCAGGAGCGGGTTCTTTATCATATTCCCTTCTACATATCACTCACTCCCTTCGCTACTCCACCTTATCTTTGCCCCCTATAAGGTCTATATATTCAGGAGCGGGTTCTCTATTCCCTTCTACATATCATCTGCTACTTTACAGGACACATTCTGAATCTATTTACACGCACACCTCACGGCTGGGAGGTGCGGGCATAACATTTTTCTTGTCCTCCCTCACCATTGATGCAGAGGTTGGATCACGTGATTTTTGCTGCCTCCAAAGCACCAAGTCTTTCATTGTGCTACAATCACTCGAAAAGCGCATCAGCATGAGTCTGGCATCGCTGAAGCTTGTCGACGGTAAAAGTATGTTTCATGCTCGATATTAATGTGATGTGCTGACACATGATGTAGTCTTTGAGTTTCAGTCGTGCATCTGAAGTTGTGTGCAATGTCTGTCCGACGCACACTGATGGATCTTTGCGTACAATGCATATCAAACATGTCCAGAAACATTCTACAACTGGCGACACACAAATGTCGTGCCAACAATCCACTGCCTTCAAAAGTCCGTCCTCCAAAGCAGAACCACCTTCATAACCTTTCGTGTGCCGGCAGTAAGGACAACAACGACAACATGGAATTTACCATCTCAAGTGGTATGGACATCAATATAGACGACCCTGGTACTCCCACACTGGACCACGATGTACCAATTGGTTCAGACTCGGAACCAGGCATACCCATCTCTGAACTCTGGAACGCAATATCAAGCAGCCGTTTCTACAACTCAGAACTCAATGAAATGAGGGATTTATTTGACGAACTGCAGTGTGCTCTCACTTCTGGTGAATCTCTTTTTTCTATGCCACTCGCACCCATGACCGAAGAGGTTGGCTTCAATGATGAGACGGAATCAAATTTTGGCATTGAACTTGAAGGTAATGCACTACTTCATGACTTTGAACGAGACTTATTTCAATTATCAGATGAATGTCCGTTAACCACCAAGAGTCATGTTAATCTCAACAGTCCAGTATCACCTGACCATCCAATGTACCCATGGCCGTCAAAAGCTGTATGTCGACAGCTGTCTTGTATTCCTTACGCTGACATCTCATTTAAGCATTTCATCACTGCGCTACTATTCAGTTCTCCAAGGCTTCCGTTTTCTGAGGCGCAGAAGAAGGCAATTTTATCTTGGGCAAAGGAACTCGGTGCTCGTGATGTTCCCTCACTGTATGCCTTGAACCGCTTCCAAGAGACTATCCAAACACTTGCTGGAAATCCGACAGAAAAGGTCACTGCTCGTTCGGGGAACATATTCTATTTCAACGACGTCGGGAAAGCAATTGCAAAGGTATGTGGAATCTTGCATGCTTGTGCGCATCTCTCATACTGACTTCTAATTTTCTATTGAGGACTATGCCAACCCTCTGACTCGTTTTGCGATGCAGGATTACCCGGAAGATGGAGGAAGAGGAATGTCCCAGGTGTTCAATGGGGAGAAGATGTTATTCGAGCTCCCTTCGCCCCCGGCAGCTAAAGTCAATGGGGAGATATACTTCGTCAAGGAGCTCTTGCAGGATAGCTCGGGAGATTATTTTATTCCCGAACATTTTTTTTTTGCATCATATGCATCTGAGTCAACGAGTGATACAGCAGACAAGCTGTTATATGCGCTAGGGCGTGCTGTACAATGAACGGAGGTAATCCCATCGTCTATGTGTCTTAACTAACCTTGCTGATAATACACATAGGAAGGGTTCATTATCAGCGACAAACAAGAAATCATTCCAACATCTAACTTTAGGAGGTCATTCAGAGAGATATCTCTTGATGTCAATGAACTTGTGTGCGGGCTGACAGAGTCATCGAAGAAATACGCCAAACTCAAACCGAATCCGTTGTGCGCAAAATCTTGAGGTCGTATGGTATATACTGTCCCTCTCATTATTTTTATGGATGACGTGTCAGGGAATATCTCCAAACAGTGGAACAAGCACCACGCGATATATATGTCAAATGTGAATCTCCCTCACGAAATGCTGGAGAAAGAATTTTGTATTCGTTTCATCACGTCCTCTCCTCATGCAGCTCCCATGGAGATGATGAGCGCCATGCAAGACTCAATTGGGTACATGATACAGTAATATTTACTACAGTACAATATGACCTGCGATCATAGGAAGGCTGCAGAATCTGGGATCTTCGCTTGGGACTGCAAAGACAATGAAGAAGTCATGCTGGATCCATATGGTCTCTTTCTCGGTGGCGACAACCCTATGCATGCTGAGGAGTGTAGTCACGCAGGCTTACATTGTAACTACTTTTGTCGGACATGCGAAGTTGGTGGAACAAAGGAGTATAAGGAGTTGGATGAGGGCTACAACAGCATTTTTGTGGTATGTGAGATGTTCCTGCCCTACCCCTCGCAATATTGACTCTCAACTGTAGCCAGGACAACTTCGTACTCCTGCTGGAACAGCAGCTGAGATTCGCGCTCAATTCGTTACTGCACTCAATTCAGGCGCTTCTGAGAAAATCAAGAAATCCGTCTCTTCAACAGGTATAAAAGATACTACGACAGGCTACATTCTTGAGGCAGTTGTTGAGATGGGAAAGAAACTGTGCAAACGGGTGGCTGGTGTCCAGCCAAAACAGGAGAGCGACGTCAAGGCGATTTTAAACAAGGAACTCGAAGATCTCTTACGAGGGAGCACACTCAATAATGCAATAAATCCTTTACTCAGCGTGGAGGGTGAGTATTGAATTCGTGTTGCTGTATGCACACTGATCTTTGTCAGGATTCAATGTTCATCAAGACATGCCAACGGAAATACTCCACACAGTGCTATTGGGGGTTGTAAAGTATTTTTGGGGTCAGACCATGTATCTTCTCGAAAAGGCGAAGCTTTTGGATCTTTTTCAAACACGACTCGACTCGATTGCGAAGGATGGACTTGACTCTCCATGTCTCAACGCTGATTACATTTGCCACTACAAAGGTAGTCTCATCGGGAAACATTTCAAGAGTTTAGCTCAGGTAATGCCATTTCTCATTCAAGATCTGTTGCCGAGAACGGTACTTGATGGGTGGACAACTATTGGCGAGCTCGTTGTGCATATTTGGCACACCAAGATAGATGATACAGAAATATACTTGGTATGATGACGAGCTGCCGATGCTGTTCCAATGCTGATCAACTCACAGGCCAAGCTTTCCCGGACCATCGAAGATTTCCTCAACGTTACGGCTCAATGTGCACCTAGTATCCTTGTCTCGAAACTGAAGTTTCATTTCTTGGTTCATCTTCCTGCGTACATCCGACGCTTCGGACCTGCAATTCTCTTTTCCACTGAATGATACGAGTCTTTTAATCATGTTTTCCGGCTTGCATGTATCCACAGCAATCGACAAGGACCAAGTCAAGATACGTGCAGAACCTTCGCGAGACAAGATATTATCAAGCACATTGCTACGGGTGGCTACTGGTTTGATACTGCCAGTAAAAAGTGGGTTCGGGCAGGTGACAAGGTGTTAAGCTACGTTGATGAGCATCCAGAACAAGCGCGGCTTTTGGGAATTCATATGGAAACATCTCCTATAACAGGTAGCGTGCTCCTTCGATATCAGTTCAATTGTAACTTCTGTCACTCAAAAGGAACTGGTCAACTCAAGAAAGTCGCCGCTGCAGGTGGACAGTTTGTTGTAGAAAAGCCTGTATCATGGACAGCAACACGCTGCGCAAAGGCGCTCGATCTTCTGCAACCTGCCACTGTTCAATACCGTCATGGAATCTCTTTAGTCATTAGCAATGGCGAGAAGGCATCCTTAGGTGGACACGTTATATTTAATGACTCCTCGACGTCTTCCTCAGGAATTGGACGTGTTTGCAAGATTCTGATATCAAATCTTTGCCGGGATGTGCAGCATGTCGCCATTCAGAAATTTACTTTCAGACCTACTTTACATCCCTCACTTCACCTCCCCACTCTTGAGCTCACAGACCATGAGATTGTCGTTAGCCCACAAGTAAGTTTGAACTTCTCTCCAATTCAGAGTCCTTATCATATGTACACGATGAATCTAGGACATTATTTGTATCGTAAATATCCAGCATGACTGCGTCAAAGCACAGTGCACGGATGTTAGTCAATGCTGTGTCCTTCAAGAACGAACCGAGACTGCGTGTACAAGGCCTGTCATTCAGCACCAACCCTCACCGTTTTACCTTCTCAACGCATATTCAATTCACAATTACGCCCAGATTCGATCTGTAATCCCTCAGTCTCTCCATGAGACACCATTGAGGGTCACTAATGTGGCAGATGTTTATCTTGCAGCAGCTCATCAAATCCGGGAGAAGAAAGCAGCGAGGAAAGCAGGTGAAACACCCGGTGCTGCATCTGCGAGCGCACCGCCCAATGGTGTGGCTAGAGTTCCTGCAGTGTTTGACCGCCCAGCAGCAAAGGCAGCAAGCAAGGCAAAGCCAACACAGAAAGCAAAGGAGAAGGCACCTCATCCACGCACAAATCCACGACGCCCCGCGATCACACAGTCAGTTGCATCTTCAAGTTCCCAGCTCCCAATACCCCCCATGGCGCCAGTCGCCAGCGGATCTTCCCATGTATCATCATCATCGGCACCCATGCCTTCGATGCACCTGCCCTCAATGGCACCATTACAGTGGCAACAATCTCCTATTCCTTCGTCTAGAGTTCTCCCTTCCCATCACCTGTTGCACCCTCCCCCAATGGTACTGACGTGGCAATCATCTCCCACGTTCAGTCCATCTAGACCTCTCCCTTCGTTACATTCGCCTCCCATCATGGTACCATCACAGTAACTACCGCCTGTACATTCTCCTTTGGCTTCCATCCCTCAGCCACAGTACCACCATCCCCCGCCCCTCCATTCAGATTATCTACGACAATTATCTCACCTGGGGCAGCCACCCTTGCAACCTTTTTTGCCAGTGATGACACCGCACATATGGAACCCTCAAGCCCCACATCCATCACATCAAGACCAGTTCAGAAGACAGTATTAGACCGCTCACATGAAATGCATCTTCTTGGACAAATTCGTGTGTTTGTCTTTGAAGTTTTTCCTTCAACGTTCGAGTGTTTGTCCTTGAAATTTTTCCTCCAACGTTCGAGTGTTTGTCTTTGAAATTTTTCCTCCAACGTTTGGGGTTAACCATCCTTGGTGTGGTGGCATCATTGGATGGTCCAATTTCTATGTACTTCCGCAGAATTGCAGACACCTTACATATACCAACACAAATACAACAATGCCGCATGATTTTTACTTCTGCCCAGAACACATCAAGAGTCCCCAAATTTTCGTCAACACTCGAACAACAATCAAATAAGGTTCAAATCCCTATTGCCGACAACGTGTTCAATTCAGTCACCCGGC
The DNA here is from genome assembly GCF_016647785.1 of Suillus fuscotomentosus. Taxonomy (NCBI): domain Eukaryota; kingdom Fungi; phylum Basidiomycota; class Agaricomycetes; order Boletales; family Suillaceae; genus Suillus; species Suillus fuscotomentosus. The sequence goes on from NW_024539569.1 coordinate 273,648, forward strand.
TCGGAGTGCCTCGGGACAAACCTTGGCAAGCAGCCACTCATGGTGAGCAACTTCGGTGCTTGTGGCAATGTTTCAACACGGATATCGTCTGCGCGTGTCCTCCAGTGGTGGCCAAAATTCGGGGTTACCTTCACAGGGAGCCCAGTCATTGAGGCCACGGTCGAACACAGGAACTTCACAGGCAGGATCTGTAAGGAATAGAAGTATCACGCCTGATCCAAGAGGACATAGAAGTAAGTCTTCTGATACAAGTTATTGTTCAATTTAATGGCGCACTTCGCAGACATTTCATGCCCCCAAAGTTCTACCTCCACCAGCGGCGAGGCCCTAGATATACCTGAACTTGGAGTCCAACCGCCCTCCAGCCCAACGTCATCACTTGACGAGCCAATCAGCGCAGGAATTCATCGATGCAGGGACAGTGGACCTCCCAACCATGGTGATCCCACCAAGCTCACGCCTCAACGTGCGAAACACTTGAAAATGCATGCGAAGAAGGCTTGTGAAGAAAATGATGTTCTGGAGGAAGACATTATGACTTTCATCAATGTACTAAGTTCTCATTGAATTATTCATTTATCATGTTGGCTCACTCAATGCAGTCTGGTGACATTTTCTATATGCTCATAGACTTGAAGATCACCCTCGTCAAACTTTGTCAGGGAAACAAGGCCAGGAGATTGCAGGAATTAAAGGATGCGCTGGAATCAAAGGACTTCGAGGTAACAACACAGTACTTTGCTTTCTGCATGGTCATATGCTAAACTGGACTCACAGAATGGACTTTACAACCACTTGTTTGCTTGTATACTCTCGCCAAATCTCACAGCGTATGTCACTGACACGCAGTCTCATATAATGGTCGGGCTTTGCATTCACTATTCTGAATGAAAGCTAACAAATTTCAGGACTTTATCGGCAAGAATAGGGACATCTTCAAAATTCCCCCTGGACTTCTCAAGGACGTTGAGCTCAGATCTCAACTGGGCAAGGCGGTCACAAAGCTACTCACAAATATTCGTAGTTCCATCAAAACCAACGTAAGTCTCGCTCTATTTGTTGACACAACTTCAATCATGGTATGATTACTGCGCAGCTCACTACATCGATTGTCAAACGCACAAGCATTGCTGATGTGACCAGGTCACTTGCGCATAGCGGGTCTGGCATGGAGGTTGATTCTACTCATTGGAACAGGATTGCACTGCTCGTAAGTCTTACTATCTGTAGCTTAATATCAATATTAATTAGTATGAGGACAGCGGCATCTCCTGCGGATTTTTCTCATCGGTGTCAGCAATTATAAAACTGCTTCCATCAAGGATTTATTTTCCCCTTACCTTATTCCATCGCTCAAGCAGGATTTATGGGACAAAGTCGCACGTGAGCTTGATATTGATGTCAAACAGCTTGAGAGAGACATATTCGAGGGTGATTTTGATGATGTGCCTGAGACTGATGTCAATCCAAGTCAAGCCCCCACAGAAACTCAAGTCAATACCAATCACGCGCCCAGTGCCAGGAGGGACGCTGACGTGAATGTCGAACAGTTTGCGGACGAAAGTGGAATGCAGCAGGATGCCAATGGAGAGGATGAGGAGTCAAATGTGAGCAGCGGTGCAAACAGCGCGGTCTTTCTCAACAACCCGCTTGACTCTGGATTCGGACTTGCAGAAGGCATGGCAGTGCAGTACAACAGTACAACTAAGTTCTGGAACTTCGTCTACCACTCACTTTCGATTATGCGCAAGATATCCGTTGAATCCTCCCCAATCGTCACCGAGCAGGATAAGGAGTTGCAGAAGTATGTATTCATTAGCCAGTGCCATTATACAGACTGATTTTTCGTTAGGTTGCTCATCGAGATCTTTCAAGCTGATCTCGCCGAGTTTCCTGGTGGCAAGAAGGTCTCAAAGCTAATTTCGAAGACCAACCCACGCTGGCAGACCGCTATTCAGACTGGACTCATTTTGTAATTCCAAAGAGTTATACTTTCATTTGTTTTCACCACCCCCTCCAACCCCATCCTTCATTTTAATACTTGAGCTTACTAGTAGTCATTTGATACATGAATAATACAGTTGTCGTGCTTTCCATAATCCCATTATTGTGCTCTCCGTGATCCCCAATGGTGCAATATCAGTGCGAAAAAAAATCAGGCAGTACTCATTCAGCATATCAATAAGTATATACTCTATATATGTTCCAGTGTCGTGCATATGCCAGAAATGTATAGCTTGTACACTGGTCAACCAGTATATTACCAATGCCTAGGTCTCAGTATACGATCTATGTTTGTCAACTAGGATAGTTCCGGTACTCGGTCTCAGTACATAATGTGCACCCAAAACCAGCCGATGAATTTACACCCCACAAGCATCGCTGTTATGATCCCGCATCATTGACATTATATCAACCTATGGGTCCAACAAATATGTATTATATAATTATATATAATGTACGTGACGAGATTTGTTGTGTCGAGATCAGACCAATATAAGTTCTATAACCCTGTTTTTGGGCATAGATTCTATGCTTTTTCGGTTGGCGGTGTACTTGCTAGGGCGTGACACGGGTCGACCCGGGTCATACCCGCACCCAACCCGCGGGTACCAAAAATTTTAGAGGCCTACCTGTACCCGCGCGGGTAAGAGCATCGCGGGTACGGGTCAACCCACGACCCAACACGCAGGTGGTATGGGTAACCCGTGGGTGAGTAGTAGGGCTCGGTGAGAAATACAGATGTTACTAACATCGGTTATTAACATCAGTTATTAGCCGGTTAATAACAAGTTCGAGTCAATAACAATATTGTTGCTCTTTTCCTTTCCTGAGGCCTCGCCTTTGCCCTTGACCATCTTTGTTCACATGATTGATGTGACAGCACCGAGATCATTCATGAGAGGTGTGTTGTACAGTAGACTTGCTCATAATGTATATGGTAATAATGCATATTTTTCATATTGTATTGGGTTTGGGTGGCTCCCATTGTGGTATGCGGGGAAATGGCCAGAAAATTGTATAATGTATAATGTATAGTGTTTGATGGTTCAATATACAGTATGACACCTGGTTTACTAAGGCCCGGGGTGGTCGGAGATCCTGCAAGTAGCATGAAAATTTTTCATTAATGAACATCTAGTACTGACTCAATGGTGTGTAGCACCAAAAAACATCAGCCACGTCCTAAGCCTGGCCCATACAAGCCTCGGAAGCCAATGACATCTCATGGGAAAGATGCCACTGCACCTAAAACCTCCTAAAACTATACACTGTCAAAATCTTACACTAAAGGACTGGATTGCCATCTTTCGATACATTGATGCTCATCCAGACTTACCACAAGAGCATGTGGTTCAGTACTTCAAGATGAAGCCACAGGATGCACTTGAATTTACACAGGCAACTCTATCTCGAAAACTAAAGGATCGTCAACAATTTGAGCAACAAGTCAATTCTCACCCAAATGCTCTTTTGAGCAAGCAGCCCCGAGTTGTTACTCACCCTGATGTTGAAGACACGTTCTGGAACATGAAGTAGACTAGATACCGACAACTCGTTGAATACATGCAATGATGCTGTGACCGTGGGAACTATTCCATCCTGTATATTTTTCATAGTGTATAGAGAAAGGTGGCTCCTGTCACTATACATTATGAGCAAGTGTACTGTACCATACTAGTGTTGCCGGTTCTAGCCGCGGCCCGAGCTAAAAATAGCTGAGTTGACAAGTGGTTACAGCTTGTGTAATTACGGCTCGGCCCGGCTTGAATAGTTACAGCTAAGTTGACTTAAGGGCTTCTAATTGGCCTCACTTGGGTCTTGTTTAAACGCAGACAGTGAGGTACTAGCCAGCAAAACAAGGACCCTGTTGCGCGGGCAAGGGGCCCCCAGAGTGAATTCAGGTACAAACAGATGGTAACCTAAAAAATAACGCCATACAAAAGATGATGGGAGGGAATAAAAGGGTGGGTGCGCAAAATGAGTCCCTAGTGCAATGAATGGCTTGAGTGAGAAGAGAAAAGGACTTAGACAAAACAACGCACCTAGTGAGACGAATGGCTCGAGTGAGAAGAGGCGAAGAGCTCCTTTACAATTTGTCCCACCAGGTATAGCACACCAAACTCCGCTAAAGGAGGTGGCAGCGAGAGCTGCCGAATTGGCAATAAGGACTGCCACTACGACAGTAAGGACTGCCAGGGTGACGATGAGGATCGCCAGCTTGACAATAAGGACTGTCAAGGTGGCAATGAGGATTGCCAAAGTTTAATGACAAGGTTAAAGATGCACAGGGCATCAGTAAAGGTCCAGATTCGAAGGAAATGAGTTTCAGGGAAATCCATTGGGCAAATCTGCTATGGAGCACATTCACCCAATTACACTGGTATAAACAAGATTAAACTCGAAAAACTAACTCTATTAATAATATATTCTAAAATTATATAAGCCAAAAATAGATTGACAATTTAGTACTCCAGTCATTGAGAACCATGACGAGAAATCAGAGCAGATTGTCGATCACATCAATTCACAAATGCACTCAAATGCACTCTACATTTTACAATAACTTTATTGATATCAATGGGTCCGCAAGACAAAGTAAGTAATTATGATAATGTGCTATTACAAACTAAAATAAATCACTAGTTATACAGTACTGCGACTTGCGCAAGAAGGTTGCGAGAGCAGTGCACATCAGCACAAAACATGGAAAGACCCATTGAGAGGCAGTGGGGAGTCGAGAGAGCTGTTGAGATACAAGGAGGGGAAAGAACCGTTCAAACAACTCAGAGGTCCAGGTGGGGACGTTACTTGAGGCAACTTCTAGGTCGTGGTTGCGGGGGCAGGAATTAGTGTTGAGATTGAAGAGAGGTCTGGGTTGTGAACATTTATAAATAGAATAGTGTTCTCGATTGAAATGTAAACTGGTGTCATTATTGGCGATGATCGAATGGTGGGCAATGACTGAGATCAGTGTGGTCCGAACTCGAACAAGAATCAATGGACTCACTCTGCAAATGGTAAGCAACGAGCTTAGATCAGTGTGGCTCAAGCTCGAATGAGAATTGACTGACTCACTCTGCGAATGGTAGGTGTTACAGTGACCCCATCATTTTCCCATCATCACCCACAGGACTACGCATGTACTATACTTCTTGATCCCCGCTATACTTCTTGATCCCCATCTCACTTCTAGCGCACCTCATGTTGACCATGAGGACCCTCCTTATCTCTGACTTCCTTTTCTTGTACTTCTACAACGCCTCATGGACTGGTATGTGCACTTCTCCTTACATATATAAACCCTAGCTACCTCTTGTACATTTTCCTTAACTTGAATCTACTCAGTTCTCCCTGATACCTGACACAGACCTGAGGGTGCCTCTGATCTAGCTCGTTGCGAAGAGACTAGCCTTTACTCGATCACTTCACCAGAGTTCTATCTCTGGTCATCATTTACTTGAACCCATACTCTTGATCTCCTTTATTGGAGCTGTTACGGAAGACTCCATCTGAGTGTGTAACAGTAGGCAACGAGCTTGGATCAGCGTGGTCCGAGCTCAAACAAGAATCAATGGACTCACTCTGCGAACAGTAGGCAACGAGCTTGGATCAGTGTGGTCTGAGCTTGAATGATAATTGACGGACTCACTCTGCAAACAGTAGGCAATGAGCTTGGATCAGTGTGGTCCGAGCTCAAACAATAATCGACAGACTCACTCTGCAAACAGTAAGCAACGAGCTTGGATCAGTGTGCTTCCGCGTGCTCCTTGAGGGCATCTTGCAACTCTGCCCCTGAGCCCTCTTCAAAGCAGTAGTACACATTCAGATCATTGGTGGCTTGTAGGCCAGCCTTTTTCCGAAGCCTCTATACCCGGTTGATGACCTCTCTCACAAGCCATTCGCCCATCAGCTCCAGGTGGACTTGGTTATCCAGTCTGACCATGGCATCATTATCAGTATGGGTTGCATACTGGCCTTCAGAAGTGGGTGGTAACTTGAGGTAATGTTGCACGGTCAGGTCACCAGTGACTGACTCAATGCCATTAACTGTGAGCTTCCCTAAGTCGACGTATGCCTTGACATCGGTGGCGGGAACATTGGGAAGCACGTTCTTGACGTGTCTGAGATCCTTGCGCAGTTTACGGCCTAGTGTACCCCAATCTGCGACAGCTCAGTAGCCAATGCCATGGGTAGTCAAGCTGAGCTGGTTCAAACAGATGAAGTGGGACATGGAACATGTTGGCAAGTGGGGATGGCACGGGTGGCATGAACGGTGTAGAGACTCGTGCATCTCATGGTCTGATATTGGTCTGATATGACAGTTTTCACTAGGGAGTACATAGCATGAACTTGTAGCGTCACTCTGTGCGCTACCTGCAGCTATCCCTATATGAGGCACAGCTATCCCGCGCAATGCGCGCACACTTCCCGTGCTTCACGATGTATATGCGCGTTCCCGCGCTTGAGCGCCCTATAGCACCAGCCATCCAGAAGCATCCATCCACTGTCCACCAAGCTCCCTAGTGCATATATTTCCGTTTCTCTCATTTGCATATTGTTCCACCTTATTTTTATCATGGACCCTTACTTATATATATCTCTACATACCTACTCGGTAGCGCTTCGGCTCCACATGACAGCGCTTAGGCGCGTTATATAAGCGCCAGCAGTACATACCATTGGGGGGGGGGGGGGGGCTGGCTACACTTTTCACTTGACTTTTGACTTTCTATCTTAGCTCACCTTACCTTACTTTCCACCCACTATCTACCTAGAAGAACATAGTTGAAATCTATTTTGTCTACACTTTGCACTCTCATATCTCTTATCTCACATCATATTATCATTCAAGCTTATTTCTCTCTCATTTCCGCATATATGCACGCACTTTCCCGCGCTTCGCGCCTTACGCGCACGCGTTCCCACGCCTTCGTGCCTTGCACGCACCTGCGCTTTCTCGCGCCTCGCATTGGCCAATTGGTAGCGCTTTCAGCGCTTACCTCTAGATCTTCGCTGTACTCGCTTCCCCTTTAGGGTCGAATGCACTTGTCATCTCAAGAATAGCAGACTAGGCAATGCGCAACCTATGACATTTATAGATACAGTCAGGAGCCTTGTACGCACCTTGCTGTATTGTTGTTTCTACAACGGACCTGAAGATATGCTTTGTACTCGACCATGAGATACATGGAAGGGCGAGCTAGGCGGTGAATTTAAAGAAATGCTAGGTGGAGGTCTACCTGTTGGTTGACATGCTGGTATTCCAGGACCAAGCTGTGGTTGTCGAAGACTAGCAGGTGCTGCTGTCAACATAGGCTCATTGTCTGGTATGAGCACAGACGTGTATGAGCTTGGATCAGCATGGTCCGAGCTCAAATGAGAATCGACAGACTCACTCTGTGAACAATGAGCAACGAGCTTGGATCAGCGTGGTCCGAGCTCAAATGAGGATTGATAGACTCACTCTGTGAACGGTGAGCAACAAGCTTGGATCAGTGTGGTCTGAGGTCAAACAAGGATCGACATACTCACTCTGTGAACAGTGGGTAGCGACCTTGGGTCAGTGTTAAACGAAGATTGACACACTCAGCAACTGCAAACAGTGGACAATGACTTGAGTCAGTATGGCCCAAGCTCAAATGAAGATTGACACGCTCACTAACTGCAAACGGTGGACAACAACTTGGGTCAGCATGGCCCAAGGCTTCTTCATATGCGTGGGTGGCAGTAGCCACAGCTTCTTCATATGCCTGGACAGCAGCATTCACAGCTTCCCTGACAGCATCTGCATGCACAGATATCAGATACTGCTCGAAAGCGACATAAAAAAGGGAACTGACTTTTGCTGGTGATGAAGATGGTGCTGCTTGTCGAAAATGTAGAAAGAGTGTTCGAGGATAATGACAGCAGCTAGATGGTCAATAATAAGCAGGTTCATCACAACATCAGTCAGTGAGAGCGAGGTAGAAACAATATACCCACACCCTAACAATAAATCAGCGATTGTATCGGTAAGGATGGGACACAGGATGACCACACTCACAAGCTGTCAATGGACTGACAATATCTTTGCTCAGTAGTTCAAGGTCAGTAGAGGATGAATGTACTGACCTCCTGCCAATAGATAATCAATTGTGTTGGTCAGGGATACAAATAATCAATGAGCTCACGTCCTATCAACAGATAAGAAGACTTAGATTTGATGGACGATTGACACACTCACAGCCTGTAGACAGTGGGCAATGACTTAGATCAGCATGGCCTGAGCTCGAAAGAGGATTGACACAATGACTTGGATCAGCATGGCTGTTGCTTGAATGAGGATCAACACACTCACATGCTGTGAACAGTGGGCAACAACTTGGATCAGCATGGCTGTTGTTGAATGAGGATCGACACACTCACTGTCTGCAAACAGTGGGCAACGACTTGGATCAGCATGGCTGTTGCTCAAATGAGGATCGACACACTCACATGCTGTGAACGGTGGGCAACGACTTGGATCAGCATGGCTGTTGCTCAAACAAGGATCAACACACTCACATGCTGCAAACAGTGGGCAACAACTTGGATCAGCATGGCTGTTGCTCGAACAAGGATTGACACACTCACTCCCTGCGAATGGTGGGCAACGACTTGGATCAGCATGGTTGTTGCTTGAACGAGGATTGACACACTCACTCACTGCAAACTTTGATCAGTGGGCCAAGCTTGAAGGAAGATTGAAGCACTCACATACCATGAACGGTGGGCAATGACCATGGCATAAAGCCATTGTCGCAGGAGGTGCTGATGCCTAGTTCAGATATTAGTAAGGGCGAGACATCTGTCAAAAAGAAAAATTAATTGATAGTCAAGGTCATTAATGACAAAGGTAGTAGCAGCAGTATGAGCAAGAACATAGAAATAGTAAAGGTAGCAGTAAAGAAAAAAATTAAGAGACACATATAGATGTTGTTGCGATATCATCTGGAACATCTTCGCATTTGTCCTCTGCAATGACTCTGAGAAAGGCCTCATAATTGTGACTGCCAGAAGTTGTTGCACTGATGGCAGATATTGGTACGTCACCACAGCCAGATGCCAAGAGATCTTCATGGCTTGCTGAGCCCATGAGACACATCAAGTCATACTCCACATCCTTTTGGGATGCTGACCAGCCCTTCGTGAAGTGGAGTCGCTCTTTTTTCAGCACAAACTTGGTCATTTGTAACACATATTACAGTGACCTATCTCCGTATAATACGGGGGAATGGACGTGCATAATATCCTGTATGATACGGGCCAGCGGACCATGGGCCCAGGATAACAATATCCTTGACTATAACGATGGGCCGGGAGGCAAATTATTCCCGATGGAGGTGGGTGGGCCCATGCAGGGAATATATAGAGTAGATGAGTGGGCCGATGTACATGAATATTAGGTAGACGGGTGGGCCGAGGTAGTTGGATATTATGCAGATGGGTGTATTAAGGTAGATGTGTATGAGATAGATGGGTAGGTACTTGTTATCACATTCACGGGTGGGCCCAGACACATATTAAATTAGACAGGTGGGCCGAGGGTATTATAAAATATTGTATTAGATGGGTGGGCCAAGAGTGGTATAAAATATAGATGGGTGGGCCCATGTGTATCATAATTGTAGACATGATGGAGCTGAGGTAGTTGTACATCAACCAAATCAGAGGAGGTAATAAATCAAAGTTACCAAGTTCCTGGAGCAGCAGGTGATCTCCTGACATGGCCTTTGATGGTGCTCAGATTGTCTTGCAAATTTTGGAATCCGGGGTGCGAAGCTTGTGTTGCCCTATGAGAAGCCAAGTTCCAATTACCAACCTTTGGGTCAACCATACTCAGAGGAGGTAATAAATTAAAGTTACTGAGTTCCCGGAGCAGCAGGTGATCTCCTGACATGGCCTTTGATGGTGCACAGGTTGTCTTGCAGAATTTGGAATCTGGGGTGTGAAGCTTGTGTTGCCCTATGAGACGCCAAGTTCCAACCACCCAAATTTGGGTCAACCATACTGACTTCTGAGTTCCGGGACCCGGGAGTCAACAAATGAATATCTGATAACCAGCACACTTCCAATCAGGTAGTATGTCATTGAGCAATGGATCATCCAAGGGGTCCATTATCAGACTCGGTAGTCAATATAGGCAAATGATAATGAAAACATGAAAGTTGTTATTATGCTATTTTTCAAACCCAAGACCCGAAAATATGTATGCAACATGTCCATTTTTCACTTGTTGCACAAATCACTGAGTTTTGAGTGCTGAAACCTGAAACTCAAAACCCAGCATGCAACATGTTGATTTTTCATTTACATTACACAAATCATCGAGTTCCGAGTGCCGAGGGCCAAAACATGAACCCCGAGACCCAAAAATATGTGCACAACATTTCCATTTTTCACTTGTTGCACAAATCACTGAGTTTTGAGTGCCGAAACCCGAAACTCAAAACCTGGTGTGCAACATGTCCATTTTTCATTTACATTACACAAATCATCAAGTTCCAAGTGCCGAGACCCGGGACCTGAACCCCGAGACCCAAAAATATGTATGCAACATTTCCATTTTTAACTTGTTGCACAAATCGCCGAGTTTTGAGTGCTGAAACCTGAAACTCAAAACCTGGCATGCAACATGTTGATTTTTCATTTATATTACACAGATCATCGAGTGCTGAGTGCCGAGAGCCGAACCCCGAGACCCAAAAATATGTATGCAACATGTCCATTTTTCACTTGTTGCACAAATCACCGAGTTTTGAGTGCCGAAACCCAAAACTCAAAACCAGGTGTGCAACATGTCCATTGTTCAATTATATTACACAAGTCATTGAGTTCCGAGTGCCGAGAGCCGAAACCCGAACCCTGAAAATATGTGCACAACATGTCCATTTTTCACTCACTGCACAAATCACCGAGCTTTGAGTGCTGAAACCTGAAACTTGAAACCCAGCATGCAACATGTTTATTTTTCATTTACATTACACAAATCATTGAGTTCCGAGTGCTTCGGGTCATGTCCATTTTTCACTCATTGCACAAATCACCAAGTGTCGAGTGTCGAAACCTGAAACCTGGTACTTCAAATGGACACGAATTGTATTTGTATGTATTATCCATTGGTGTAGGGCTCAAATAACTTGGGAATTGTATTTGTCAGTACTCAGTACTCGGTGATTGGTACTCGGTGATTGGTGATTGGTGGTCAGTGGTCGGTACTTGAGACTCAGGTAGTCAATATAGGCAAATGATAATGAAAAATGACAGTTGTAGTCCACGTCCAGGTGAGTGTCTTGGTAGTCTTTCCTTGTCATTCGGCAAAACATCAGCAATAATGAAAAAAATGAAAGTTGTTATTATGCTTAACTTCCTTACCGAAGGTTGTAGTCCAAGTCCAGGTGAGTGTAGTGGTAGTCTTTTCTTGTCAATTGGTTATCTTGTTACTCATTACGCAGTACTTGGTACATGGTAATTGGTACTCAGTATTTGGTTGTGATACTCGGTATCCAGGAATCAGTAGTCAGCTTAATGAAGGTTGTAGTCCGAGTCTAGGTGAGTTTATTTGTAGTCTTTTCTCGTCCATTGGTTACCATGTGACCAAGATATAAGCTAAAGAAATCCAAAACATCAATAATGACAAATGAAATACATGTGTGCAGTAAGTGAGTCTAAAGATAAAAGAATGAATATTAATAGCGAGACTTGCACATTATGCCAAGATATACAACATAACAAGCCTGTGATGTGATCAGAGACCTGGAATAACACCCATATACATCCATTATAATAGCTTAAAAGCTTAGAAAGATTCATGAAGGATTGATGTAATGATAGGCAAAATGACATATGTGTGGAGAGTGACAATAGACATCTTTTATACAAAGTCACATTTATATATGATTCAGGCCAAAAATATCATTACAAATAACTTTCATTTTTCATTATCGCCGATGTTTCAGATTTCTTTAGCTTATATCTCAGTCAAATGATAACTGATGGACAAGAAAAGACTACCAATACACTCCCCTAGACTCGGACTACAACCTTCGGTAAGGAAGTTAAGTGTAATAACAACTTTCATTTTTCATTATCATTTGCCTATATTGACTACCAACCACCAACCACCAACCACCAACTACCAACTACCAACTACTGAGTACCGAGTACTGAGCACTGACAAATACAATTCCCAAGTTATTTGAACCCTACACCAATGGATAATACATACAAATATAGAATTCATGTCCATTTGAAGTACCGGGTTTCGGCACTCGGCACTTGGTAATTTGTGCAATGAGTAGATGGGCATGTGGCATACATGTTTTTAGGCTTCGGGTTTCAGGATTCGGCCCTCAGCACTCAATGATCTGTGTAAAGTAATGAACAATGAACATGTTGCACACCCAGTTTTGAGTTTCGGCACTTGAAACTTGGTGATTAGTGCAACAAGTGAAAAATGGAAATGTTGCATACATATTTTCAGGTCTTGGGCTTTGTGGTGAAATTGTGGTCCCAGATGAACCAGGAAACCTCCTGCCAGAATATGATCCTTCTGATGAGGAGATGGAGGTTGAGGTAAAGGTTGATCGTCCTGGTGAGAAGGTTGAAATGGCTACATAATTGCTCAGTGATAGATGTACATAAATCTTTTTCAATGCATGTTACCTATGCCACAATTGAATGATTCAATCATTGAGTTCCAATATCCAGAACTAGAAACTGTAGATTGAGGTAGATATCACCCGAAACCTGAACACCCTAACACCTGAATGTCAAATTTTCACAGTGCTGAACCCCGAGTGCCGGGTGCCAGGTGCCAAGTCCCAAAACCCAGAACTCAGGACTTGACATTTGAAATGAAACACATTTTTCAAACATGTTTGAATCTGCCTACATATATCCATAAACATTTTACTAACCCCCAAACCCTGACAAATATCTTTGTCCAGTCCCACATATCGAGTCCCGAGTTCTGGGACCCCCAAACCCTGAAACCCAGCAGTCCACAATTTCGGGGTTCGGGGGTTGGTAAAATGTGTATGGATATATGGAAGGTTGATTTAAACATTTTTGAAAGATGTTGCATATGAAATGTCAAGTCCCGAGTTTCAATTTCCGGGTTTCGGGAGTGCCGAGTCCCGAAGCCCAGAGTCCCAAAACCCAGAGTTATGTCAAATTTTCAGTGCTAAACCCCGAGTGCCGGGTGCCAGGTGCCGAGCCCCGAAACCTGGAACTCAGGATTTGACATTTGAGACGAACATCATTTTTCAGACATGTTTATATGAACCTATGTATATCTATAAACATTTTACTAACCCCCAAGCCCCGAAATATATTTTTGTTGTCTCACATCCCGAGTTCTGAGTTCTGGGACCCCTGAACCCGGCAGTCCACAATTTCAGGGTTCAGGGTGTGGTAAAATGTGTATGGATATATGGAAGGTTGGTTTAAACAATTTTGAAAGATGTTGCATATGAAATGTCAAGTCCTGAGTTTCGATTTCCGGGTTTCAGGAGTGCTGAGGCCCGAAGCCCGGGGTCCCAAAACCCAGAGTCCCAAAACCCGGAATTCAAAACTCAGGACTTGACATTTGATGAGACATCTTTCAAAAATGTTTAAATCAACCTTTCATATACCCATACACATTTTACCAACCCCCGAACCCCTAAATTGTGGACTGCCGGGTTTTGGGGTTCAGGGGTCCTGGAACTCAGAACTCGGTATGTGAGACAACAAAAATATATTTCAAACATGGGTGAGTCAATGTGTTTGTCAATCAACCTGATTGTAAATCAAATTTTATTGATCTCCCCAAATTTCCCAAGTTCCGAGTTCCGGGACCCCCGAAACCTGGCAGTCCACAATTTAGGGGTTCGGGGGTTGGTAAGAACTTGGGAAATTTGGGGAGATCAATAAAATTTGATTTACAATCAAGTTTATTGACAAACACATTGACTTACCCATGTTTGAAATATATTTTGTTCTACATACCGAGTTCCGAGTTCCGGACCGCCGAAACCTGAGACCCGGCAGTCTCGGGGTTCAGGGGTCTGGAACTCGGAACTTGTGGAAATTTGGGGAGATCAATAAAATTTGATTTACAATGGAGTTTATTGACAAACACATTGACTTACCCATGTTTGAAATATATTTTGTTCTACATACTGAGTTCTGAGTTCTGGACCCCTGAACCCCAAGACTGCCGGGTCTCGGGTTTCGGGGTTTGGTGGTCCAGAACTTGGAACTCGGTATGTGTAAACAAAATATATTTCAAACATGGGTAAGTCAATGTGTTTGTCAATAAACTCCATTGTAAATCAAATTTTATTGATCTCCCCAAATTTCCACAAGTTCCAAGTTCTGGGACCCCCGCACCCCGAAACCTGAGACCCGGCAGTCTCGGGTTTTGGGATTCGGGGGTTGGTACATCTCGGTTTGGGGTTTGGCACTGAAAATTTGACATATATATTTTTGTGAGTGTTGTGCTTCTGGTGTCCATGCTTATAAATAGGATATGTTGCACACCAGGGTTCAGGTGTGGGGTTTTTCCACTTCAGTCCTCGATTATTGGTCAATGCCACACATGGTCGATTCATGTTTTTGTGCTTAGGGGTTTAGATTTGGTGGTCGACGGTAGGTATATGCACTCATAGTGTACATGTATCCTACGTGTTTGATTCGCTGGTGGCTACATCAGCTGTATGTCTTGATGGAACATATCTAGGCTCACCCATCTATGTACAATTCCCCCACATCAGCCCACCCATCTATGCATTATCCCCCACCTCGGCCCACCCATCTATGTAATACATCCTATGTTGGCCCACCCATCTATATAATTATGCCCCACCTCGGCCCACCTGTCTATGTAATAAATATTTTATCGCACCCTCGGCCCACCCGTCTATTTGATATCCCTTTCGTCGGCCCACCCGTATATGTAATACTTTTCACGTCGGCCCACTTGTATATGTAATACACCCCACGTCAGCCCACCGTCTATGTAATATTCCCCTACCTCGGCCCACCCATATATGTAATACACCCCTGTCAGCCCGCCCGTCTATATAACAATATTTGCCTTACATCTCTCTTCAGCCCAGCTGTCTATAATATCCTACTCTACATATTACCCAGATGGGCCCACCCATCTCCATGAATGATCATATTCCCCCGGCCCATCCGTCAACATCAAGGATATATATATCATTGGCATACATGGGCCCACCCGTCTCCATCGGAAATAATATGTGTCCCAGCCCATCCGTCATCATCGAGAATATACACAACATGGGCCCATGATCCGCTGGCCCGTCTCATACGGGATATTATGGAGGTCGGGTGGCCTGTATAATACAGAATTTGTCACTGAAGGGGCTCTTTGTAAGGCTTCCATCAAGTAAGGACTAATGCAATTGCATTTCTTGGTGAATGTATCACTGCTGGAGGAAAATATGCACTCGCATGGAATGGCAGAGGCTTGGATTGGGAGAAAGTCCATGGCGATTTTATAGAGTGTTGGAAAGATTGATTTTGAAACCTAGTCCACCATCAGTACCTCATCATCAACAAATCCTGTAATAGACTCTTACCATCCAAAAAGATAGAAGATCTGTCCCTCTGGGACTAAGAACACCTGTGCCATAAGCATTGAACTCATCTGCGACTGATTGAGGGCCGCCCTGGTGACACAGCAGTAAGTCCAACTCAGGAAGTCCATAAATCATTGAGCCTAGAGTTGCAGGGTGTGGCTGACGAGTCAATTCATCGGATTGCATGGAGACATCTGTTGTTCTCTTGCTCCGCATCTGTGGGACATATTAATCCAAAGTTTGGCTGTTATCATTATCTGGCAGACATACCAGTTGGAGAATATAGTTTTTCGCCTGTGTAATTCACAGCACTGACCAATGTTCATTTATCCATGACAGACGTCTTGTGGGGTCAATGACTATACACAACAATGAGAGTTTATCCTTATTGAAGCATTGAAAAGACTCACACATTGCAACAGCATATGCTCCTGTGAGGCTCATCTGGTCATCATACTTGGCTGCCCACATTAGACCTATAGCGACAAAAGGTGTGCAATGTGAGACAAGGTCTCCCACAAGCTTCCATCTTTGAATCAACCCTTCAAAGGCCAGAACAGTGCTACTCAGAAGAGGACTGGTTTCACCGGACATGCATTGTTGGGCATGGTGCGGTGCCTAATGTAGAATAGTAAATATGTTGGAAATTTTGGACAAATGAAAACATACTTCTAGAATAACCTTGAGATCCTGTAGGACTTGCCAATCCATAGGGCTCAATTTATAGTGAGCTATGCTGCGTTGAGCAGGAAGATCAATCCAATGGTCGATAGCCTGGGCAAGAGTTAAGCTGTGTGAAGTTTCTAACAACATGAGACATTACCTGCCATAGGATCCTCAAACAATTGAACATGATGTATGTGGAATCCCAACAAGTGGGCTCATCACATAGCAATTTAACTATCGGCAGGGCCATATGCTTGCCATTGTCGTCTGTGAACCATCCCTCTGCATTGCCAGAAGTAATGGCAGCTCGAAAACTGTCACGATGCTGGCCTGATGAGTGGATCACGCGGACAACATCTCTGGCCCGAGTGATAACATCACTTTGCAGAGCCTTGATGTACTTGACTTTCTTGAAAGTGTAAGGGCCAGCTATAAAAGTGTCAGCCAAATGTGAGAAATCTACTTTAGAATGTTTGTCGAGGATGTGTTGGATGCATATGTTCACTATATGTGGAAAACATGGGATTTGGCGATCAAGAGCATCAAATTCGATCCCATCATTTTGTAACAGCTGCGAGAGCTCATTCATTGCAGTCCGGTTATTACTGGCATTGTCCAGGGTGAAGTGTCCAATCTAGATAAAGTCAGAGCATGTGACAGAGTACAATGAAACACTAACATTATGTTTCACTTCAGCACGATAAATGAGCTCCAATATTTTTGAAGCGAGTGCCTTTCCTGTATGGCTACCAGGGATGTGATGAAAGGCTATTAGAGCAGCCTTCAAAACAAGTGCGGCTTCACATTCTTTTGCAATCCAATGTGCAGTTACAGCAAGGAAAAGACAGAGCTTAGAATCGGACCAAATATTAGATGTGAATGAAATTCGTCCTTGGGCGGTCTGCAAGATATGAAAATACTGTATGCAATAGATAGTTAAACACTCACAGTGAGGTCAAGTTTGATGGCTGCAAAGTATTTATCCCACACATTGATGATTAGTTGCTGAAGCTTTGAATAATGGGGGATATCAGAATCCTTTATGTCTTACTGCAAGAGGCAGAGCAGTTGACGAAACTCTGGACATTCGATGACACTGATTGCCTAGAGACGATGGTTAGCGAAAACACATAAAAAATGAGCAGTATTTACTTGGTCGTCAGCTACAATAAACTTCATGATCTGTCAATCCATCTCATTGATAGAGAAGTCTGATAAGTCATAATCCGAAGATGCTGACTTCCCAACACCGGGCCTTGAACCGCCACGCCTGGGATTGGGGGGAGGGCCAAGTGACTTGATCATGCAAGTGGGATTTTTAAGTTGTTTCCGCATCTTGCTGAAGGTCCAGCCTTTATTAAGGCGGTCACTTACAGGATGGATGCCAATTGGCCATTGCTGCTTCTGGGATTCCTCGAGGTAAAGGTCGATATGAACTTTATGGATGTTTGAATGGAGAGGGGTATTGCTCGTGGACAGACCGTAGATGGCGAGGGGATAGGATAAGTGTATCTTATTTGAATCCCTGGTAAAGGGGTGAGAGGAGTAGAAGAGACTCCCAGACATGTTACTCACTCGCATGGTACACAAATGCGCTCGCTGGTGTCTGAGTTCTTCCTAAAGAAGAACTGGATATCAGAAGTAGTCTTGAGGCCTCTTTTTCTCGTGGCAAAAGGATTGGTGTAGAGAGTGCTGGTTGTCGTCTGAGTTGTCATCTGTAGTGGGCTTGGGCCCTGTGTGTGCATGGCAGCTACAACTTGAGGTGGGTCGTCGTCTTCACTGCTGCCAACATTGTTGATGTCAATCCACTTGCCATCATCCAGATGGGCAGCTGCGTCATCCTGCCTATATCTCTGAGGCAGCTGTCATTGTCTCCTTGGGCGGTGAAGCACAGTAGTAATCACAGCAGCTGCAGTGGGAGCAGGAGCGTGAGGCACAGGAGCGGGAGCAACAGGAGTAGGAGCAGTAGCAACAGGAGTAAGAGCAGGAACAATAGGTGTGGGAGCAACAAGAGCAGGAGAGATAGGTGCAGGTGCAGCTTCAACCTGGGGGATTTGAGCATTCTGTCAACGATGTCCACGACAGGTCATTTAGTAGTAGTAGTGCTGGAGATGTAACAAGAGACTTACCCATACATAACATATATATCTTCATCCTGGGAACCCCAGATAAACACTGCTGTGCACAATGGTGCAGAATCACCTTGGCACTGCAGGGTCTAAACACAATAGTTAATAGCAATACATAATGATTAATAGATAGTCATAATCGGGATCTTCTGAGAATGAGAGAGAGCGCGAGTAGACGAGGATATTTGCAAATGCAGGAGGAATTCCCTCACATAAATCCGCAATGGTGGTATCTACTTTGCGCTTGAGTATAAAGGAGTCAGAAAGCTTCTCATGGTCACTATTTAACCATGGTAGGGAGCCACACAAGAAATATATCAGCATATAGGCAAGTGATTCAAGATCGTCATGGCGACCTGGCTCCAATCCCAAGTGATTGTTGATTGAAGCGAAGGCAGGGGTGCCTGTGAGACGTCAACCTCGACAAAATGGGATGTGGGATGTGGTTGAGGAATTCCAGTATCTCTTCGCGATACCAAAATCAATAATATAGACAGTTTTTTCCGAAATATCTATCATAGTGTTTTGCGGTTTGACATCACCATGAACATAACCATGTGAGTGAATGTACTCCAGGCACGACAGCTGGAAAATTGGTCAGTATCTACAGCACAACACATTTGAACCAAAGTACCAGCTGGTCCCCTAAGTTTACAACAGTTTGAAGTCTGAATTTTCAGTTGCACGTGAGGAAAAGATCATGCAGCAAGTGACCAAGGAGGTCAAGAGCCAAGGCATAGTGTGTTGACTCCCTGCCAAACCAAAGAATGCAGGGGATCCCAACTCCACCTTCGAGTTGCTTGAGAATGCAGTGTTCGTGCTCGAGAGAAGGTGGATTATTGCTGGCTAGTTCAAGTTTGATGGCAATGATATCATTGTTAAGGAAGTTTTGTGTGTGGTAGATGACAGCTAGTGTATATTTGAAACCCTGAATATCAATCAATTGACTGTTGATGTCATACAAACACACCATATGAACCTGATCCCAAAATATTTCCAGCCTGAATCTACCATCAATGCGTAATGGAGCCTTACTCATGCTATGCGACAGCTAAATGTTGCAGACTTACAGTGAGAATTCAGCAGAGTGGTTTCCATGTGACTAGAGCCGACTGCAGTCAATTTGAGCCGGCTTGAGTCGACATTTCTTAATTAATGGCTCGTAGCCAGTTCGTGCAGCTTGTAAGTCGAACCAAACTGCACAATGTGGTTCAACTGACGAGTTTTGCCAAATGGCAAGTGTAGCCAGTAAAAGCTGAGTCCAAGCCCGGCCAAGCCAAGCTGTGACATAACTAGTATGTACTTGCCTATTTTGATTGGCAAGCAAGGTGGTGGGACAAACGTGCAGTTGCCAGAGCTGATTTTGCAATGACAGAAAACGAGGCTCTCTTCACATATGCTTCATGGCAAGCTAATATCTGACGTTCAATGTGCACCCATTGTCTTTCTCTGTGGAATGTAGTTCCTGACCTGCTTGCTCAATCAACAACATCCTATATGATGTAATATGTTTTTCAGTGCTCTCATGCATTAGTAAATCACCATGTTCTGTGCAGAGCTGTACAGAGCTGTACAGTGTCACAGTGCCACAGCTTGGTCCCTTCTGTACAGACAGGCCCATCTCTGTAAATCTCTGTACAGCTCTGTACAGAGCTCCACAGTAGTCCTCTAGTTACACAGAATACATTAGAAATCACTTTTTTGGCGACTCAAGACACATGTAAAAGTAAATGAAAACAAATGCATTGCAAAATGAGAAACTACTATTCTAGACATCAAGTACAAACTACGGGACATCAATTGTGTCATTGTTGTTGTGTAGTCGTCGTCATCGCCGCGTCGTTGTCATTGTCATTGTGTTGTTGTCATTGTTGTGTTGTTGTCGCTGTTGTTGTGTCGTTGTTGTTGTGTCGTTGCATTGTGGTCATCATTGTCATTGTTGCATCGTCGTTGTCGTCATTGTGTTGTCGTTGTCGTCATTGTTGCGTCGTCATCGTCACATCGTCATTATCATCGTCGCATCGTTGTCGTCGTCATCGTGTTGTTGTTGTTGTTGTTGTCATTGTCGCGTCGCCGTCATCATCATCGTCATCGTGTTGTCGTCATCATTGTTGTTGCATTGTTGTTGTCGGCATCGTGTTGTTGTTGCTGTTGTTTTTGTGTCGCCGTCATTGTCGCGTTGTCGTCATCATTGTCATCGCATCATGAGCAAGCAAGAGTGAGAGCAAGTGAGGGCAATGAGCGAGGGAGAGCAGTGAGTGAGAGCAGCGGGTGAGAGAATGAATCTAAAGAACAAGATTAGAACAAAAAAAAAATCATTGCGCACCTCAATAAGCAAGCAAGAGATCATCCTAGAGTAGTTTGTTGAATATAAAGAACAAGATTAGAATAAAAAATCATGTGTGCCTGAAATTAAAACACGCTTCATGGAGGCGGAGAACATTGTCAACGAGTTGAACTTTCGTGCCAATGAGCGCACCGTCACCTGAACAAACATATACAAAGGTTGGACTTGGAATATTTCCAATGTTGTTGAAACGTTGATGCCTGGGAGAAGTTTGCTGTGAGTGCTGTGAGCACTGTGGGTTACTGTGGGAACTGTCGAAAATGTTGATGTCTGTGACGAAATTTGTGGTTTACTGATGTGTTTGTTTTTCGTATAGTTCTTGTATTGCATTAGACTTGTCTTTTTCACTAGCAGCGGTCCTGACCGAGAGAACGTGTGCATTCATGCCTTTTAGCTGGCAAAAAAACAAATTCTTATTATCTCTGTTATTTCCATCTATAGACATGAAAAAACATGTGGTTTAAAGATACGAGATCTACCAGGGACATGGACCATGAAGCCTGATGGCCAAGAAGGGACAGACAGAAGGCAATCTACTGGAGATCTGACAGATCTGATTGGAAGCATACAACAATCTTAGTCAGCGCACATTGTGGGGCACACTGGAGATGAGTACCCAGGAGAGTATGAGGCTAGTACTACAGGGAGTGTATTAATACAAGGTACCATGAGGGAGGTTTTCAGGGAGAGTATTAATACAAGAAGCCACTGGCCAGCACCAAGAAGTATGCATTCATGACTTGTTACTATGGCCAGTAAGTATTGATACACCTGCCAGGGTGTGGTGCCAGAGCACATCCCATGCATATCGCGCCCATGTTCACCTTGTTCCCAAACCATGTGCCTGTCCATTACATCAGTTCTGAACTAAGAATCTAGAGCTGCTGACAGCCTTACACAATATCATTTGTATACTAACATCAGTAAATTCACACATTTCTTGACCTTCCTTTTTTGCAACTTGCCGCTGGGTAATTCCCGAAAAGGAATGGCAAAGCCAAGCATAAGAGTGGTGACACCAACTTGCCATGAACTTGCCGCAAGACAATTTTAAGTCAAAAAAGTAGGTGCCTCCTCTTGACATTGACTTTTTCCAACCTTATTTTGACTTTTTTTGACAATAACCTTACACTTATTCCTACACTGCAACTTGTGGTAATACTTATTGTGACTTATTTTCACACTTATTTCACACCTGTTGAGATGAAAATGACCACAAAACATTGCATTTCAAGTGATAAGTAGATTAAGGGAGAAAAAAAGGAGGGAAAGCAATATGAAAGTGCTAGTAAGTAGCGAAAAAGACACCTCAAACATGCATAATAAAGCGAATAACACGATGAGTAGTAGTACATGCCGGTAGTGGCAGCGACTCGGCAGAGATGCAGGTGGGTATACTAGTAGTATCTGACTCTACAAAAGCACCAAAAATATCAGTCACGAGATGCTAGAAAACAGCAAAAAGGACAGTACCAAATATCGAAGATAAGCGCACGCTCATCCTCAGAATCCTCGTCCAGAGTGAGGGCCACACCACGCCTCTTTGCAGCGATATCCTTCGTGCATTCCCAGATGTCCTGGAGAACCAAGACTGTTGATTCGATAAGGATGTCAGCATCCACTGCTTCAATCGCATCTCTCACTGGCATCTTCACTGGTAACACTTTCTTCCCATTCTTGTAATGTGCCACTGGCACCTGTTTCTTTTCCTCCTCCTCTGCATCACTCTCAGGATGTTCGACATTAGCACTAGCTGCTAAGTTACCTCCAACTGTACCACCCTTGCCATTGGCATCCATGGCCTTATCCTCAGCCATAGTCAAGTTGGAGGTCTCCACGTCTTTCACAGCCTTTTTGACGGGGCATGGGCGTGGGCAGGGATGAGTAGGCTTCGGTGCATCAGCACAGGTATTTGCCTGGTCTGTCTGCATTTTTTTCTGAAATACAGCAATGCACTTATATCCTTCTTGTACAGCCATTTCACTTGCTTCCTTTGCCTCCTTTTCATGCTGGTCGTCAGCAGCTTTTTGAGCTTTGGTACATCTCTTTATGTGACCTTCACCTCCAGTCAGGATATATCCTGGATGCTGAGTTGCATTTTTAGCTCGAGTATTCATACATTTTGGAACAGTGTTGGCAGGTTGAGACATGGTATTGGTGGAGGATCCGGAAGGCTGAAGAAAGAGAAATTAGAACCAATGGTGGCTGAAAACAAGGTGATTTTCATCACAATTTTCAAAAAATGTAGCCCTAGCTGACTCTGAATAAATACCCTGACGTACCCAGTAATATATGTTAGCACAATTTGTTTCAGCTGCTGGGAGCCTTAATTTTCATCAATATGTTCTGGCACTCCCGTATCAAACTTTGCCTCCGAAGGGTCAATATTCACCAAGACCTTTCTGGCAAGGAGATAGTACACTAATTTTCAATTATTGGTGCAGTGAGACCAAGGTTTGTCACTGTATTTCCATTGTGGTTTACATCAATGTTCACCAGGACCTTTTCAGTGTAGTTTACTCACGTCCGACAAATCTAGTCTTCATTTTTGAATTAAACCTTATATACTAGTATTTTGGTTTGGCTACATCGATACCGGTGATTAGGGTTGTACCCCAAATCTTGAATGTGTCAGCCTTCAAAATCCTTGGCAACATCTCAGTGTAGCACATACTATGCATTCCTGTTGCGCTCACCACCTACTTCAACTGCCATGCTCAGTTCCAGGATGCGCACGTTGGTTTCGAAATCAGTCATGTCTTACCCAACACAGGCGCTAGCTTCACCCAACTTTATGTGCCTCGAGACCATCCCCTCAGGACCTCCCATTGGCACCCCAGCCATCACCATCCCCTCAGGATGATCCCAGACCATCCCAATCACCTTCCTACCCTCGAGATTTCTCACTGCCCCCTTCAGATTTTTCACAACCGCCCCAGCCACCACCTCCCATACTCCCTGATTCAATTCATGAGGATTAAAGCTGTACTGATGCAGAATTCACTGATGTGAGCAAGCGATACTATCATACGTACCATTCAATGTTAAACGGTAAGTTCCTTTCAAGTTTCAGTACTTTGTTTTTGACTCAGATGTATGCTTAGGATGACCATGCACTGCTGATGGAACATTTCTGCCTCATGGTACCCACCCAACTCCTGTGCCACCAAAGGCTCCTAATGATTGGAGTCCATATCGCAACAGAATGGAATTTGAGGTGGCAGAGTTCACATTCAAAAAATGTCATATGTCTGCAAAAATTTGGATTTCTTGTGCAACTTAATGGCTGTGACTCTTGCAAAACACCATGACACCCCTCCATTTGCTGATCACAAAGATCTACACAGTGTCATAGATGCAATGGAGCTTGGGGATGTCCCGTGGCAATCTTTCTCTGTTCAATACTCAGGAGAACGACCCGAGGTTGTCCCACCATGGATGAACAATGAATTCAAGGTCTGGTATAGGGACCCCCGTGCAATGGCGCACAATATACTTGCCAACCCTACATACAAGGACAAAATTGACCATGTGCCATTTTGTGAATATGATGTGTTGGACGACATGTGCCGATGGAAAGATTTCATGTCCAGAGACTGGGCATGGCAACAGGCAGTACATCTTCAATCTCTTTCTGGCATTGCTCAGGATATAGCTAACATTTTCAAGGACATTATATCAAAAGATCTGGAAACACATGGATCTGCTTTGGTCCCAATCATTCTCGGTAGTGACAAGACTACCATCTCTGTGGGCACTGGTAATAACGAATACTATCCCCTCTATGCCTCTATCGGTAATGTACACAACAATGTACGACGTGCGCACCGTGATGCTCTTGTCATCATTGGGTTCCTCGCCATACCCAAAAGTATTGTTCATATTTTGTTATATCTCATCTGAGCTGTGCTATTATAGCCTACAAGGAGCACTCTAAAGACGATGTATTTTGGATGTTTCACCATCAACTATTCCACAGTTCGCTATCCGTGATTCTCTCCAGCCTAAAACCTGTTATGACCAAGTATGAGGTCGTGCGCTGTGGAGACGGTCATTTTGACGCATCATATATAGTCTAGGACCCTATATAGCGGATTAGGAGGAGCAACTGGTACTATCTTGCGTTGTCAGACATTGGTGCCCAAAGTGAGTATTGGCACTTGTAATTAGTATCCATTGGTACTGACAATTCATGTAGATGTATCACAGTTCGTACAGACCTTGATGGTGATGGGGTGTACTGTTCTCGTGAGCACAATGACTTCTTGATCGAAGAACTAAGTGCAGATATATTGTGGGATAAATATGGTCTTGTTGATGATCTCATCGTGAGTAGAACGGGCCGCTCTTCATACCAGACTAATATGTTTTGTGTAGCCATTCACCAACAACTTCCCTCGAGCTGATATTTATGAGCTGCTGTCATTTGACCTCCTCCACCAGATAATTAAAGGTGCTTTCAAGGACCATCTTGTCGACTGGGTAGCAAAGTATTTTAAGGCTGTGCATGGGACCAGACAGTTGGAGGAGATTATGAGTGACATAGATTGCAGGTATGTCACCTTACTAACTACTCAATAATGTTCTCTAACAATAATCAGAATTGCTGCTGTAGCATCATTCTCTGGTCTACGACAATTTCCTCAAGGTCGCAACTTTAAACAGTGGACGGGCGACAATTCAAAAGTGCTCATGAAGGTATTCCTTCCAGCTATTGAAGGTCATGTACCTCAAGACATGGTGCATGCATTTCGTGCATTGCTAGAATTTTGCTATCTTGTCTGGCGCAATGTTGTCACTGAAGATACCTTGACTCAAATTCAAGATGCACTTCATCATTTCCATTATTATCGCAAGATATTTGATATCATTGTTCCTACCTTCTCACTCCCCTGTCAGCACTCAATGACTCATTACATTGGAATGGTGCACTCTGGCACCAGCGGGAGAGCAGACAACACGAGTCTAAAGCCTCCAAGACATGAGAACAGCAAAGACCAGAACAGCAAAGGCCTAGGCAAGCACAGGCAATGCCAAGCAAAAGCCTCACAAAGCTATCACACAGCAAAAGCTGCTCACAAGTGGTGTATGACCTAACCCTAAGACATGAGCTATATATGTGCTATCTATGACCTCGGACACCTCTGCAGGACCCCTGGCACCCATCACTGCCAAACCCAACCGTTACAACATGGACATGATCAGACTCTTTGGTGCCCTGAATGGACTGTGCTCATCAATTACAGAATCAAAACACATCAAGGCGGTAAAGGAGCCCTGGCGGTGGTCAAGCAGGCACAATGCTCTTGGTCAGATGCTTGTGACCAATCAGCGCCTTGACAAGCTTGCAGTGTCCCATGTGGACTTTGATGCACGGGGAATACTCACTGGCACTATTCTATCAAGTACTTTAACTGCTATTGGTAAGTCCATTTTAGGTTTCTTCTTGTGATCATCTTCTCGCATACTTAACAGCAATATACAGCAACAGATGCAAATGAGCAAGTTGTCTCTGCTGTTGCACAGCAACCAGATGCCCCCATCATCGTTGAACTGCACCCAGTAATGGATGCTGATGATGACAATGAAATAGTTAATGATCCAACAGTGCTTGCTTGTGTAGCACTCGCCAAAACTCCCCGTAAGTAATATCATGCAATGTCCAATCTTGATGTTCACCACTATATCACACAGAGCGACAATGAGCACAGACAGTAGCAACATTGGCAAAGGAAGTCGATGTTCCAGAGCTACACCATGCCTCCTTTGATACTTTCTGTTCTCCCAGCTCAATCCGGATGATACCTGCGACCCCGAATATATACCAGCTCTTAACTTGCCTCGACACAAAGGCAAGCTTCAGGTCTTCAATTCCGCTGCAGCAATGTTTTATGCTCCCAGTGATCCGAGCGGTTTTGGTGGCATATGACATGAACACATCTGTGCATGTCCACTCTGGTGGAACAAGTACTCGTGTAATGATTGTGTGTTCATCAGTGCTGATTCACATGCTGAAGGGATGCGAAGACTCGAAGTTGTGAGAGTCATATGTTTCTTTTCTTTCTTTCACAGATGGGAAGTATATCCATGCACCCTTGTCCAATGGTTTGAGAAGATTGGTGATTGTCCCAATGAAGACACTGGCATGTGGATGGTCACTCCAAGTTTTCATGAGGATGGCTCAAGGAACCTGGCTGTTATTCATATTGAGACAGTCTTCCATGCAGCACACCTGACACCTATCTATGGTTCAAGCCCCTTCAGTGACAAATTCCATATTATACGGGCCACCCGACCTCCATAATATCCCGTATGAGACGGGCCAGCGGATCATGGGCCCATGTTGTGTATATTCTCGATGATGACGGATGGGCTGGGACACATATTATTTCCGATGGAGACGGGTGGGCCCATGTATGCCAATGATATATATATCCTTGATGTTGACGGATGGGCCGGGGGAATATGATCATTCATGGAGATGGGTGGGCCCATCTGGGTAATATGTAGAGTAGGATATTATAGACAGCTGGGCTGAAGAGAGATGTAAGGCAAATATTGTTATATAGACGGGCGGGCTGACAGGGGTGTATTACATATATGGGTGGGCCGAGGTAGGGGAATATTACATAGACGGTGGGCTGACGTGGGGTGTATTACATATACAAGTGGGCCGACGTGAAAAGTATTACATATACGGGTGGGCCGACGAAAGGGATATCAAATAGACGGGTGGGCCGAGGGTGCGATAAAATATTTATTACATAGACAGGTGGGCCGAGGTGGGGCATAATTATATAGATGGGTGGGCCAACATAGGATGTATTACATAGATGGGTGGGCCGAGGTGGGGGATAATGCATAGATGGGTGGGCTGATGTGGGGGAATTGTACATAGATGGGTGAGCCTAGATATGTTCCATCAAGACATACAGCTGATGTAGCCACCAGCGAATCAAACACGTAGGATACATGTACACTATGAGTGCATATACCTACCGTCGACCACCAAATCTAAACCCCTAAGCACAAAAACATGAATCGACCATGTGTGGCATTGACCAATAATCGAGGACTGAAGTGGAAAAACCCCACACCTGAACCCTGGTGTGCAACATATCCTATTTATAAGCATGGACACCAGAAGCACAACACTCACAAAAATATATATGTCAAATTTTCAGTGCCAAACCCCAAACTGAGATGTACCAACCCCC
The DNA here is from genome assembly GCF_016647785.1 of Suillus fuscotomentosus. Classification (NCBI taxonomy): domain Eukaryota; kingdom Fungi; phylum Basidiomycota; class Agaricomycetes; order Boletales; family Suillaceae; genus Suillus; species Suillus fuscotomentosus. The sequence continues at coordinate 301,621 of NW_024539569.1, forward strand.
GAATCCCAAAACCCGAGACTGCCGGGTCTCAGGTTTCGGGGTGCGGGGGTCCCGGAACTCGGAACTCGGGAAATTTGGGGAGATCAATAAAATTTGATTTACAATGGAGTTTATTGACAAACACATTGACTTACCCATGTTTGAAATATATTTTGTTTACACATACCGAGTTCCGAGTTCCAGACCCCTGAACCCCGAAATCCAAGACCCGGCAGTCTCGGGGTCCAGAACTCGGAACTTGGAACTCGGTATGTGTAAACAAAATATATTTCAAACATGGGTAAGTCAATGTGTTTGTCAATAAACTCCATTGTAAATCAAAGTTTATTGATCCCCCCAAATTTTCACAAGTTCTGAGTTCTGGACCCCCGAAACCTGAGACTGCCAGGTCTCGAGTTTCGGGGTTCGGGGGTCCAGAACTCAGAACTCGGTATGTGTAAACAAAATATATTTCAAACATGGGTAAGTCAATGTGTTTGTCTATAAACTCCATTGTAAATCAAATTTTATTGATCTCCCCAAATTTCCCGTGTTCCGAGTTCCGGGACCCCCGAACCCCGAAACCCAAGACCCGGCAGTCTCGGGTTTTGGGATTCGGGGGTTAGTACATCTCGGTTTGGGGTTTGGGGGTTAGTAAAATGTTTACAGATATACGTAGGTTGATTTAAACATTGTCTGAGAGATGTCGTTTGTCTCAAATGTCAAATCCTGAGTTCCGAATTTTGGGACTTGGCACCCAGCACCCAGGACTCAGGGTTCGGCACTGAGAATTTGACATTCGGGTGTTTGGGTGTTTGGGTGATATCTACCTCAATCTATAGTTTCGAGTTCTGGATATCGGTGTAGAAACAACAATACAATGAGGAACAAAAGAAGCTCCTGACTGTATCTGTAAAAGTTGTAAGGTCGCGCGCTGCCTAGTCTGCGTTACTTGAGAAGCAAGTGCGTTCGACCCTATAGGGGAAGTGAGTGCAGCAAGGATCTAGAAGTGTGCGCTTAAGCGAAGCGCGAGAAAGCGCAGGTGTGCGCAAGGTACAAAGGCGCGGGAACGCGCGCGCGTATTAGCGCGAAGCGCGGGAAAGCGCGCGCGCGTATGCGGAAATGAGAAACTAAGCTTAAGTAGTGATATAAAGCAAGATAAGAGATATAAGAGTGCAAAATGTAAAGGAATAGCTTTCTACTATATTCTGCTAAGTAGTAAGTGGGTAGTAACTAGTAAGTGAAAAGTAGGAAAAGTAGCTCCAGTGTAGTATGTACTGCTAGCGCTTATATAGCGCGCCTAAGCGCGCTCATGCGGAGCCGAAGCGCTACCGAGTAGGTATGTAAAAATATATATGAGTGAGAAACTATGATAAAAATAAAGGTGGAACTATGCTAATAAAGGAAATGGAAATATACATACTAGGGAGCTTGGTGGACAGTGGATGGATGCATCTGGATGGCTGGCGCTATAGGGCGCGCAAGCGCGGGAACGCGCGCGCGCGTATACATCGTGAAGCGCGGGAATGGTGCGCGCATGGCGCGCGTTGCGTGGGAAAGCTGCGCCTCATATAGAGATAGCTGCGGGTAGCGCACAGAGTAATGCTATGAGTTCGTGCTGTATACTCCTTGGTGAAAACTACCATATCGCGCCATGAGAGGCATGATTCTCTACATCGGGAGTGATCATTGAACCATTCAATTGTGGCATAGGTAACATGCATTGAAAAAGATTGATGTACATCTATCACTGAGCAATTATGTAGCCATTTCAACCTCCTCACCAGGAAGATCAACCTTTCCCTCAACATCCATCTCCTCATCAGAGGAAGCATATTCTGGCAGGAGGTTACCTGGTTCATTAGGGACCACAATATCGCCGGAGGATTCTGGCGAGAGGTTGCCTGGTTCATCTGGGAGCACAATTTTCCCGGAGGATTGTGGACCCTCAGGCTGAACTTGGGTGGGCTCAACCATGGGACCTACCATAGCAGATCCATGCTCAGGCATCACAGGTGTGGGTTCCATCACGGAATAGTCCAAATCAATGAGGTTGGAAAGTGTGGAGGGGAGGGGTGACATGGACGGGGGGGACCTCCTTGATCAAGCAACATTAATCCATCGGCTGGTGTGTCCGGAAGTGAAAATGAAGGGTGCTGGTTGATCATCATGCGCCGGAGGCTCTCATGGAGGCATTGCAGGGTATCAATCTTAGTGTCCTGCTCCTGCACCCGAGCCTCAAGAATTGCGATGCGAGCTGCACTATCCTGAATCACGATTGCCATGGAATGGAGATCTGGCATGGGAACATCGAGTGCTGCACGAGGCACTGCGACACTGGAAGACCTGACTGCTAAGTAAAAAATTAGGTCAGCCGGTCATCAAAAGTATGGGTGACTTACCAGCTGGCGCAGGTGCAGGGACAGGTTCAGGGACAGGTGCAGGTGCAGGTGTCTTCTTGGTAGTGATGGTCTTGCTGCAACCATGTGACTGCACCTGGGGTGTAGTTGCAGCAGGGATGGCCGGAGGTTGGGACGGGCCACGAGATTGACTATGAGTTCGGGCCCTTGACCGGGAGGGAGACAGAGCATTGGATGGAGCAGGGGCAGGTGTCTTGGAACACGTCTGGCCGGTGGTAGACTTCCCTTGGATCCGTTTGGGTGGGGATCCCAGAGATGCAGGGTTGCATTTGATCTTCTTGGTGGAGCAGTGGATGCAAGACAAGCAGGGGAGACTGGTCCTCTTGTCCAAACGAGTCGCACAGGGCCAATTGTCCTTGATACAATAATGGCAGGGGTTGTTCTGTGATATCCGTTAGTAGATGGATGAAGGGGAATTAATTGGAGTACTCACTGGGCCAGGAATGGTGATATCAAATGTAATATTGGCTGGTGGGTCACCATCCGAAGCATTGGAAGTATCTTCAGAGGGCTCCTCGACTTCCGGACGACTGCCGGAGGTTGCCTGACGGATTGTTAATATACATATGAGTTTCTGGAGAGCTTCTAAGACTTACCCGAGCCTCCGGATGACCGATGGGAGATTTCTAATGTAATGGGAATGAGTGACAATTATACATGGGAGGTCTGGACACGTCTGAACGACTCACCGTGACCTCCAGATGACTGCTGGCAGTCAGCTGTGGACACATGAGCATATATTTAAGGTCCAAATGGATAAATCAGACTTACCGAAGCAGGCCCAAATGATTGCTTCTTGGGGGAACCAGGTGACCGAGGTGACTGGGGCTTCCTTACAACAATGGTGGAGCGCTGGGGAAGGACGACCTCCGGCACTCCACATGAAATCAGCTGCAACAAATTGAGAGCATGTCACAAATAAGCCAGAACACATACCTGAACAATTGGGTCTTCATAATCTTCCGACTCCACAAACGGCTTCGACTTCGGGAGTTGAGTTGAGTTGACACGCTTGCGTGCCTTCATCGCTGACTTTGGAGGTTTGGAGGAGTATCCGGAAATCATCGGAGACTTCCTTTTGTTGCTCCCCCCAACTTCCGGCTCCAGATCGATGGAGGTGGCCTTACCTTTTCCTTTGTCCCGGACCTCAGGGGTCATCTTGCCGGAAGGTCCAGCGATGACCGGAGGTGAGGGAATGACAGGGGTGGGGGAAGGGACAGGTGCAGGTGAAGGGACAGGTGGAGACGGAAGGTTGACAGTCAGTGGGCCAGTGGAAACGTTAGGGACAACAGGGAGATCACAGGAATTGTCACCCAATGCCTCCCAGGCACAGACTTGCTTGCGCCAGGTGTGTCTAGCCACCCGGGGGTCATCATGGCCAATGCTGAACCAGTTGGGCAATGCCCAGGGAGTCATGGAACGCACCCTCATCAGCTCCTTGGAGCAGGACACCACAATTCCAGGGATGTATTCCCCTTTCTCATAGGCCCGGATGATGTCAGCCTGCCCGGACATTAGAAACATTAATGTTACACTAATGTAATGAGTTCAACATACCAAAAGAGTGGTGACCTGCTTTGTCAGAGCAAGGTGGACGTCCACTGAGCCGGCCGGGATGTGCCGGGCGCCGGCAATGATGCCCACAAGTTGAGCAGTGGATGCCTTGAGGTCAGCCAAGGAAGATTGAACTTGAGTAGACATTTGGATTGAGTTGAGAGATGTGAGAATGTTGAAAGCAGGGTGAAATCTGTTATCACTAGAATGAAGTTTCAAAGAAACAATACAATTGAAGGATGATGTTGAAAATCATTCATTTTTGTGTTTGTTTGGTCATGGTTCAACTTTCGGCAATCGCCGGCCATCTGTTGAACTTCGACGTTATCAGTTATCAATCAGTTCATCAGTTCATCAGCTCATCAGATATCATGAGCTCTCAACCTGGGGTCATATTTCATGACCCTCCGGTCACTGAATTCACTTCAATGGATGTAGATGAGTCCTCCCAGTCCCGGATGTCCCTTGGTATGTTTTGTTTTTTCTGATTTCAGTCAATTGATCTGACATGGTTTAGATCCATTAGATGATATATACCTTGGGCTGGATGATGAGTTAGACTCTGATTCTGGGTCGTCCGGTGGTTTGGATGTGTTGAATGTGATTCCCGGTATGTTTTCCAATTCAAATGGACATATTCCGCATGTGCAAATTCATCACATACTTCCAGATCCATCATCTCTGGCTCTGGCAGATGGACTGGCCCTGTATGATGACCCGGACTTGTATCTTGGTCCAGAGAATACCTTGATTTCATCTGATGATGCTCTGGTTGTACCTGATTTTCCTATGGCTGGTGAGATTACTCTGTCCATCCCATGGCCACCTTTCATGGCATTTCCCCAGTGAATGAATCAACTCCGGAGCCTCATCCGGCCACTCCGGTTGTACCAGAGGCACCCATACCTTGTATGTATAGTCATATCATTTCATGTTTTTTACTCATGCTATCTCCCAAGCTATTTCAGAAACTGCTGAACGTCAATCACCTGAGCCGGAACTCAACAATGAAGCACTGCATGCCATGGTTCAGGAGTTCATGCCAATCAGATCTTATGATCAAGCTGAAGGTAAGTATGCAACATTTGATTATTTATCTCTGCTAATATCCTGCAAGTTCAATCAATTGTAGATCGCCTGGGTGATTACCAACAGCGTCATGGAGATCTTCCTGCCCCTACAGTAGCACAAATTCTTGAGGCTGACAGACCATTCAGGATGGCATGGGCTGAAACATGCGACAAGCTGCGGAAAGCAGATGCTGACCTCCGGAGGATGCAAAGGGTAAGGGAGTCAACCTCCAAAATGCTGAAGGTATTAGATACCATCATTGAGGCCTTTGAGGACTCAAGTAACATGTAAATATTGATCAATGTCTGATAGTAGACACATTGCAGTATACTTTACCTGCTAAGTACTTAATACTTGGTACTTGTATACTGTACCTACTCAGTAGGTAGTCCTTGGTACTTGTATACTCTACCTACCCAGTACTCGCTGCCCAGTTTTTGGTGCTCGGTACTCGGTACTCAGAGTTCGGTGCTCAGTGCTCAGTATTTGGTACTCGGTGCTCAGTGCTCGGTACTCGGTGTTCGGTACTCAGTGCTCGGTACTCGGTGCCTGGCGTTCGGGGTTCGGTACTCAGTGCTCGGTACTCGGGCCTTGGTACTCGGTGCCCGGTGTTCGGGGTTCGGTACTCGGGGTTCGGTACTCGGACCTTGGTACTCGGTGCCCGGCGTTCGGGGTTCGGTACTCGGGGTTCGGTACTTGGGCCTTGGTACTCTTTGGGATTTGGGATTTACAATTGAGTCGTTAGTACTTTGACATATACATCATAGCACATATGACATTACACATGAGGGCAGGAACATATATGTAAATTAAGTGCGTCCCCGTGCTCTGGTTCCTCTAGGTGTACTGTCTACTGGCATTTGCAACTTACTCCGGGTCATCCTTGTGGATGGTTCAACAGTGACTCGAGTGCCCTGCCTCCATTTCTGTGCCGGCGGCGTGATACTCTCTTCCATTTCAACACCATCTCTAACCTCGCCTGTCACATCTTCAGTTAACCCAGCAAGGAGGTCTCCCATTCGTGATGTCAGTAATGCACCTTTTTTGGCCGGCTTGGCCGGGCGAGGCTTCGGAATTGCACGTGGGACTGCCGGCCCTCTGGGTGTAGGACCTCCTGTCCTGTGTTTCTTCAGCGGAGGTCTCCCGTCAGCCAGGTCATCATCCACATCATGCTCCGTATGATGAGTAGCACTCTCCTTATCACTCTCGGCTTCTGTCGATGAGTCCCGAGGCCTTCAGATGGTAACCCTCGGCTGCCTTCTCACTATACGAGTCTGAGGAGAGGGCGAGTTGCCAGATATGACAGATGGTATCATGTCCCCATCTTTGTTCTTCCATGCTTTGAACAGAAATGTGGGACCTTCACCTGTTTCCTGCCGAGCCCGCCAGAAATGGAGCAAGGTAGTGGTATCCCAAATTTCCAGCTTCGAAGGTTCCTTCAAGTCAACATCCGCCAGAAGATATGTCCAGGCCACGAAGTCATCCTGACTTTGTACAATGGCACTCCATGGCACAACCACCTTGTCCTTCCCGGAGCATATCCCTTTGTCCATGCATTGAACAATTTGTCAGGTGATGCGACGACAAACTCACAATAGTGCAATGTAAGAAAGGCCCTCACTATGGCCTTCTTCTCCTCAAGTTTAGTGTCGGTGATCTCCGGAAGGAGTGGCATACCCTCCCCGTCCATTTCGAGTTCGAAGGCTGGTTTTTGAATTCGTTTTCGACCTCCCTTGACCTGACGTCCTCCATCCCGTGCCCCGGCGCCTATCATTGTGATGCTCAACATGTTCAATCTGGTATACATGATTCAAACACTCACTGAACTGTTCCTGCGCATACTCCTGCCACACTGGCTCAATGTCCTCCCAGTCCTTCGTCTTCATAAAGCTGTCCCCATCTCCTAAGGCCTTGTTATCATTATGCCTGCATGAATATTTTGAGCCAAAAGATCTTTGTCGATGGATAAATGTACTCACATCCTGAACAGCACCTCGCCCTTTTCATTCTTCCAAGCTGACATCACAAACACTCTCATCCCACATTGCCTCCACATCTCATTCCAAAAGTGCTCCATATATGCCGGACCCTTCTTATGAGCCACTTGTGCTTGTATCTCTGGAGGCGGACAGTTGTTGGACCACTCTTCGGCTGTTTCTTTCGCCTTCTCCAACTCATCATCATCCAATTCAGCCATGACTCTCTTCACCGCCGCCTGATAATGTTTGAACATACCAGGATCTCCTGGCTTTACCCCGGACTCGTCCTCAATCCTCTTCAGCACCTCTTGTCATTTCTGCTGGTAGACCACCATCCTGGGAGTCCATTTCCTCCCATACTTGATCATGTCCTTCCTTTCCTTCTTTTTCTTGTTGTTGAACAACCAAGTCTTGTACACCTAAGAGTTGATGAAAGAATGTGATGTTGAAATTTTAGTTTTTCCACACAACAAAGAAGCCTCACCTGCTTCCTCTTTTTCCATTGTTTTTGGTCCAACTTCGGAGCAAACAACCTGGCCGCCCTTGCTATGGCAGTGAAAATTGCTCGCTTCTCACTCCTTTTGGCAGCAGTCCACTCAGGAAGGTAGTTCTTCAACTCCAAAATCTCCTTGTCCGTGAGCTTCTGAGACTGTGGTTGACGCATCCTGTGTCTTCTGGAAGTCGTGTTGGTGGAATGACCTGTTCTTGCCATAGTGAATCAGAATGCAGAAATGGCTAAGGATTTTCAAGGTGAAAGTATTAATGAATTGTGCGAAGTTGAACTTTGAGCAAAGCCTAATGATGGGTTAATCGGCCCATATTGGATGTGAAGCCATTAATTGAAATGAATTTGTAATGCGCCAACAGGACTGCACCGCATCATATTGCAATAACAATTCATTACACCTGAGCTGATGCCTTACTTGCAACATTAATAAACAAGATGAAGATAGGTAGATGCACCCCAGTGCAAAAATCTCACAGGGTGGAAGCAAGGGGCAGCAAAGGTAGGAAGACTTGGGTCAAGGTTCCACTTGCAAGCACGATGCGACATGCCTACAGGTCCATGCCTAACTCTCCCCCAGAATCACCAACAATTCAGCCTGTTGAGGCACCACCTCCTTGGGAAGACTTTCCTGACAATACTTACGAGCAGGATCAAGGCTTGTTTGAGCCTTTGCAACTCCCAAAAACCATGGCAAGTTCATGTACAATGTTGGAGTGTCATTCAAACTATGGCTAAGCATTCAAAAATACAGAGTCAAAATGACTACCTCAGGCAATGGCTGCCAAGGCAGGAATCATATCTACATCACCTCCTCGATCGAGAAGCTCCACCAGAAGACAGGAGATGCATCATCTGCCAACAGGATGGGGTGTACAAATGTCAAGATTGTCTTGGCGAGCCACTCTATTGCACGGGCTGTTGCAGGAGTCAACATCGTAGCAATCCTTTCCACTGGATCAGTCAATGGAATGGGCGATTCTTCGAGTGGAGTTGTCTAGCTCATGTGGAACTCATTATATACCTTGGCCATGATGGCAAACAATGTCCGGCGGTCACCGATCAGTGGAATTTGTTTGAAGAAGATGAACCCGAAGACCTGCTCGAGCCTGAAGATCTGCCATTTGTGTCCGGACCCAAGTTCCAGCCAAAGGAAAACACCATGGTCATCGTCAACAAGTCTGGAGTTCATCGCCTGGAGGTTCGATGCTGTGAATGTCAGAATGCCATGAGTCCGGACATTCAAATGTTTCGACACAGATTTTTCCCTGCATCTTTTAACAGGCCAAAGACTGTGTTCACCTTCAGAGTGCTCAATGATTTTCTACTGGACAGCCTTGAATGCGGTACCTTGGCAATGAACTATTACAGCAAGCTCTGGCGAATGACCTCCAGCATGTTTCCACACCTTGTTCCAGTAATGCCTTACCCTCTTCATCTACTGGTCATCATATTGACAAAGCACATTGCAAGGACCGATACAGAGAGCTCATGAGGGTCGCTCGACAGTGGAGGCAGTTGAAGACAATGAAATGGCATGGCTTTGGCCATCATTCTGATAACCCAAGCATAGGAGAACTCGCATTATTTTGCCCAGCATGTCCTCAGCCTGGGATTAATGTGCTGTTGTCAGAGGATGAATCTCTTGATGAGTGAGTCCTATTCTCAATTGCTGTGGTCTCCATAATAATACTAGCGATCCAAGCCGTAAATACACCCGGTCATTTGTGATGGACAGAAATTTCAAAGCCAAACATCTGCATCCCATTAAGCCATTCAATGAAGTTTGGCTGTCCGATGGGCTTGGATTCATGGTAGGAAAGGACAGGTATAAAATGCATCTGGCAGAGGCTGCTGACACAGTGGAAAAATCAAGCTGCAACAATCACCGGGCAGTAAATCAAGCTAATGCTGCTCGGTGAGTCGGTACAACGAACAGGTGACAAGCAAACACAAGGACACTGCTCGTGGTTGGAGTACAGACTACAAGCCACATGCTCTACTGCTAAGACTCAACCAAGACCTCTGACACCTCTACTACCCCTGAGACCTCTGGCACTTCCTGCCTACCAGCCTCTGTCCTAGCACCTGTATAACCCCTACCGACACATGTACCCCCCCAACAAATGCGACACTCCTGGGTTGCATCTCTGAACGGTGTATCGAGAGCAACGAGCTCGAGCGTGGTGAGCTGAGGATCCAGTTGTGCGTGGATCGTCCATGTTTCTTCATCACTTCTTTCCTCCACTTGCTTCGTTCTCTCCGCTTCCTCTACTTCCTTCTGTAACTCTGCCAATGAGGTTCCGGAACGAGGGATGAAGTGGCGCAGGCGTCTTGCATGGTACCACCCTGGCATGGGAAACCCTTCTAACGTTGTAAGGGTGTATGAGTTGCTGCGCTGGGATTCTACCCTTCGTGGTGCCGACCATCGAGGAATTAACTTCCGCGACGATTTAAAGGTACTGTCAAGTTCATTAGCGTATACCTGTACTAACTGGCCAGGTAGGAAGACGACTTCACCTGGTCCTGATGACGACACCCTGCGGTCGAACTTAAGTTTGCGTTTGATAGCGTGAGTGATCATGTGCGACCGCGCGTCCAACTGCTGCTGTGCTGCATACGCTGAATGTACATTGGTGTCACTTTGCGAGATGGCGGATGTGGTGTCATTCGTTGGTGTGGCAGGTGTGTTGATGACTAGGCCTAGCAGCAGCTCCTTTGGGGAATATTGGAAGGCTGGGATGGTGCATTCGTTGAGGTGTTGGATGGCCTCTTCGAAGTGGTCAGGCCAACTGGCTGGGATCTCCTCTCTCGTCACTTCTGCTATGCACTCGTCCTCTCCCAACTCTGGTGTGCAGGCCCGGCGTAGTCTACCAAGTAGCTTACTGTTCATTCCTTCGACTAGGCCGTTGATCCACGGCGCATACGCGGCTGTGACATGGTGTTGCGTGTCATGTGCTGTACACCAGCCGGCTACTTCGTGGTTGTCGAAGTGACGCCCTCCGTCTGTCATGAATGATTCTGGTGGGCGGAAGTCATGACGTATCTTAGTTAGACAATCAATGGTGGACTTAGCGGTTCCTTTTTTCTTGAGTTTGAATCCCCAGGTGTACTGGGAGAATGTATTGATGAACAGCGCTATTTCTGAGAATCCACCTTTGCCTGTCGGCATGCTCAAGTAGTCAGCCACAATGAGTTCAAATGGATGACGGCATACGATGGGGTCTAACGGCGCGTGCAAATGTGTTGGTCCGAAGTTTTTGCATTTAGCACATTCTGAGATGGCCGTGGTGATGGAGCGATTGAGGCATGGGCTATGGATGTGATCCATCAGCTGTAACTTAACAAGGTCCCGTCCCCAGTGTCCTCTAGACGCGTGTTCTAACCGGGCTAGTTCGGTTGCTTCTACTTGGGACACACTCCAGGCGGCTGTGTACTCGGGTGGCAGCCTTGTTGTTGACGAACCAGAGTTTTCCATCTTCGATGTAGTACGACTGTGCTTGGTGTCGTGCGCGTTGTTTGTCCTTTGCTGATTTGTCTTGATCCGAATTGAGGAGCGCATCTAGGATTTCCAACAACATTGGTTCGTCTCTAAATCGTGAACGTAAGGTTAGTTGGTTATCTGATGGATCTTGGGGGGAAGGGTCATTAGTTTCAAGTGTAAATAGGTCGTTAACGATACCTCTGGAGGTCTCCCAGTCTTCACTGACCGTCCAGGTACTCCCATCGCCCATGACGACGGGTACTGTCGAGAATTGTCTGCTAAGTCTGTCTGCTGCCATGTTGGTCATTCCTGCCCTGTGCCGGACGTCGATGATGTGGTGGGCTATGATGCCATCTCGCCATCTAGCGTGAGCGACATTTAGCTTTGAGCTCAACAGTGCATCTCTAAGTGCCTGGCAGTCTGTCTCTATCTCTACTGGTGACCCCCAAATGATGTCTGAAAACCTGTCAAGTCCGAACTTCAGTGCTGCAAATTCTAGTAAAAATGGTTTGTACTTCTCTTCTGCTGAAGATGTGCGCTTCGACGCATAAGCAATTGGGTGCGCTGCAGTAGTAGTCTTGCCCGACAGTAGTACTGTTGTGAACCGTTGTGCCAATATCGCTCCGAAGCCGTCCTTGCACCGGTCTGTAGTTACAATGAACAGAGTACCATCGAATCTTGGCCCTCATAGTACCGATTCAGACAACAATGCTTTCTTGAGTTGTAGGAACGTGTCCATGTGGTTATGTTTCCAGTAGGCCGTTAAGAGCGTTTTGCGAAGATGATCTCGGTACTTGTGTTTGCCAACATGTTGTCCTTCCGGGGGTACTCCGAGTTTTTGTACTAAGTCCGTGAGTGGTGCTGCTATCCTTGCGTAGTTTCTAATCAATGGCCTGAAGTATCTGGTGAGGCCTAAGAACTGCATAAGGTTGTGCAAGGTGCATGGTGGTGACCAATCCGCGACGGCTGATAGCTTGGCTAGGTCTGGTCGTACTCCAGCTTTGCCCACTCGTGCTCCCGCGAACACGACTTCGGACATGAACAGCTGCGTTTTCTGTGGGGAAAGTGAGAGTCGTTTTTCTCGAACACGGTTGAAAAACTTACCTAGTCATTCCAATTTCTCTTCAAAATCATCTCCTGCCATTCCGTTGTCATCTACATAGAGTTCATACAGTAGTCCAATCTGATCCTTCAACGCTGTAGCTGCCATATCACTGAACGTTGTTGGTGCTCCTGTCAATCCGAAAGGCATCCTGCGATAGCAATCGTATCCATGTCCTTCGGTGTAAAAGGCGAGATAAGGTTGTGTGTCGTTGTCCACAGGTATCGTGTAGAAGCCTGCTGCGAAGTCGATGATGCTGATCCATCGATGTCCTGACAGGCATTGTTGTTTGGCCTGGATGTCTCCTTGTGGTACCGGTGGGATTTGACTTGCTTTGTTGATTTTGGTGAAATTTTGACAGATACGCCATTTAGGACCAGTCTGGATGGGGTTGGTTTCTGCTACTGCTGGGGGTCGTGGTGGTAGGTCGTCCCATATGGGAAATCCATGCTGCTCGCACTGGTCATTGACCCGGTGCCACAGCTCTTCAATCGGAATGCTTGCTGCACTATGTGCCTTTTGTGCTAGGACGGTTGGTGCTGATGCCTTGACCTCTTCCGGAGGGATTCTACGAATAATTCCTGCTGACTCCATCTTGTTCAGTCTTGCATACAGGTATTCACGTTGCAGTGGTGTCAGTGGCCTCTGGTTAGTTTTTGTCGAAAATGTTGCTCCTGCGGGAAACGTGAGTTTGAAGGACTTAAAATTGACTGGAAATACCTCCTTAACCGTGAGTGCAAACGTGTCTGCATACTGTGCAATAAAACTTCTTACTCTCTCTCTCTGCTCTTCCGTCAAGTCTTCTCCGACCATTACCAACTTCAGTATCTCCTTCACTTGGACCAGGTTGAACGCATTGGTATGTCGTGTATATATACCCCGGCTATCTTCACTAGGTAGGGGAAACTCGGGTACTTCCCCGATCTCGTTGTCTCCAGGTGCCATTTCAGTGAACAGGACCGGTGTGCAAGGTGACAACTGATGAGTGTCGGTTGAGTTTGATGGTGTTAGCGTGGGTCTGTGATCTGCTAGTACAATATGTGCTCCGGCCTGTGACAGCTGATTTGATAGCTGTATGACAGCTGCTCCATTGACATCTGAGTTGTATGTGAACATGTATTGTTTGTCGATTTGTACGGGTTATGAGGGAAGGGATTCTGGTACTATAGCATCTGGCGGGATTGTAACAACCATTACGTGTGGATTGGGTGTCTTGGCTACAGGTTCATCATTCTCGAGCTCTTCTGAGACCGTGGCTTTATGACTGATTGGGTGCTTGGCTCGGGCTGCCGGTGTTCTGAACATGTTCGTAATGATCGTGGGGTTGGACAAGTTTGTACTTGGTAGGGAGATGACGTCGTTGGCGTAGTTATGGATTGCGCAGAGTTGCTGTAGTAATGGTTTGCCTATTAGGACTTTCCAAGTCCCTCCACTTGGAAAGACTTCGAAGGTTACTATGGCTTTTGCCGTACGCCATTTGATTTTTCCCTTCCAGACACCCAATGATGGAACTAATGATCCGTCGGCCATGCGAAGGACGTGTTTTGATGGCAGAAGTCCGCCCATTCTTCCAGAAGCTGTCTGATAAGCTTCTGCATCGATCGCGTTGATCATTGCTCCATCATCAACATGCGTGTGAAAACACGACGAGCTACCATCTTCTCCGTACATGTTAACTTGTGTTACGAACGGCTGACCTTCTGCCTGTGCCGTTCGTGACTCGACCGAGTACAAGTCAATGGGTTCAATTACATCGGACGACATAGCGTGTACAGCAGGATCGGTTATAGGACTAAGGGAATTGGAATCGGGGAAGAGTGAGACTATATCAAGAGAGCCAGTGTCCATGTCACTTGAGACGGACATATCAGCAGTACTAGGTTTTTCTAATAAAATGAAAGTATCAGGTAGCGCGTTTTCTAACAAGACAGAAGATGATGAAACGGAAGGGGACTTAATGCATAATTCGGGGTTGTTGATAGCAGTAACTATGTTGTTGTCTTCAGCTGACGGAACAGGTGAGGGTACTTCAGAGACTAGTTCTGAGTCGAGGAGTGTCGATACTGCAGGTGACATCTGGGAAATGAATCCGGATGATATGTCCGATGATGGGGTGAGACAGTAATCTTCTATGTATGCTGAGGAGGGGGCGAATGAGACTGGCATGACCATGTCCACTGTCTCTTCGGATGGGACTACTGGGCTACCCCTCATTGCTGTAGTCCCATTCCATTTCCCAGATACTCATATTGCGGCTCTGCATATACCACTGGGTACGCGTTGTACATCCCTCCCGGATCATAGTAGTTCATCGGCGCCGTTGCTACGTACTGTACTGCAGCTGATGGCGTAGTTGGTGGGTTCTGTCCCCTGATAGCACGTCCTACCATGCTAGACATGATTTCACGCCATTTAGTTTCTTGTGGTACCATTGGTTGATGGGGACAGCTAGCTGCTTGGTGCGATGGGGTGGTCACTAATCCGCACGTGAAACATTCCCGTGATCCCAAAGGTGCGGAACCTGGTCTTAAGGGGTAGGGATGCCCAGTGTGAGGCATGGCATCTGTACCATGCTTGTCATGCCACTCCTTCACCTGTTGGTTGTATGCTGCCCGGCCCGTGTCTGAATCTTGGTGATGCTGAAGCGTTGAGTATTGGGCTGCCATACGGATGCGATCTGTGGCATTTGGACGGGATGGGGTCTGCGGGAATTGTTGGTAGCGGTAGAAGAGGTTGGTACTAGGTACTGCTCCTGCCGTTGTGAACGGATTTTGCCCAGGTGTTACTGGCTGGGGTTGGTACATTGGCATTTGGTATGGGACTGTGGAGACAAGGTTTGGTTGACTCTGATTGGTAGGTTGCTGTACCGTCATGGCAGGTGCTTGTGTCACTGGGATAGTGGTTGCATTGTTGAACGTCTGGGGATAGGGTCTGTATGCTGGCGGATTTGTGGGATAGGAACGGGTTGGTGGTGCTTGTTGCTGAGGCGGTAGTCTGGCCTTCAGTTGTGCGATATCCTCCCTCATTGTTCATTCTTCGGCTGCTCGTAACCTTGCTCTGGCGAGCTGGTTGATAGATACACTGTTGACTCCCGCGAGAAACACTGCCCAATCAGTATACGTGTCCGATAAGTGGTCACGTAACAAGTCTGGCATCCCATCGAGTACCACGTCCAAAAACTGACAGTTGTTGTCTCCGAAACTCTGTGCCAGCCGTTGTACCTGTCTTGCCCATCTCACATGTCCCCACTCTTGCCCTTTCTCATCGTCTAACATCGTCCCAATCTCCGCCTCCTTCAATACTACTGCCTTCAACCGTTCCTTCTTCTGAGCTGCCGTTAGCTGCAACGGAAGGGCTGGCGGCCAGCATATGAGAAACACAGTTTCTAAGTCGGACCATGTGGCTGTCTGAGCTGGTGTCAGCGTAGTGTATCATGCCTCCGCTAAGCTGCCTGGGGCACATTGCCGACGAAACTGTTCGACCTTCTGTGCATCGTTCCACATAGTAGGTAGGTTCAGGTCGAGCTGATGCATCCACTCGTTGGGTTCTTCTCCACCAACATAATCTGCTCGTAGTAGCGGTAGTACTGGTACTGCTGCCATAGGCGACTGGTGAGTTTGCTGAGGGAGTACTGTGGTGGTTTGGACCTGGGTCTGATTGGCTGGCTGTAACTGGCTGACTGCGTGCTTGGTGCGTATATGCCTTATATTAGGTCCTATCGCTGACCCGAGTTCTTCCGGAGGGGAGGCTATGTGTACTATTAATGATGAGTCGGATGCTCTTCTACGAGGGCTGAATAGAATTTTGGGCAGGTCCGGGATTAGACTACGTAGTCTTGCCACATCTGCTATAGTGAGAGCCATGATGAAAATTCTGCAGTAAGAAACTTAAAGGAAGAGAAAGGAAAAGAAGAAGAAAAAAAGAGAAAGACAAATCTAAAAACGAGCTTGTTGGCTTCTGGCGTGATGAGGCACAAGGCGCGCTCGCTCTAGTCACCAGGTGAGTTGGTACGACGAACAGGTGACAAGCAAACACAAGGACACTGCTCGTGGTTGGAGTACAGACTACAAGCCACATGCTCTACTGCTAAGACTCAACCAAGACCTCTGACACCTCTACTACCCCTGAGACCTCTGGCACTTCCTGCCTACCAGCCTCTGTCCTAGCACCTGTATAACCCCTACCGACACATTGGCACAAGCTGGAATCCACCGGTATCGGAGGAGTTGCCTGTGCCAGACACGGTTGCTTTGTCTCTCACTCCATGGTGGATTTTCAGAAAGGCAAAAGGCAAGCCACATCCACCATTCCCCATTCATGAGTTAACCATGGGTCACTTGCAGACAAATGAACATGGACTACGCCCTTTGTGAGGCTTCCTGGCACAACATGGAAGGCATCACCAGGGCTGTCACCTTCTATGATATTAATTGTCAATACAACAAACACTTTCGGGTTTGGGTGGATTGAAGTCGATTTCTAGAAATGGCACCACAACTAACCATCATTCCTGGAATTGGGTTGTGGCACGTTCATGGCCATGAGGACAGCTGCTATGTCCGATATGCTTCTAACTTTATTGAAGGCATTGGTCAGATCGATGGAGAGATAATGGAGATGCTATGGGCATGGCTCAATATGATCTCCCCTGCTGCTCAGGAAATGTCATCTCCCCACCGAAAGGAATGCCTTGATTATCAGATGAATGACTCCAATTTCTGCAAGATGATTCGCATGAAAAGGACTCTATGCCGGAAATACAAACTGGCTAGGAATGGCATCTTGGAAAGTGGAAAGGCATTCAACAGACTCAATGAAGCAGCACCCTCACATTTGAAGACAGAATGGTTAGCCAGGGAGAGGATAGCTCAGTCAAGCAGATTGAATGATCCTTCAGCCATGGATGAATATGAGATCAATATCAAAAAGGGTACATTGAGCTCCATTGTCTCCATCGAGGTCTGAATTAATATTGCACTCAGCACCTAGCAAAAAGGAGATCAAGCTTAGATTGTTAGAGGAGGGTAACGCCCGCAATGCAGCACCCTCTCGCAGATCTGTGGCAACATGGATATCAACAGGGTTAGTAATTGAAGAAGCTCAGATTGCATTGCTCATCGAGGTCCGAAGGATCGGAAGAAGATCCACTGAGACACAGAGATTAGACATCGCCCGTCAATGGGATCGGCTCCAAGGCCAGATAGATGGATTTGCTCGGTCTGCTCTAACACATCTCAGGGAGGGATTTAATGCAGATTATGAACCTGAGGACTTGGATGTAGACATTCTAGATGATCTCGATGATGACCTGGCAGATTTCACAGAGACATCTCATACATGGACAAACTCTCCCGAGCTCACTGTAATCCCATTGCCATTGAACCTGGAGGTTGATAGATGCAGATGATGCATGGCAGAGGATCTGATTCCCCTGGAGATGTCACTTCGTGAAGGGCAGGCCAATGATGCCCTTCACAATCTCCGCATTTAACTTTGCAACAAGGCCATCCTGTTCCAAACAACTGCTAGGCAGGCCAAATCCCAGGCCCTGAAAACTCGAGCTTGGTCCCAGGTGACGTCGGTGCAGCAGGCAGTCTCCCTCCATGCCAGCATATATACAAAGACAAGGAAGCAAATGATGAAACTTGAGCCGGTGTAGATGAGGAATCTTGACTATACGTGAAAACACTTAAAACAAAAGGGTGCTCAACAGCAAGACCGGGATACGAGACAACGACTCGACCCAAGGGACAACCACTGAGAGAAGTTCCTCGAAATAAAGTGGAGGGAAACTCTATGAGCTAGGCGGGCGCTAACAGGCGCAAGAAGATAACGCACGCGAAGGCGTGCGTATGTGAGGCAAAGGCACGCAAGATACACGCGTGAGCGGGAGGTTCGAGAATGCGCGCGTGCGAAGCGAAGGCGCGCCTTGAGCGTTTAAGGGAAAGGTCCTATTGAGGAGTGAATGCCCAGATGGATGATTGATAGGAGAATAAGATCTTATAACAAGAGAGGAGGTGATCTATACACTTTCCAGTACACAAAGATAAGGGAAAAGTAAGTACCAGAACCAAAGGAAACCCTTCTGTATTTAAGAATGGAGATTACGCTAAGTGGCGCGCTCCCGAACCGAGTAACCATATCAACTCTAATTATAACTAAGTTTAAATAGACTTTCTATATGTAGCGCGGACGTCGGACCAAAGATTTTATTAGTTCAATGGACAAGATAGGAATAATGCACCAGCGAATCAGTAAGGACATGGAACGAATGGACGGACAATAGCGCGAAGACCTAGGAGAAGGCACGCGAAGCGCACATAGCGCTTGCGCAGGTAAGGCGCGCCTAAGTGCGTGCGAGTATGGATAAGGCGCGCCTAAGTGCGTGCAAGTAAGGATAAGGCGCGCGCGAGACTGGTCCTTAGGATTAGAGCTGTAGCATATAGGAATGTATG
Organism: Suillus fuscotomentosus; assembly: GCF_016647785.1. Taxonomy (NCBI): domain Eukaryota; kingdom Fungi; phylum Basidiomycota; class Agaricomycetes; order Boletales; family Suillaceae; genus Suillus; species Suillus fuscotomentosus. The sequence continues at coordinate 320,170 of NW_024539569.1, forward strand.
GGTAAAGGCCGGATATTCGGCATTGAGACGTGCGAGTCTCTACATCTCCTGGGGACTTACATTCTGAGTGTCCCCACTCAGTGTTATAGCGCGGGATCTTGGACTTAGAGAGGTGATGATAGACAGGGATCAGGTGATCACGAGAGTAGGGTCGTCCTTTGATGATCGCGAGCATCGATGATGTAATCGGAGGAGATGTTGATAAGAAGATGGACGCGTTCTCGCGATCTCTTGACTTCTTCCTTATCAATCTCTCATCATGCCTACTTTCAATGTTGCTATGTTGAACGCCACTCCTTCCCCTGAGCCTGTTCCAGTGGCGCAAGGGCCTCCTGAGGACGCGACTATGGGTGACGCTAGCGCGGAATCCGATGCTGACCGCCTCCTTGTCGCTTGGGCCTCCATTCTGGTCTCTTTGGAAGGATGTGTGATGTCCGTGCCTGATCTCAAGCCGGAACTCCTTGAGGATCAAGAGATGTGGTTGCACAAGTGGTATTCAGTGCTGGTGAGTGCGCTTACATGTATTTGTCTATTGTGGACTGACATTCCTAGGCCACCTTGAACGGTTGTTCCATGTGCACGGGTGTGTTGGCGTTGGCGCTGGAGATGGATGACAAGAGCGCGGAGTCGTTAAAGCAGGGACGGAAGAGTTGTAAGGAGATTGAGGCGGTCGTGAAGGACTGGAAGGCGAAGGCGATTGCCTCAGTTCCACCGGCGCCTCCTATGCAAGCTGCGTGCGCCACTGGTGCGTCCAAAGTCGAGGCGCGCGCCACTGACGCGTCTGGTACTGATGTCAGCAAGAAGGTGTGTCTTCTGTTTCCTGTTGGTGCGCCACTCTATTAACATGTCTGGTTGCGCTAGCCGCGCGTCGGGCGCATGCCTATGGTCAAGGCGCGGCGCTGTGGCGCCTGCATTGCCAAGGACATAGACTGTGGAGGTGTGCCTGGACGCCGGTGCCCTCCTTGTGATGTTTCCAAGCGCGCTTGCACTTTCTGTAAGTCGCGCCTCTTGTCTATTGTTGGTGCGCGCCACTGACTGCTGTGGATTAGCTAAGTGCAACATTACTGATGCCCTAAGGCGCGCCCGCACAAACCGATGCCTAAGCGCCCTATTGCTGAGTCTGCAAAGGAGACCGCTTCCTCCATTGCTGTTGAGGATGAAGAAGAATCTGAGGAGTCTGAGATGGATGTGGAGATCGTTGGAGAGCGCTCTGTGGAGGAGAAGGTCGTGCGCACCTTGCGCGATATTCCTGTGCACGCCGTTGGTCCTTTGGCGTCTGGTTCTGCGCCTAAGGGAAAGGACAAGTTCAAGGATCCAGCGGCGGAGTTGAAAGAGGCGCGCGTTTGAAGGAGGAAAATGCGCACTTGCGCACTTCCACTCTCCAGATGCACCAGTATGCGCGCGCCCAACAGGCGGACCTCCTCAACTATTCCAACAAGTTTTTCGCTATGTCCAACGTGTGGGCTGAATTGGAGAGGCAGATCAATGACTCCCTTAAGTAGATGCACCTCTCTTTTGTTTTTCTTGTCTCCTAAGCGCCAATGTGCCTGTGTACTCCTTCTGAGTGCCAATGTGCCTGTATAATAATCCCTGTGTTGTCTTGTTCTATGTCCATGTCCATGTCCTCATCTGATTCACTGGGCTTAAGAAATTAGAATTATAAGTATGTAAGTAAGTGACAAGCGCGTGATGAGATCAAGGTAATGTGATGGACTTTACTGAATTTTCTGCGGGGTGCGCGCCCGTCTTGTCTTCTTCGCACGCCTTCTATCATCTATGCCTGCCTTGTTGCGCCGTGCGCGCACTTGAATGAAAGTTAGAAAAAAAAGTGCACGGCGCCGCGCGTGCGTTAGAAAGTGAAAGTCTAATGAGGTGATTATGCGTGCGCTATACAAATAAGGTAGTGATTAGTATGTACTTGCGGGGTATTAGAGTGTTTCTTGGTGTATTTGATATATTCTAGAGTCTGTGGGGTTTATGTGCAGGCAATGCGCGTTATATGAACAAATGAGATGAGAGATATCACCGGACGAAACCCGGGGTAAAACTGAGAGTATGTACTTAATGGAATATTTTTGTGTTCTTCGTATTATCTGGTGTTTTTGTTTTTATGTTTTTGAGGAATGCGCGTTCGTGCGAATATGATTGAGTGATGCGCGGGGTGGGGAATATGGTCGCGCGCGCTCGGGCTCGTCTTCATCGGGTTCTACGGTTTCATACGCTTCTAGTTCGTCGATGCTCTCGTCGTCTACTCCAGTCATTTGGGTTACCGATACGTGCTCCTTGCTACGTGGGTAGTAAGGGATGATGCAAAACGCGGCAAACCGGAGTTTTGAGATTGCACCGTCCAACTCGGCCAACATATATGAACCTCCCTTCGTGCGGCGCACTACGATCATAGGTCCCAAATAGTGTGGCTTCGTCTTCTTGCTCAGTTCGTATTCGACCTTTGAGTTGTGTACCAATACTAAGGCGCCGGGTTCGAAGTCGTGCGATTTGATAGACGCGCGGAAGCATCTTTCAAAATCGTGTATGGACTTGTAGCGCGCTGTAGAAACAACAATACAGAGAGGAACAAATATTGCTCCTAGCTGTATCTATAATAGTTGAAGGTCGTGCATTGCCTAGCCTGCGTTACTTGAGGAGACAAGTGCGTTCAACCCTAAAGGGAAGCGAGTGCAGCCAAGATCTAGAGGTACGCGCTTCAGCGAAGCACGAGAAAGCGCAGGTGCGCACAAGGCGTGGGAACACGCGCGCATATGCGGAAAATGATAAAGACTAGACTCAAGTGATAATATAATGCAAGAAAAGAGAAGGGAGATGTGAAGTATAGACAAATAGACTTCTACTATATTCTGCTAAGTAGTAAGTAGGTGATAACTAGTAATTGGGAGGTAAAAGTAAGGTTTTTTTAATAGTATGTACTGCTGGCGCTTATATAGCGCGCCTAAGCGCGGTCATGCAGAGCCGAAGCGCTACCAAGTAGGTATGTAAAGATATATATGAGTGAGAATCCATGATAAAAATAAAGGTGGAACTATGCTAATAAAGGAAATGGAAATATACGTACTAGGGAGCTTGGTGGACAGTGGATGGATGCTTCTGGATGGCTGGCGCCATAGGGCGCGCAAGCGCAGGAATGCGCGTGTGCGTATACATCGCGAAGCGCGGGAATGGTGCGCGCATTGCGCGGGAAAGCTGCGCGTCATATAGAGATAGCTGTGGGTAGTGCACAGAGTGACGCTACAAGTTCGTGCTATGTACTTCCTAGTGTAAAGCACCATATCAGACCATGAGATGCACGAGTCTCTACAGCGCCGTGACTACTTTATCCCTAATCGTGTTAATATCCTCTACGCGCTTCTGCACTTGGCGCGCGCGCCATGCTATAAGGTCAGTAGTGGTGAACGCGCCTCGGCTTGGTAAGGGCACGAGGAACATCGCTTCTGCAAGATCAAAGGGAAATATTGGCTCGACGCTGTGCATCATGAAATAGGGCAATAAATCCGTCGCTTTATGAATGGTGACGCGCTCGGCCCAGAAAACTGAATGGACTACCTGATACCAGCGAGAATCATCTCCGTCGCAGCTTTTAATGATGGCCTCCTGGACATCGCAGTGTCGTCTTTCGACTATACCGTTTGCCTGAGAATTATATGGCAAGATGCGGATCGGGTGAATCCCGTATTTGCGCGTGAGTTCGTCTACTGCGAGCCTATATGCGGGCGCGTTGTCCGTTACTATCTCTGTGATCGGGCCCCACCTACACAAGAGCTCCTCGAAAATAAAAGCGGTTAGCGCGTTAGTATTTTCTTTGTGCAGCATGCGCCATTCTGGATACGACATTAGCATGCATCGCGCTTGCATGAGGTATTCATATCCGCCCGCTCTGGGCATCTTCATTGTGTCGATGTGCGCTTTGCGAAATAGACCTCCTGGTACGGGGACGATTGGGGGAATATGCAGCCTCCTCGTTTGGCGAACTTGGCATTCGTGACACGTTTGTCCGTACCATTTGATGTCTTCAATGATGCGCGGCCACCAAAAGCGTAGCCGTAGGTGCGCGCTGACGGTATAGATACCCTTGTGCCCTAAGTCGTCATGCGCCTCCTTGAGAATGCGATAGCACTTGTTTGGAGGCAACACAAGTTGGTGTTTGCCGTGCGATGCTCTGCGCCATAGGTTACCTTCCAGAACGAAATAACGCGCCACGTTGTTCACAAACTTCTCAAATTCTTCATCTGAAACGTCAGTGGGTCTTTCGCGCGTGGTAAGAAACTGTTCTATAGTAGCCATCAGCGCGTCTTGCGCGAGTGCCGCGTCTGAGCGCGGGATATCTGGTTCTGGTTCTTCTGTCTGTGTGATATCGAAGTATACGCACAATGTTGGTATGTGCGCGCTCTGCGAGATGAAACATGTGCGATGCGCTTCATGGCGTATGTCACCCGAGCCACCAGCTATACGATGCGTGTGATCGTTCAAAAGCGTGATGGCGAAGGAGTATGCGTGATCAATCCAATCCTCATGATTATCATCTTCTATGGGATCTTCCTCGGCGACTGGTCTCCTTGAGAGACCATCAACGCCTTTGTGCTTTTGCGCGGATACATGAACGAGTTTGAACAAAAATAAAAGGATACCTGCGATCCATCGGTTGATGGTCGTGTTAGGCTGCAAGTCCGGATTATTGATCATACCTTTGATATACTTCGCGTCTACCTCCACCGTCAGATTCTTTACCCCGAAGATGTATACGCGTACCGCGCGCAACGTGCGGAAGAGTCCAAAAAGTTCTAGCTTCGCTTGAGAGTAGCGCCTTTCCACGTCGTTTAGCACGATTGAGGCAAATCGATTTGGATAGCGCTTTCCGTCTTCGCCTATCTGCAGCAAGATGAATCCAACAGCGATATTGGAAGTATCGACTGCTAGAATGACTTCACGCTTGCTATCGTAGTCGATGCGCCTTAGCGCGGGCGATTCTAGAATTGAGTCCTTGAGGGTCTGCATGGCTTCGCGCTGTTCAGGTCCAAATATAAATGGCGCGTCTTTCCTGGTGAGGTTAATTAGTGGGCGCACGATGCGCGAGAAATCGCGAATGAATATGCGCAGGACACCGCAAGTTCCCAAAAATCCGTGCACTTGCGACTGATTGGTGGGTTCTGGCCAGTCGCGAATCTTCTGTATCTTGGATTCTTCTGGTACGCGCCCTTCAAATGTGCATTTGTGTCCAACGATAATTGCCGTAGGCGCGGCTAGAACAAACTTTGATGCGGATACAGTTGCGCCTACGTTCTCTAGGCGCTGTAGGATGCGATTGACAACGATGCAATGCTCCCAAATGAAGCGCCGGATTCCTGCGTTTCCGGGTATTGTCTCGTATGAACCATCTTCACGCTGATAGCGTGTTCGCAGTGATTTGATCGGAACATCATCCACGAATGGTGATGTGAATTCTGGAATCTCATGTTGCAGGATAAACGCGGTATCGCCTTGGTAAACCTGTACAGCATTAGCATGTCCTTGAGGAAGAGTGGTTAGCCGATGAGGACCCAAAGGCGTTCCAAAGGTCGTCAAGTCGCGCGAGTCTACATGAAGCGCGCGCTGGTCATAACCTGAATATAAGTCCAATATTGCGTACACCGCGTAACCAGCGAACACTTCCGTGAGAAGTTCAACAAAAGGCGGAAGCGACGTGTCGCGAATTGTTACCGCATTGAGCGGCTGCAAGTCGTGAACTAGGCGCAAGGATCTTCCATCTTTCTTTACTATGCAAAACCAGCGCGAGCGATACGCGGCCGTTGATGGCTCATATACTCCCGATGAGATATTCTCCTTGATGATGCGTACTACTTCATCTAAGGTGACTGGCGGGATCGGAATATTGTGCTGAGACCATGGCGTGTGTGGGACCGTAGGAATCTTGTATGGCAGAAAGTAGGTCTCGTTGAGGTGTCCGCACTCTGAGGCGTCCCATGCAAATGCGAGTTCGTGTACGCGCACGAGCCAGCGCACTAACTTGAGTTCTTCTGGCCATAGCCAATTTGCTGGGTCCAGGTCTAGCTTATCTGCGCGCGCCTGTGTAAAGTGCACGCCCGGCGTGAATTCTGGGGGACGGGTAGGTAAATCGGGTAACCCTGCTAAAGGGTCTTCTGGCAATTGGCGCACTACCCTATACTCTGCGGGCATAGTGGTAGGTACTGTGCGCACTTTCTTCGCGACTGGTTTATAGACCAGCGCGTGAAGTACGGGATCATAATAATAAAAGGAATTAAAGGTGTCGATAGTCGCCTGATCTATAACGGTCTGCGTGGATGTTAGATGCGTGTAACACGCTGAATACTGCGGAAGCGAGAATGAAGAAAATTGATGCATAGAAACTAAAGGCGATGCGTTGTTGCTCCTTAAGAGCGAAGAATGGGACGCGCTATCTGCGGCGCGTTAGGCGTGATGCGATAAGGAAAATATTTAGGAAGACGAATGCATATGGGCTTCTCCCCACGAATGTTGCAGATCATCGATACTTAAAAACCCTGTTCCTCCTCCTTGAGTGCGTGACTCGCGCACTTCGCATCTCTTGCGAGCTGTCCCTTGACCCAAGGTAGGGTTGGAATGCGCAGTTCTTTGTGCGCATTAGGATCAGTTAGTATGAGATCCTGCTCTCCGTCGGGCAGATCAAATGTGCGACATGAGGTAAGCTTAAAGAATGGGCGTCCTAGTAAAACTTCAAAGGTCGCGCGCTCGATGACCTGGACTTGGAAGTATAAGGGTCCTGCGCCAAAATCAAGCGGGACGTTCTCTATGACTCCTAGCGTCGCGTCGCGTGACGTGTTCACCAATTCCATATTGAGGCTATGGTCTGACCTGAGCGGTATGCTGAGCTCTTTCCATACTTCCCTTGGCATGACTACTACTTCCACGCCTTGATCTAAGACGCAGGTGAGAGTGCGCCCTTCCAATGTCTTAGCGCGAATACAGCACAAGGGCGCGAAGTGATCCGCGACGATTTTACCGTTGTCGCTTCGCATGCGCACATCCTCGTATTGCTTTAGCCATTGGTCGGTCACGGGATGCCCTGATAATTCGTGCACCGATACTGCGCCTACTGTGACGCGCTTCTTGGTCGTAAGTTCGCAGAAATGTTGGCGAACATCGGGAGATACAGCTAATAATTCCCTTACTGGGATATTGAGATTGGAATCGAGAAGGCGCTCTACAACACGTTTGTCGGCCTCCTTGTCTTCGAGCGCAAATGCATAACAATATGATGATGACTGTGCTGGTGCTTGGGTTGGTGTTGATGATGACGATGGTGGCAATGCTGAAGATTGAGATGGGGATGACGATGACGACGATACTGGCATGGACGATGATGGTGTTGACGACGAGGGCAAGGTGCCCTTAGGAGGCGCCTTGGCGCTTGTCGGCGTGCTTATTGGCGCGCTTAATGGCACTACTTTCGCTACTTCCTTTCCTTTACCTTTGTCAGACGAAGCTTGTATTTCGGGAGAGATTATCTCCTCCTCTACTGTGGCTTGCTTAGATGCAGGTCTTGGGCGCGTGCGCGTTTCGCTGGGTATTTCTGCACCATCGAAGCGCACATTTTTACCTTTGGCATTGCGCTTCTGGTCGCACCTTGCAGCTACATAGGCTATCGCTTCAGTCATAAGATCCACCGTGTCATCATCCTCATCAAGTTCTGTTTGCACGACTGTGTGCACGAACGCAGATGAGCCTACTTCAATTACCGCGTCGATCTCGTCGGACGCACGATTGAATAGTCCCGCTGTCGCACCTGCACTGGTGGTCGTATCCAGTGTCGCGCGACTTGCGTGATGTCGATCTAGTCGTTCCTTGAGTAATCCTCGGCCTGGAATCCAGTCGCCATTTGGAAAAACAAGCTTGCGCGTCTCTTCGCTAACCTTACATTTACCCACATCAATATACCTTTGTTTCTCCGCGCAACGAGGGTAGTAATGTTCGAGACTGCCGCAAAAGGCGCAGTCATTGAACGTTGCTGCTTTGCGCTTATATTTGCGCTTGGTTACTGTACCTTGCGCGGGTGATTGCGCTGATGTGGTAGCTGTGACTAAGTTAGTGAATGACATTGTTGTAGGCGTGCTAGGCGTCGCGCTTGCTGCAGGCGCATTTGCGGGCAGAATGAAATGTCCAGCTGTAAAGACGTCCATGAATGGGTATGGATCCTGCGGGTAGTGATCAGGAATTTTGATCATGAGGCGTGTGCGTATTAGCGCCTGAGTATCCTTGGGAATCCCTTCCATGCATATGCGATCACGCTCAGCTTTACCAATGCGATCTTCTGCCAATAGCGGTTGCATGACCTTCTTGAATGCGCGAAGGTAGTTGCTTAACTCCTGGTACGAGGGCATCGTCTTGTTCGCATATTCGTGCGCGATGGCTTGTAGATCCGAAAGTGTGTAGCGCCTTTTGCCATCCCATCCGGGATACATTACCTTGACCTCTTTCATGAATGCGTTGTAATCGCTTACTTGCGCCTCCGGCATTCCGCCCCATAGTTCTCGGTCATCACGCTCAAGGTAGCGGATGATACCCTTAATACGATCGAGACCTTGTAGACCTACATCGTCAGCAAGCTGCTCGTATAGGTCGATAAAGTCGGCGAGGTTGTCGGTTGTGCCATCAAATTTAGGCGCATCTGTTGTTCCACGGACAGGCATTCTGGTTCTTACTGTGGACATGACGGACGGTTGGGAAATTGCAGGTGCGGGGATCTTGTGACTGACAGGTGCTTGGCGCGCATACGCGAAGGGAAGGTTTGTTATAACGGTACCGCCTGGAATTGAGAATGGCGCGCGTGGGGTTTCTAAGGCTTCTTGCTTGATCTTCGGTATTCCCGTTGTAGGAAGCGCATTCTCGCACGCGGGTACTACTGGCGCGTTAAGTGGGGTGTCGCTAGAGTCGTCAAGCTCGGTTAGCGCGCTTAGCGCTGATAGGTTAGAAGTATTAAAAGGAGGTTGATTGGGCGTGTGGAGGAATGCTCCAGGAAGTTGGCTTCTTGGGTTATCTATTGCTTCGAAGCCGTCGGACGACTCTTCCTTGACGGATTCTTCAGGCGAGGGCATGACTGGCAATATCAGTTGTCTAGGCGCGCGCGCGAAGAGCACTGGATCTGGTCGCGGTGGTTCTGATATATTGCACGAACGACCGCACGTGTGTTGAATGAATAAGGGTCCTGGTATAATGGATTCTACCGCTCTGTCGAATGCGGCGATGGCTTCTTCTCTGGCTATGCGGCGACTGTTGGGTCTGAGGCGCTGACCTTCTATCTCAGAAGTGTCCCTCGCGGTGGGCTCCAGTTGTAGATGAGGAATCTTGACTATACGTGAAAACACTTAAAACAAAAGGGTGCTCAACAGCAAGACCGGGATACGAGACAACGACTCGACCCAAGGGACAACCACTGAGAGAAGTTCCTCGAAATAAAGTGGAGGGAAACTCTATGAGCTAGGCGGGCGCTAACAGGCGCAAGAAGATAACGCACGCGAAGGCGTGCGTATGTGAGGCAAAGGCACGCAAGATACACGCGTGAGCGGGAGGTTCGAGAATGCGCGCGTGCGAAGCGAAGGCGTGCCTTGAGCGTTTAAGGGAAAGGTCCTATTGAGGAGTGAATGCCCAGATGGATGATTGATAGGAGAATAAGATCTTATAACAAGAGAGGAGGTGATCTATACACTTTCCAGTACACAAAGATAAGGGAAAAGTAAGTACCAGAACCAAAGGAAACCCTTCTGTATTTAAGAATGGAGATTACGCTAAGTGGCGCGCTCCCGAACCGAGTAACCATATCAACTCTAATTATAACTAAGTTTAAATAGACTTTCTATATGTAGCGCGGACGTCGGACCAAAGATTTTATTAGTTCAATGGACAAGATAGGAATAATGCACCAGCGAATCAGTAAGGACATGGAACGAATGGACGGACAATAGCGCGAAGACCTAGGAGAAGGCACGCGAAGCGCACATAGCGCTTGCGCAGGTAAGGCGCGCCTAAGTGCGTGCGAGTATGGATAAGGCGCGCCTAAGTGCGTGCAAGTAAGGAGAGTAACCATATCAACTCTAATTATAACTAAGTTTAAATAGACTTTCTATATGTAGCGCGGACGTCGGACCAAAGATTTTATTAGTTCAATGGACAAGATAGGAATAATGCACCAGCGAATCAGTAAGGACATGGAACGAATGGACGGACAATAGCGCGAAGACCTAGGAGAAGGCACGCGAAGCGCACATAGCGCTTGCGCAGGTAAGGCGCGCCTAAGTGCGCGCGAGTACGGATAAGGTGCGCGCGAGACTGGTCCTTAGGATTAGAGCTGTAGCATATAGGAATGTATGGGTAAAGGCCGGATATTCGGCATTGAGACACGCGAGTCTCTACACCGGGGCAAGACCAGCTTCAGAAATACAAACCCCTGCTTCACGAGCAACTCAAAATCAGCACAGCAGTGGGCGACCCAAATGCCCGAGGTCAACGAAATGAATCTTTGGCTTGGTTTTGGTCTGTTGAAGTCGACCTCGGGGGTCCTGATCAATCGTGGAATGAGGAATGTGAGTTTCTGCTTGCATGTCATATCCAGTGGTTACCTGACTGGACCCATGCCAAGTTTACTGAGTCCATTGGCTGAGGGCAAAGGCACTATGGGATCAATGGAGGGAAGAAATGCTATTGGTCAAATTGGAGATGGATTGGACATGTAAGTTCTTTTTGTGGAAAACAACCCAATGGGGCGACCACATGCAGGAATCATTGGAGAAACGACTTCCGGGTCACGGATGCTACACTGGAAGGCAATCCCAAATGTATTCATTGCTCACACAGGATGCGCAGGCAGCTTTTCAAGACCTACAAAATGTGTTGATAGAGGCTGGAGATGAATGAACATTGTTTTCTCATGAAGTCCCTTTTTCCACATACACAATTGAGGCCCGGGAATTATCCGGGTCAGCCCATGTCGGAGTTTGAATTTCGTATCCATCCATCAGTGATTCTTATCTTCACATCTTCACCATCTTTCACTTGTATTGTGTCACGAGTTCCAAATACAAATCATTATTCATTCCTTAATTCTAAGTCCTTTAAGCGCCCAGTCACAGCGCCTGTTCCTAAGAATGTGTTTACTGTTGAAGAAGTTCCTATTATTGCGACTATTGTAGAATTACCAGAATCATGTGATCTATCGGACAATGCCGAAGATGTTGATGTCATGCCTCACGACACTCTTGGAATGTTCCAGAGTCTTACTGCGGCTGCGGCACATCTTATGACATCATAGTTATATATAGAATCGTACGATACCTTTAATTATTTTAATTGGTTAGTTAGTTCATACTCAGTTTCGATCTCAGTTTCAATATGTGTATATAGGTAGCTCATCGTAGTCAGTAGTTCTTTAGTTCAAACCTCTTGTATCTCCAAGTGAGCAATACCAAGACGTACCTGCTGCCTACCTTCTCTGCATGATTATTCTTTGTTTGAGTCCTAGTCTCTGCCCAGCGTTAATTCATTATTGGGTTGTGACATTAGGTTTGAACTATAGGAGACTCCAACTCTCGTGTTACACTCTCGCATCTCTCTTTCTTTCGCCTGGTCGTGTTGGAAGTCATCTTCACACCATCAGCCGAAACAAAGCCGTTATACTTTTGCCCGGCCTAAACCGCCGCGACCTTTTGATTTCATCCTTTTGCTCATTTGAGCGCATTTTCATACCTATCATTTTTCGTAATTAGTAGTCCTATACCAGGCCCTGTCTTACCGCAGCCACCAGTATACGGAGGTGTTCACGACATTAGGCGTGTCACTGCAACTTTGAGTGCTGGCCCAAAACCCTGCCTGCTCAACGTTACTATAGTTTCATTTTACCTATCCTTTTCTTCTTTACGCACGTAGGCATTTGTTTCGAGTCAATAGCGGAACTGTCTAGACGACAAACTGTGCTTTAGACCTACAAGGATTTAGAGACATACCCTAGTGAGACTCGCACTTGTAAGCTTCAGCTGGAAGAGTGATAACTTGTCCTAGGCTTGTATCCTCAGAACGGAGATTGCATTGTCCCTAGTTTTTCCCACTCGATCGAGTATAGTTTACGTATCCTTTTTAGTTAGTATTAGGGAAGCATCGGTTGGGTTGATTAAAGAACCCTTCGATCCTGAAGTACGTGGTAGATCCGATCAGATATCGGGGACCGCTTCAGTTTTCCATTACATAACTTTCTTCTTTTCACCATCATTCCCTTCCGGAAGAGCCCTTACGAGCAGCTCTTCAAACAGACATCAGTGAATCGGGTTCCAGAACACAACTGGCACTATGTCTGAATTACCAAACTCTCCTACACAGTCTGCACCGACGGTGGTATTACCATCTACTCCACAGAAAATTGTCGAGTACATCCATATGTCACTTGCAAACCAAGCAGACAGCTTTAGGGTCAGGATCGCGGAACTAGAAGCTAAGAATGCAGCTCTAGAAGAAGCAAACAGACTCCTGGGTGTACGTCTGGAAATGCAAGAAGATGAGACTGTGAAAATACAGTCTCAACAACCATCATTCGGCTCTGCAGGAGCTAGTCTACTATCATTGAATTCCTCCCCTTCCATCAAATACTCCAAACCCCAGGACTTCACAGGAGAAAAAGACTCCATAGAACTCATGGTCTGGATATCCCAAGTAGCGCTATACACTGCGCAATGGCCCAACATCCAAGAAAGCCAAAGAATTGGAGTAATGCTCTCCTTCATGAGAGGTACTGCAGCCAAATGGGCGCAACCTTATATTACCAAACTTGGAAAGACCGGAGATGAAAAGTTAACCGTGGAGAAATTCCTGGAAGACTTAGAAGCCATGTGGGGGCAAGAAGATCGTGAAGGAAAAGCGATCAGAGAACTGGAATCCCTTAGACAAGGATCTTCCTCAGTTCCAGAGTATGCAGCCGCTTTCAGACAAAAGGCTGCACACACTTCATTTTCCGATTACGACCAGAGACAGAAGTTCAGAATGGGACTTCAAGACCGCATCAAAATACAGCTTGCTCATGTCCGTTACGAGGACAAAAACACCATGAAGAAACTGGTGGAACATGCGATCCAAATCGGACGCAATTTCTGATTACGCAACTGGAGCGGTTCTATCTCAACTGATGGAAGATGACCTATGGCACCCCGTGGCGTATTACTCTAAGTCAATGAACGATGCAGAAAGAAATTATGACATCCATGACAAAGAGTTACTCGCAATCATTCGAGCGTTGGAGGAGTGGAGGCACTATGTGCAGGGAAAACCTCACCATGTGGAGATCTGGACGGATCATAAAAATCTCGAGTATTTTATGATGAGCCAAAAGTTGACGAGAAGGCAAGCCAGATGGAGTCTGTTCCTGGCGGAGTATGAATTTACGCTCCAACATAAGCCTGGTGTAGTCAACGATAAGGCCAATAAACTTTCTCAGAGAGAAGACCACAGAGGGGGGTAGAAAATGACAATTCAGATCGTATTTTGTTAAAACCAGAGTTTTTTACTGTAAAAGCTGCCAAAAGAGGTCAAGTTCTAGTGCAAGGAGAAAAACAATTGCTGAGAAAGATAAGGCAATGCACAGAACGAGAGCCTGAAGTCGCTAAAGCACTACAAATGCTAAAAGCAGCACTGGTACAATTGCGTAGAGGAGTCGAAGAGTGGAATGTAGAGGATGGATTGGTGTTATTCCGAGGACTGGTTTACGTTCCAAACGATAAAGAGATCCGCTGAGAGATATTGGAGTTGTTTCACGACTCTCCACCGGCTGGACACCCTGGACGTGCCAAAACCTTAGAATTGATTTCCAGAAATTATTGGTGGCCTTCAATGACGAAGTATGTCCACGATTACATAGATGGCTGTGATAGATGCAGAGCAACGAAGATTCACCCAACACAACCACATGGTCCGCTTAAACCAAATGAAATACCAGCGGGACCTTGGCAATCAATCACTTGTGATTTGATAGTAGATTTGCCTAAAAGCGAAGGGTTCAATTCTATTTTTGTTGTCGTTGATCGATACACGAAACAAACGCACATCATGCCTACGAAAAAGGAAGTTGACGCTCGAGGAATCGCGAAACTTTTCTTAGATAACGTATGGAAACACCATGGAACTCCGAAACAGGTGATATCGGACAGAGGAACACAATTTGTCTCCAAGTTTATGGGACAAGTGTCGAAACGCCTAGGCATGAAATGGAACATGTCTATGGCTTATCATCCTCAGACAGACGGACAAACAGAGAGAATCAATCAAGAAGTAGAGCAATATCTGAGAATGTTCACGTCTTACCACCAAAATGATTGGGTAGACTGGCTTCCGATAGCAGAATTCGCTCACAACAACTCTGTCACTGTAACGGGTCATAGTCCATTCAAAGTACTCTACGGATACAATCCTGAGTTTACTTTTTCACCAATTTCCAACTCTAAAGTACCTGCAGCTGATGAACGAGCGGATGTAATGAAGGAGGCGAAGGAAGACGCAGAAAGTATGCTACGAATGGCGAATGAGCGGATGAAGAGATTCTATGATAAAGGAGTAAAAGACGCACCACAATTCAAGAAAGGAGATCTGGTCTGGCTCAATGCCAAAAATATCTGTCAGAAAAGACCAAATAAGAAACTCTCTGATCGACGACTTGGTCCGTTTGAAGTGCTAGAGAAGACGGGTGACATAAATTACCGCCTGAACCTTCCAGCAAAATATCAGATTCATCCGGTATTCCATGTAGAATTACTCACTCCACATTCCCCCTCGACCTTAGTCCAAAGACCTCCACATCATTGTCCGCCGCCAGAGATCTTATCAGAAGGCGATTCCGAATAGACAGTACGAAAAGTCCTAGACTCGAGACTGCACAGATCAAAACTCCAATACCTAGTAGAGTGGGAAGGATATCCGATAGAAGAAGCGACATGGGAACCTGAGGAAAACCTTGAGAATGCACGGTTGAAAGTTCAAGAATTTCACCAGCAAAATCCAAAGGCATTGAATCCCCGCAAAATTAACAAATCGGTGTTTGAAACCCAAGAGTTTTTGGAATGGCGCAAGAAGTTTATTCGTCCTAGTTTCATTCGCGATGACGCTCATCCTAGAGAGGGGGTAATGTCACGAGTTCCAAATCCAAATCATTATTCACTCCTTAATTCTAAGTCCTTTAAGCGCCCAGTCACAGCGCCTGTTCCTAAGAATGTGTTTACTGTTGAAGAAGTTCCTATTATTGCGACTATTGTAGAATTACCAGAATCACGTGATCTATCAGACAATGCCGAAGATGTTGATGTCATGCCTCGCGACACTCTTGGAATGTTCCAGAGTCTTACTGCGGCTGCAGCACATCTTATGACATCATAGTTATATATAGAATCGTACGATACCTTTAATTATTTTAATTGGTTAGTTAGTTCATACTCAGTTTCGATCTCAGTTTCAATATGTGTATATAGGTAGCTCATCGTAGTCAGTAGTTCTTTAGTTCAAACCTCTTGTATCTCCAAGTGAGCAATACCAAGACGTACCTGCTGCCTACCTTCTCTGCATGATTATTCTTTGTTTGAGTCCTAGTCTCTGCCCAGCGTTAATTCATTATTGGGTTGTGACATATTGCCAGCGTCATAGTCCTGTATTAGCCATGTCTGCAACTCCTGCATCCACTTCTGGCACTCTGAATCCCGGAAGCCATTACCAACCTCTGAAGCTGAGCCTTGCAACTATTTCCTGCACATTGGCAATGGCTGGATCGCGCGTCCGTGCAATCATCTCTCAATATCGGACGGAAGCTGCCAACAATGGTCTATCTGCTGACCGGATCAAGTATTTTAAAGCCGGGCTGCAATGGGAGATGAATGTATGTCACCACTGCCCTGATGACTTTGTTGGTCAATGCTAAGAATTTGAGCAGACATTTGTCACACCACTCCTGCAGTACTCCGCTTCACAGAATATTGTGTCGGTTCTTCCGGTCCCTGTAGCTTATATCCTTAAGTTGTATCCCATGCTGACCTGGAACACTGTTCCGGACGACGTCTTTTCATTCCACCTCCTTTCATTTCATGATGAGCCAATTGCAGGACATCCATCCCGGATTGTGTTTGCATATACATTTCCATGGTGGATGGGAAACACCACAATCCCTGATCAACCATGGCAGTGGGATGAAATAATGGCTTCCTGCATCTCTCACTACCAGTATTGGGCTGTAAGATCTTAGCTGAATTACCTTGATTGATGACTTATCTGTTTCAGCTTAATGTTGAGGATGATGCTTTGGTTCTTCCAGAGAAGTTGAAAAACACTTCGACTCCACCACTTATGGGACTGAGGTTCATTAAAGAATGCATGGAAGCATTGATGGAGGAGCAAGATCAGGGCATCAAAGCCAAGATGGGAGAGGTGAAGATGTACACTGACATGTTAGAGAAATTGAGGAAAGGCAAAGGAGTGTAGTCCCATTCAGTCTTCATTGTATACAAGATGTAACATATTCTATGCATTCAAAAATCTCACTTCCGAGTCCCGGACGCCCAGGTCCCGAGTCCTGAATTTTGGAGGTTGGGGTTCGGCGACTTGGAGCTCAGCAACTGTGTTGGGTGTCAGGGTATCCAGAGCATTGGAGATAGCATGTGTCAGTATTTTGAGTTTCATGGTTCATGTTTCGTGGTTATGGAATCGGGCGTCAGGGACTCGGTATTGAGAACAGTGTTGAGTCCCAGGTCATGAGCTCCGAGTCCCAAGTGCCGAACCCCGGGTCCCGAGTCCCGAATTTCAGAGGTCAGGGTTCGGTGACCTGGAGCTCGGCAACTCTTGGGTCTGGGGTTCAGGACTCGGGACTCGGAGCTCATGACCTGGGACTCAACACTGTTCTCAATACCGAGTCCCTGACGCCCGATTCCATAACCACGAAACATGAACCATGAAACTCAAAATATTGACACATGCTATTTCCAATGCTCTGGATACCCTGACACCCAACACAGTTGCTGACCTCCGGGTTGCCGAACCCCAACCTCCGAAATTTGGGACTCAGGACCTGGGCATCCGGGACTTGGTATTCAGAACACTGTCGAGTCCAGAGTCCACAATGTCGGGGCTCAGGGTTTTGTCAAATGTGTATGGCAATAACAAATGTTAATTCGAGCGTATTTATACATCTTCCCCCAGTCTCAAATATCACGTGCTGAGGTCCGGGTGTTGGGACTCAGTAACCCGGCACCTGGGACTCCCATATGTCAAGTCACAAGTTCCAATTATTGAATACTGAGGCTTGCATCCAAATTATTCAGTCCCACATATCACTTTGCAAATGCTCAAAATTGAGTATTGAGGTCTGGATAACTATTGGTACATGGTATTCATTTGTTGGAATGTATATAGGTCACAATGCTTGCTCTTTGTTTGATCTTTCACATGCTGTATGGACCATCCACACTAGCCCATCCACATGATGGAACACCAGCGTAAATGTGAACAGCATCCCTCATATACCATGCCCAAGCAATCTGATCCCCTTCCACATCATAAACTCCATGTCTCACAATCCTTCCGGAAAATGCAATCATACAGCCAGAATTGTACTTGAACTCCAGCTGAAGGCTTGGCATTGTCATCCGAGCATTAGAATAGTTCCCCATGGTGGTGAGAATGTCGAAGCATTCAGCAATGGACATGTGGTCTCAATGATGGGGGGTTTCCCGATTGGAAATGATGGAGAGGGTGTTATACACGGATGCCCAGTACTGCAGGGCCTCCGGCATCTGTGGCAGATCCTTGCTTACTGCTATATTTCCAAGGTTTGACAAGGTTCTCAATCCTGCCCAGTACTGCTCAGGATGCATGACTCTGAGTGCCATGGACGCGATGGCTGCTGGCCTTGCAATGGCTTTGAGAATATTCTCGCAGGAAGGTCCCTTCAATGATGCAGATACCTCCGGATCTGACACATTCTTTGAGATTGGTGAGTATGACTGCCAGAATCACCATCCCATCAGATCCTACCTTGTGTCCCTGTTGAAACCATGCCGGAGATAGATTGATGCATCCAGGAGTTGGTCCAACATCTTCTGAGCCCCGGTTGAACAATGTTTGATTAGTTCGCCAATTGCCATCAGCCCTTATACTTTTTTCGAGACTTGGAGCGAGCAAATCGGTGGCCTCCCTGATTTCCTTCTGTAGGTTCCATTAATATTCAATATCCATCGAGTAACAATGTATATTACACACCTGGGTGGTGTCAGTCAGGGCGTCTGGGAGGTACCATGCAATGATGGCACTGGATGCATCGACAATTGTGGCAGGTTCATTGACCAACCTTTTGCCTTCATGGCCAGGAGGACACCTCTCAAGCAACCTCGCCTCTCTATGTTCATTATGCCCAGTGTCCTTCGGGGAGATCAATTTGCTATATCTTGCAATATCCATCTGCATCTGAACTGTCATGCATGAATTTGAATGATAAAACAAAATTTCCGAATCTGCACGAAGACCCACTGGGATTTTTATATGCCTTTATGAGTACATCAGCCAAGCGATCACATGCCATCACCAGATCAGTGTCTAGGTTGGGGGAAGGTATGACTGGGCCTCCTCCAGTCCTCTCTGCCTTGAATTTCTGTTCGGTATATTCCCCTGCTTCATAAGTCACAGTCAGGGCCCAAGTGCGCCAGATGTTTATGTTATCAGGAGGGGAAGGGGAAGAACTGTTCATGCTGGATGTTAATCTTGGGAAATCAGACACTGAATGCTGGATGTCCGGACTTTGGTGTTATAGGGGGTGGAGATAGAGAGGATCAGATAAGGGAGCCTGGGATAATTTTGGCTGTCAAAGCTGTATTATTATCCATTGCTCAATGAAATACTACCTGATTGGAAGTGTGCTGGTCATCAGATATTGGTGGTCAGAACTTGGCATCTCATAGGGCAACACAAGCTTCGCACCGCCATGTTAGGAGATCACCTGATGCTCTGGGAACTTGGTAACTTTGATTTATTACCTCCTCTGATTTGGTTGATGTACAACTACCTCAGCTCCATCATGTCTACAATTATGATACACATGGGCCCACTCATCTATATTTTATACCACCCTCGGCCCACCCGTCTAATACAACATCCCATACAACACCCTCGGCCCACTGGTCTAATTAATATGCATCTGGGCCCCCCCGTATAATACAATATTTTATAATACCCTCGGCCCACCTGTCTAATACAATATTTTATGATACCCTCAGCCCACCCATCTAATTTAATATGTGTCTGGGCCCACCCATGAATGTGATAACAAGTACCTACCCATCTATCTCATACACATCTACCTTAATACACCCATCTGCATAATATCCAACTACCTCGGCCCACCTGTCTACCTAATATTCATGTACATCGGCCCACTCATCTACTCTATATATTCCCTGCATGGGCCCACCCGCCTCCATCGGGAATAATTTGCCTCCCAACCCATCCATCATAGTCAAGGATATTGTTATCCTGGGCCCATGGTCTGCTGGCCCGTATCATACGGGATATTATGCATGTCCGTTCCCTCGTATTATATGGAGATAGGTCACTGTAATATGTGATGGTTCTGAGTACATTCCTCACTCTCTCAAATTTTACAATTCCCTTGATACTTTCCATTCATTTTATGTCAACAAATATGCTGATCATCATGCCTTCGAGATAGTGTCCTGACCGCCACGCACGATAGAGGTGGGTCTTCAATCTAATCCTCAGTCCATTGCCAATGGTCACATCACATGAACTTACACAGACACTCACACAATACTATCATTTCCGCTATTGCCTCATCCTTACCAGTACCCCCCTTCAGAACGACCTTCCCAAACTTTTGGCTCTCTTCAAATCTCTCCTTCCCAAGATCTTCAACTCACAGGGTGCGTCGCACCCTATAATCACCTGAGCTGTATGTGTCTATTAGGTCCTCATACTCTCCTAATTGACGAAGGTCATAGATATCATGAAAGTATCTTCATCTTCACAGTGGTATGGAAACAGAAGAGCGTGCCTTGCATGTACAGCAGTTCAATGCAAAGGATTCAGAGATTAAAGTCTTCATCC
Organism: Suillus fuscotomentosus; assembly: GCF_016647785.1. Taxonomy (NCBI): domain Eukaryota; kingdom Fungi; phylum Basidiomycota; class Agaricomycetes; order Boletales; family Suillaceae; genus Suillus; species Suillus fuscotomentosus. The sequence continues at coordinate 340,300 of NW_024539569.1, forward strand.
TATCAACACGAGCTGGTGGTTCACAAACCTATTTGTGGTTGTGAGTGCATTTACCATGCACTAGTGCACGTTCTCAAGTTGTGTGAGATGTAGATGCTTGCATCAGCTCTAATGGTTAACACTATCTATGCTACGCGTTCTCTATCGTCTGCGATCTCTATCGTCTGCGATCTCTATCGTCTGCGATCTCTATCATCTGCGATCTCTATCATCTGGGATTGCTATCAGAACAAACTCCATTTGATGCTGCAACCTTTTCCTATGCATTCCCACTCCTTGGCCAAGATGATGGCGATGAAGCACTCGAGCAAATAATTCTTGTGCTCAACATCATCAAATTTCACTGCAGCGAATGTTTGTCTTCAATGTAAGAGTTGATGTGTTTCTAACATTCTTGAAAAGCACAGAGCAGTGTGGTGTCCCAAAGATCGTTTGAGAGCAACATGGATCAGAGGGGGATGAACATTGTCTCATTGTCTATTGGGGCATCAGGACTGATCACAATGTATATTGGGGGCCCGATTGGCCTCGCACTGAATATATTTACAGATCGCAGTCACAGATGTCACTATCAAGATTATCAGTAAGTTCTCATTGATTGTAGGACATCCTAACACTCACCATGCCCTACAGTCACACTACCCTCACCGAGAGACATGTTCAGCCACCCTGATTCCCTCAAACCACCTCCTCACTCTTTTCCAGAACCATGGCAAGGTCTCCGCTCCTTCCGCCTTCGCCTCCACCTCCTCTGCCTCCACTTTGGCTCGAATCACCATGTCTGCCTTAAGCGCTGTATCTGTCCAATGGTGGTTTCTCCCTTGTCTGCGATCAACTGCTTTTGAAGCCATGAACTGTACTGATGCCTTGTTAATCAATAAATGGTGCAATACATACTTTTAGCACTTACTACATCAGCAAACTAGTGAAACCTTGTACAGAATTGTACAGAATTGTACAAACAGCACAATCCCACAGCTAAGTGCCTTCTTTACAATCCTGTCACAAAGCCTTACAATCCATACACAAAGGCGCAATATTGACAGACTGGACAGACTAGACAATGTAGACAAACTGGACATTGCAGGCAGACTAGATTATTGTAGACAGATCAAACATGCTGTGCAAACGACATTGTAACGGCTCATAAAATCTACTAAATGATGATATTGATATCCTCGCTGTCTGCTGCACTGTCCGAGTCATTGTGAAGTTCACCTATCATCCCCTCCTCGGCCCATTCCCTCAGCATCTCTTCAAGCTCCACACGACGTTCAGGAATGTCCATCAATTTGTTGATGGACTTTTGCAGTATGTTGAAGTCAGCCCTGCACATATCAGCGGTAAGGTCAGGCACCTTGTCAGTACCACTGTTGCAGAAGCCGGAGAGAACACCCTTCGCCTGTTAAGCATTGATCAGCGAGGAATATAAAAATTGATTAAGGCAAAGCCTACAACCGCGGCCACCAGGATAAGGCTGTTGACAGGAATTTGGTGTTGAAATTCATCAGTTAGCTTGAGCGCTTTTTTACCATTGCCATAGTAAAAACTGAGGCAGGCTTCCTTGAGAACCTGTGACACAAAATTGGTATATTTTCCCTGTAAACGTCAATAATGAATTGTCGCACACCATGAAGTTGCCACTGACCTCAGAAGAGTCAGGGAGCCGAAGATATTCACCGGTCTTAAGGAGCTTAGCTGCTGCTGCACTGACGCGCTCCTTGTGCATTGAGTTGCCCTTCAAAAATATGCCGTATAATTGCTTCGCAATAGATATCATGATTTTTTTGAGTTACATACGAAAGGTGAACAGGTCATCACAGAGCTGTTGGCTCATCAGCGAAGTTCATATTCAAGTTCGGTACTTACTAGTCACGACATCAGCACTTTATACTCCAGAAAATAACCTTTACAAGGACATCAAATTGGAGCAATGTCTGACAGTGCAGGGCAACTTATCTTTGTCAAGCTTCACCTTCTTCGTGTGGTATGTCCATAATACAGCACCCAAAACTTCTTGTGCCAGTACTACCACATCCTGATGAACTGGAAGAGGATGCAATAAAACTACCTGCAACTGCATTTCCAACTTTGCTGCCTGCAGGAAAGCTTTCCAAGATGCTGGATAGAAGCCAAGCTTTGAGGGGTTACCTTGTTGGTTGGCGCACCGCACACCATCTCCAGATTTGCTGCATTGAACAGGTGAGACACTATGAGAGTGAGATCAGCTTGAACTAGGAGCAGGAGAAGGTGTCTGATCTGGCTGAGCAGAATCTCTGGGCAGAGACTGTGACAAAGACCGTTTATGAGAGGAGGGCAGTTTGTGACTGGAAGAAACCATAGACTGAGTTGAAGACCGCTGAAGAGGAGACAGTGTGTGGAAGGAGGAAGAATGAGGTAAGCGTTGAGGGGACTTTGAACGAGTAACAGAGAGGTGTGCAGGTGGACACTCTGGTCGCACATGGGTCAATGTGGTTTATTCAGATTGTGCTCTGTGAGGCGCATGTCCAAGGGCCAAGCGCCCGGAAGAGGAAGAAGTGCATGCTCATTTGAGGGAGAGGTGATGAGATCCCTAATGCAACAAATTAAAACAACAGACCCGAAGTCACAAGAACTTACCTGACTGGGTGAATGCTGATGAGACTTCGAGCCAGCTTCATGTAGATGGGTGGACCTGTGTTTGCGAGAAGACTGGGGCACATATCAGTAATTGTGCATGATAAGCAAAATGAAACACATGCACGTGCTAAATGAGTCAGGGAGGGAGCTTTATGTCATCCATTTTTCATTTGATGGCGTTCAAGGACATTGAAAGTGTCTGTGGCTTCATGATGAGTATCATCGTCCGAGACCTGACTGTCAAAATCCCCCTGGTCGGGATCCATGTGAGTATCTCTGTCTTCATCGTCTTCATCACCATATAAGGCCATGTGGTCGACTGGAGCCCTTGAGCGGACAAGGAGAAATAAAAACTTGAGGAAAAGATACGAGGTATGACTTACTCCTGCGTATCCTGCAACAAACTATCTTCATCTTCGCTGGGTTGATCATTGTGATCCTGCTCATCAGTGTCATTCTCTGACTCGTCACGTTCATCCAAATTCCACATTCTATCCTTCCTCACCTCACGTTCTAAGGATTCACCTACAGCCTTCTTAGAGCTGCAACCAATGGGCTGAGTTGCCTCCCGGGGATCCTGTTTGTCAGTGGAAGATGACTTAAATCCAAACCTATCATCAGGGCCGGCCACACGTAGGAACAGCTGACAATGTTGAGTGTTTGATTGTGAGCCATCGTCTTCAACAGGGCGAGGCAGCGAATTTGTGTCAGCCTAAAAGAATGTTAGCTGAGGTAGTTTGAAAAGAATCAGTCACCTTTTTCTTCCCTTTCTTGAGCTGCTGCGAAGGTGCCATGGGATTGACTTCTGAGTCACTTATTTTGACAGTACCTCTTCCCTTCCATTGCCTTGCTGGGGCCATTAAGATCTCTCCAGCTTTTTTGAGCTGTGCTACATGACCACCAACACCTCGTGTGGACCATTTGCTTCGCCGTTGAGAAGTGTCAGTGTCTTCGGGTGCTGTGTTAGTGACCTTCCTCATCCTCAAATTGTGGGGACTCAAGGACTGTGTAGGAGAAGTGCACCTGGCTTTCTTCCTGGGAGGCATGGAGTGAACTTGACAAAGTTGGAAGTTGGACCATCCTGAAATATAATAAAGGAACTTATGTAAGTGAGGAACAGTATATTGTGCAAAGCACTACATTTAAATAACAATATAAGATCAAATGGAGGACGAAGGACAGGTGGAAGATGAAGGAAAAAACTACGGAAATACAAGATTTAGGTAGAGCTCATGATTAAACGAAGAATAAATGAGAAAATATGAGATATCAGACTCAGATGCAGTGCGCTCTACAGATGTATTCAACAAGAGACACCCTGAACCAGTCAACTAGCATTTGACAGGTACCGTCTTCAAGTGACAAACAGCTAAGGAAAGATCAGGAAGCGACTGCACGACAGTTGGCGCACCAGCAGGCACAGATGGTGGTACAGGAGGTACTGTCTGCGATGCAGAAATGGTTGCAACCTGCTGTGATGTAGATGCAGGAGGAGGAAATGGAGTGATGGTTGGTTCTGGTGCAGATGGAGGTGCTGGAAGTGCAGGAGGAGGTATCTGAGCAAGTTGCTGACTGATCGTACTTATGCCCTGTGTTAGAATATCACAGATTTTATTGTGAGACACGGGAATTGACTGAGTACTTGCGAGAGAAATCTCGCAATGCCACTCTTCAAGGAGGGGGCAGCAGAGGATAAAGTACAGGGTGATAAGCAGTGGGTCAGCCATACCATGGATGAATTCCCACTTCCAAATACTACTGATCACGAGACCATCTTGGGTCATCTTCTCATAGGAGAGTGCCCACCTCCGAACGGCATCCCATCGCAAAACTTCTTCACTAGGTCGGGGGGCCAGTGCACCCTTCAGTCTTATATACATCACAGTGAATTCGAACAGGATGTAACAAAGTGACTCGAGATTGTTGCAGGGCATATTTTGGACCAAAAGGCCATCTCCCATTAGGCGGAGAATGTGAAAGGATATGTATGGTACAGTTCCCTATAAAGAATGAGGTTAACACCAGCAGAAATAAGTGCGACATTGTGACACACAGTACCGCGTGGACTTGGATCTGCTTTCCCATCATCACTGAGAAACTTTGCATGGTCAAAGTCTATAAAATAGCCTTTTCCTTCGTAAATTATAACATTGTTAGGGCTGAGGTCTCCGTGAAGGACATGTCGGCCTACCATTGCCTTGTGGGCTACAATTCATGGTGATTACAGAGGACATCAGGTGATTGTGAAAGAAACTCACCAACAATAAGGTCACAAAAAACCCCGATTAACTCAGGTACATTATTGAAGTGCGTCAATGGCACCCCACAGGGTGTTAAGAGAATACACTGATGAATTTTTTTCTCGAATTTGAATGTCGAGCAATGACTACGAATGTGCGAAGTGGAGTCGGGCTTCCCATTATAAAGCACATCCCAATATTTCTTGAGTTGAGCAATGTTTGGGATGCCTTTGACCGCTTTGAGAAGCTGGATCTCGACGTCTTTGACATCCTCATTGACCCAACAATCCTTTGGTGCGTAATCCTGATTAAACTTGTCTCGAACGCAATAGCAGATGGTTCCACGCTTGAAAAGTCCACAGCTTTTCCATAGAATATCCATAATCCAGTACACATCTCCATCGTTGTCATAAATACAGCCTATTGCCCCAGGAAGCATAGCATCAAAGCTGCTCAGTAAATTAGCGCGAGTTGGAATGGTGTTGCAAGAGTTGCAGATATGGATTGTTGGATCAAAGCCAAGGGAAGAGCGATTTGCTAAAGTGATGGTATTCAACATGTTGACAAAATGTACAGGGGATGTAACAATCAAGAGTGGTTTTGAGATCACCATGCCGGAGTGATCCATATAATGGGCACAAAGTTTAAACTTAGAGATACTAAAAAGTAGGATGAAATGACGCCATGGTTGCTCCTGCATCATCAGATAGCCCTTGGTAGTAATCCTCAATAACAAAGGTATTTTGCAATTGACAGAGAGGTCAGATTGGGTGATCTCAACTCCTGTGAGGATGTCTTTCCAGGACTTTTGCGAGAAACTGAACTTTCTGAGCCTGTAATCCAGGAGGATGAGATCAGGCTTCTGTGAATTGGTAGCATCTGGTATGGGATTGGTGGCAAATTCTGAAGACCAGTACCAGAGATCTGCTATCTCTGTGAAGGGTAAAATGTGCGAGCGCTAGGTTCCCGAGCACTGCGATGACGAGGGCTGCAATCCATCAACATTGCACTCTTGGACTTGCTCCTTGAGCAGCTTGCGTATGTGATAGTATACCGCCTGGAAAAGACGCTCCCAATTCTTTTCCTCTGTTTGTCCTACAGGCTTTTCTCTTTTCATTCCAGCCTTGACAAAAGCCTGCTGCCCCAAGCTGCCCTCCATCTCTAGCATGGAATCCCCTTCAATTTCTATGTCAGTATCTATCTGCGACTCAGTCTGAGCTGCCTGCAACTGGGAACACCTAGCTGGCACCTTGTGTTTCTTCTGAAAAGCATTCTTGAGTTGCCATTCCTTATTGAAAATGGGAGCCCCATGTATCTGAGTTTGGCTTCCCGGTACTTGTTTGATGTAAGTGATCCTCTTGATTTCCGATTTATTGAAATTTGATAGAGGAATGAGGATTTTAAGGATGGAGGTCTTAGGCTGCAGGTCCTCCTCCCACAGAATCCGGGGATCTTGGTCTTGCAGGCCCAACTCACTTTTCATGAGTATATCCATTCCGTCCTTTGTGCGACATACAGGATGGATCGTGACGGTGCTGACAGCCACTAGGAGATAGTTGGTGAAAGATGTTGACATGGGGGGCAATTTGTTGTCCTGTTGTCACTGGCGGTGTGGTGCTCTTGTTCTTTCAGTAAGTTGTTCTTTTAGTAAATTATACAGAAATTGATCAATTTGATAATATTAAAATTGGTAGTGCATTTACCCGGTTTATACTATAGCATGTGATACGTGTTCTGCAGCTCATTTTCAAAGAGCCCTTAGTGTGCATTTGAAACAGTATGTAGCAATGGTATCCGAAGCTAACTATTGGGGGTAGTAGCACAGTGAAGTGCGTAATAAAAGTCCTTATCAAAATATTTGTTCAAAAAAAACTCTTGGGAGTAATGTGTAGATGTAGCCAAAGTCAATCATACATCCCCCACATCCCCCAGGCAAGGGATGATACTAATAAATGCACGGAGTTGGCAAAGAGGAATGATACTACCGATAGGGGTACCATCTGCATGCTTTGCACGCTTCAACACATGCATCCCAGTGGCAGGATTGCAGGGGCCACTGTTCAGACGCCACACATAACAAAGGTACTGATCTTGCCAAGCGATACGAGAACCTCGACGATGGATTGGGCGCATTATGAGGCATAATTCGCAGATAGTGTGGCCTTGGGAAAGTGTGTTGATTATATACATTGACATATATGATGAAAAAGGACTCACCTGATAGACCTGATTTAGGCCAATGATATGCGGTATCCACATTGACGAGGATGGCGTCCCGTCGACCTTTTGGCCACCCAGGGCCAGGAGGAGAGGCATAGATAGTTTGAGCCAGCAACACGATATTGGGATTATGGAAAAAAAGACGTGTGCTGGAGGTGAAACGTGTCCTATAATTGAACGCAGTCGAATGGAAGGATTGGTAGACGATCAATCAACAGTCTCTGTCTTGGACCCCCCACCCCATGAACTATTCCTCTCTCTCTCTCGCATCATGCTGTAAGAAGCCCGAAAGCGCAACATGCAGATCCGGTAGGTTGAAGTCAGTACTGACATCATCAACTTTGACTCTCGTGCGAGATGGACTGTAGTTGAGGTGGATGGCAGTGTTTTCAGCAATAAATGTTCGAGGAAGGATACTGGAATCGCGTCTCACAGTAGCCATTTGCCTGGCTTTGTGGAAATAATTGGTCACAATGCAAGTGTGGTTCATCTCCTCAAGGAGTGCCATTCATGGATCGTTTGTTTCCTGTTCATCTCCATCGTCCAGGTCATCCTCCTCAAGAATGTCTTCGGCCCTAAAATTAGGATCACGGGATGCGGGATGGCTCTTGAGCGATGTGGCAATTGCGAAATGCCACAACTTCTCCTCCCAGTCGAGGTAGCGACAGATCTGCGGGTCATAATCATTATGATTTGTTTGCCAGGCAGGTTCCTTGATTTCAGAAATGTGTGCATGCTTGGTAGCGTCTGCAGACCACTGTATGAGGGCGCCAACTTTGCATGTGCTGGATGTGACGCTCTGTAGGAGCTCAAGCTTAGGAATATGCCAATTTTAAATAGGTTTCTTTGTGCCCATCCACGTGCCTAAGGTCAAGATAATGTCTTTGTGTTTGTGAAAGGTTGACAAAGATCGGTCAATACATGCCAAGATATCATCATCGGGTGCAGGACACAGCGCTAGGTAACGAAGATCCATGAGCGCATGGATCGCAATGATAAAACAACGAGGGGCTGCACCGGATATTATGCCAACAATATAGCGCTGAATATCATGATGACCCCTACCTGTAGCTTGTTTCAGTTTGGATATTCCGCCAGAAAAGTGGCAATAGCCAGTAGTCGGCTGTAATATCGAGAACCGAAAATTCAGTTCCTGAGCTCCAACAACCATGATACACCACTGAAGATCGTGGTCATAAAATTCTTTGTGCCAATGGTGCAATGATTCTGGCGTCAGAAAGATGGAGGGATCTGCGAGTGGCCAATCCATCCAGAATGGTGCATACATGCCGTTCAGCTGCGAGTCAGCACAAGCCTCAAAATAAGCCTCCAGGTCATCAGGATTGACCATGATGTTAGCAAGCTGTCCAAGAGTGATGGAGCGCGTATGAGCAGGGTGCTGGAAATTATCCCCAAACTGCAAATATAAGGCCATGGTGAAAGGAGAGGTCTTTCCATACACACATGCAAGCATGGCCGCCTCTGGGGTATCAACAATGTATGCTGTGAGAGGGGTAAAGCAATGGTGGATATTTCCTACCGGATCGGACATCATAATCCCAACTTCAGCAGCTTTCATCAACGGCTTTAAAATGATCGAAAGGCATTCATGGACGAGACGGTCTTCAAGCATGCCCCACATTCATTGATTGGGATGTAGATACTTTGGAATTGGAAGGAGAGCTGTGAGCAAGAAAGCCTTAGATGAGAGTTTTGTGCAGGTACACATGTGGATATTGGTGAGGCCTAGAAGAAGAGGGTGGGCAACCCTGGCACCAGTCATGGTGGTGATGTTAGTTTTGTCAGATGAAAGAATGGTGCTGAGAACTGTAGCGCCTCTGGGAAGTCGTGTCTGCAAGATATATGGTGAGATGACGCAAAATTCAGCAGAATCAGTACTTACTTGCATTTCCCAAGCAGAATCTCCCATTAACCATTCCAAATATACACGAAAAAGCTGCTCTGCTGTTTTGTAAATGCAGCGAGGGATGAAATCAAGCTTGTTGTGAAACAGTGGATTACTGAAAAGGCTCTCCAAGCATTCCACAGGGTCCCTCCAAAAGAGTCGGATTGGAGACTTGGTAGGATGGATGGAGGAGATAGTCTGGCATTTCCAGCTTGGTCTGCTAGGGAGCATTTCAGCATGGCTTCGTAGTTCTTTGGTGTTTTTGAATGAAAGCTGCAATCCTTGGACCTGAAAACAAGAAGTGTAAGTTGTGGTTGATGTATCAATGCTCCAGCCTGAGGATGCAAAGAATACACACCATTGAAAGCTTCAAAAATTCATCTATTGCTGCCATGCTGAGGGACAAGCACAGGATATAATCGGCAACTTACCACTCTTCTTTGGATGCGAAAGGATAGTAGAGGTTGTCTACCCTGCATTCTGCATATTCATCGGCGTCAAATAAATACAAGAAGGTCGAGCTGTCTTGAGAGTAAGAGGCCCCCATGCCATCATACTCTTCCTCCAGCGATTCTCCAAACATTCCGAATTCATTATTGATGTTATCATATGAGTGATCCCCATCTTGAACTTCCAGGACACTGTTGGTATGATTGCCTGTGCGATGCTGGGGAGGAATCACTTCCGCGAACTGCAAAACATCAACAATGTCACACATATGACTATGACATGAGGATCGAGGCTGGCTCAGGTGTCGAGTGATGCTGCTCTCCTTCGCAAATGTTTTCCCGCACTTTGGGCATGTTAGTGACATCGAAGATATCAAAATATTCACACAAACTTTGTTGATACTCAACTAACACTGTTATGATGCCCCATCAGTATCGCACTGCAGCCTTTAACCCCCAACACAAATGTGATGCGGTATTTCAAACATTCCATAGTACTACATACCCTTCTCCAAGTCTCAGAGGACATTCACATGAGCCACGCAACCAAAGACCTCTTCAAACCATGAATCAATTGGTGTTCTATCGGCTTGACTTTGGTGAAGCATCATCAATCAAGGATGAGAACTTCCCTACCGCACTGCACCTTGTGAGTACCTTGCTTGCTTTTACTTGCCAGAACTCACATTCTGCAGCAAAGTGATTATGCCCCATTGGACGGAGAAATAGAAGGCGATGAACACTCTGATCTTGCGCTTGCAGCTGCCAAAGCTGAACGAAAGGTGTGTGAGGCTGAGAAGTACCTGGCCAACTGCATTTTGGCACACCAATTGGTGATTCTCAGCATCTGGCATCAGCACATCCAGGCTGCAAGTTCTCATTTGTTGACGGCAGAGCTCGAAGTTGGACACCTCCATACGGAGTGGAAGAAAATTGGTATCTCAATGTCCATGACTCGAAGTCATTCAGATGACACAACAGTGAGTATTCGTCCTCAATTTTGTTATTTGTGAATTTTGAAAGTATGTCTACAGACAGTCGGCACCTCATCCTCATACTAAACTCACATATTTGCCTGAGTTAGGCTTGCATTCACACCATCTAAAAATTCTCGAGTTGGGCCCACTGAAGTTCGCATAACGGGACAGAGGCAGAACATATGTAGAGCTTTTTTCTTCGACCTTCGTATAGTACTATAATTCTATTTATGATGTAATTACTTTGTTGCCTTGTAGTTCTTGTATTGCTCTGTGGAACCTTGTGGAACATTAATGGGTTTCAAAGTAAAGTCTAACAAGGTCAAAGGTATACTTGTTCAAACTTTGCAAACACTGCGGCAATATTCGAGCTCCGCATGAAATATTCATGTCAGTGATCAATCTGATTATAGAATGTTTCGAATAGAAAATCAATAAGCCTATAGCTTGATCCTTCACGGTGTCACCCTTCGTCTTTCATCCTGATGCACATTTCAGAACGTAAACGGGTACTTCAGGCTCTCCGAGAAACCAACCAGAGCATGCAGCTTGCTCAATACCTCGAACTAATAGATATGTTAATGGACGATGACTCATCAAGTGAGATCACTGGCGAGTCTGAATCTGACGACAAGGCGGAATTAGAGTCTAGCTCTGACTCTGGCTCTGAGTCTGATATATCATTGAACATCAGCATGGAATCCATTTCCTCCATAAGTTCTACCAACTCTTTTGATACTTGGATGTCCTTTGACTCCATCTGGGATGAAATTATGCCGTCCTCCAATTCCACAGACGCCTCCAGGCCTGTATTCAGTAGCCGAGTCTTTATCGAGTTCAGTGACACAATACAAGCACTTGAAGATGAAGTTGAAAAAGCACGTACTCTCATTTCTCGGCCCAAAGCCACACATGCACCGCAGCTCCATCTACTCAATGAGTGGAGATTAGAAAATCCTCAGAGGTTTTGTCGCAAACTCCGAGTCGACCCCAACATTTTCATTGAACTCGTCAATAAAATCATCCATCATCCGGTTTTCTGCAATAATTCTAACAACACACAATTACCTGTTCCTGTTCAGCTGGCGATTTTTTCGAATGGTGCCAGCCACTATGGAAATGTGGCAACAGCTGAAGATATGGGTGACTGGGCAGGTGTTTCGGTCGGGACGGTGTATAACTGCTACCGGCATGTTATGGTGGCAATCCTGCAGCACCATGACAATGTTATTCACTTCGACCCGCTGGAAGCTAAGGATCAAATTGAGATAGATCGTGCGAAGGACTGGGTAGAAGAGCGTACATGTCCGGAATGGCGTGGCGGATTTTTGTGTGTTGATGGCACACCCTTCAATGTTTACCAGAAGCCCGGATGGCACGGAGAAGGTTTCTTTGACAGAAAATCGAATTACTCACTGTCAGCACAGGTAAGTGATCAAGAAACAAAATTGAAAATTCAATACTAACCTTACATTAGATTGTGATCATGCCTCACAACCTTCATATCGTTGACTACGTGATAGGGGTCCCAGGAAGTCTCCATGATGCCAATGCCTTCTCAAGAACATGAATTGCACGACATCCTGAAAGTTTTTTGGGAGCAGATGAGTGGATCTGGGCTGATCGGCTTATGCATCACGTATGTGGTGTGTTGTCCCTTTTAAACGCCCTGCAGCTGGTGGTCTGAGGCCTGATCAAAAAAAATTTAATACACACCTGTCGAAAGTAAGTCATTGAGCACACAGAGACCTGCATATATGCTCATACCTAAAATGAAGGTACGTGTTCATTCGGAACATTGCTATGGTTCCCTCAAAGGACGGTTCCAATCACTTCGTGAGCTTAGGTTTCAAATACAATCACAAAAAGACCTCAACTATGCAAACATGTGGACCCGTTGTTGCCTTATTCTTCACAACCTCATTATCGAGATTGAGGAGGAGCTAGGAAAGAAAAGTACCAATCCACACTTTTGCGAGGAGTCGCAAGGGCAAGGAGATAGAGACATAGATGAGGAAGCCGGTGGTGGTGATGAGGGGTTTATCGGAACAGATGGCCAAATTTTTTGGAACACATTGATGGGTCGCTTGCTTCATAGCAGAGTTTAGGTGCAGTGCACATCGAGAACGAGTCTGAAAGATAACATGTAGTCATAGTACAGCATTGCAAGTACCAAGGATATAATTAGCAAGAATAACGAGCATTGAAGATGAAAACAGACACAGGTACAGACATGAACAAGCACAAGATCAATTGGCGTCATCATCAGTAGTACCGTCCATACCAAAACGCTCCATTGCCAAGTGACGATACTTGGCCTCTTCGAGTCTGATCTCTAACTCCAGTTGCCTTGTCTTGTCCTCGGACATGGCACGTTCATGACTATGAGTAGCAATGAATCTGCGTGCATCATGTTCACGCTCAGCATGAGCTTCACGGGCCTTTAACTCCTTTGAAAACTTAGCATAGTCAAACTTCATCCGCTTGCTCGAGGCTTTGGAATCCGACTTATCCGGCATGTGGAGTAGGAGTGAGTCAGAGGCATCAGCTAGCTTCTTCGTAAGCTCTGCTCCTAAATCGCGTGGCCGCTTGCGAGATTCTGATGCTGTCACAACCCAATAACGAATTAACGCTGGGCAGGGACTAGGACTCAAACAACAGAATAATCACAAAGAGGAGATGGGCAGCAGGTATGTCTTGGTATTGCTCACTTGGAGATACAAGAGGTTTGAACTAAAGAACTACTGACTATGATGAGCTACCTATATACACATATTGAAACTGAGATCGAAACTGAGTATGAACTAACTAACCAATCAGAATAATTAAAGGTATCGTACGATTCTATATATAACTATGATGTCATAACATGTGCCGCAGCCGCAGTAAGACTCTGGAACATTCCAAGAGTATCGCGAGGCATGACGTCAACATCTTCGGCATTGTCTGATAGATCACGTGACTCTGGTAATTCTACAATAGACGCAATAATAGGAACTTCTTTGATAGTAAACATATTCTTAGGAACAGGCGCTGTGACTGGGCGCTTAAAGGACTTAGAATTAAGGAATGAATAATGATTTGTATTTGGAACTCGTGACAGATGCTGAACAAGTATTAGACCCAGATGCTGATGGACGGTGAGAGGTGGCTGGACTTCGACCACATAGGCCACTGCAACTAGCTTTACAAGAGTGCATAGTCAATGACTTCATCACATCCTCAATCCTCTCTGAGTCACCACCAGAAGACTCAGGTTGACACTCCATGTCGGTGAAGAAGTTGTCCTCGTTAGCATGTGGAGGTGGAGAGTCTGGTGACACTGCATGTGAAGGAATCTGAGTAGTATGTCTTGGTGGCGAGTCCAGTGAGATATCTGGAGGCTGATTGGTGTTAGTTGGTCGAGCCACAGCAGGATATGAAGGTGAAAGGCTGTAGTGATTGAGGCAAAGATTTAAGGGGGGCAATGGTGATGTTGTCGAACTTGGTGAATCTAATGACGATAAATCGGTGACTGAAATTTGAGGTGATGGGATGCAAGAAGAGGTACGATGCTGCAAAAATGAGGGCTTGTTCGAATGGCTGAGGTCACTGTAGAGGTCATCATCACTTTCAATTGGTGGACACGAAGCTCCAGCAAGTGTTTCCCCCCCACCAAGTGGTTGTTCAAGAATTTCTCCTGGCTCTAGATCTTCATCGTCAAGATCCCTCTCACCACTACCCTTATCTTCATCGTGCGGAGCTCCAGTAAAAAATTCGAGTGCCTCGCTGGCAAAATCTTGACCAGGGTCTGCTGTCGAAAATGCTGTATTGTAGGATGGATTCGTCCTCCACCATCCATGGAGGTCAGACCACCATGGAAATTGCAGAAGAAGCTGAGCTAGCGCCAGATCTCAGGACTTCATTAACAAACGGTGAAAAAATGCATGTACCAACAAGATTTTTAGTACGAGGGTCTGCATCCAGCTCCTCGACAGACTTGACTCCAGCCCCTGTTTGGCCAAGGCCTTTGTTGACAGCATTGTGCTTTTTCGAAGCCTAAAAAATCTAGTCAATCACGCCACTAGATCCAGAACCAAATGATAGTAGACATATGAGATGAACCGACTTTCAACAGGTTTGATGAAGCTAAGTGGGTGCTCCTCATATAATGCATGAATGGTTGGATCTTCATCAGTTGGTAAAAATCAGCAGCAGCCAGCTGCTGGATATGGTTTTTCTTCTGGGTGGACATCTGCTGTCGTGGTCGACCCTCTTCCTTTGCATCTTTGGGTGAGTCAGAGAACAGCTTGATCCGAGCTTCATCATTGGCCTTGCACCACTCAATAAGGCGAGAGGTGCATGCTGAGTACCGTTTCTCCCAGTAGATTGCTGGGATCTTCGTATTTGATGTTACTTTCATGTTGGAGGGTTGGGGGGACTGCGAGGAAGCTGGGGCTGATCCATGGCTGGCACGACCTCAAGCTCTAGTATTACTGACTTCCCGTCCACAGATGTTTGTGCCTCATGCAGACATAGAGGTTGATTATAGTGGTAGACAGTGGCGACGACAACGACAATGATGGCAGTGCGGCAGTGCGGCATGCCATCGGAGTTTCTTTGTTTGCGTGTTTGGCTGCATCATGAATGTTTCGGCTACTAGCCGAAACATGCAGCCAACACTTTGAAACCCATTATTGTGAAACCTGTAGTACTGTACCCATGTACCATCTATGGACTTGTATGGCTCTGTATTGACATGTTGTTTCTGTAACCAAATTTGTAGTTTCCTGATGTATACTTTTTTCGCTTGGAATATATGACTTACTTTTGCGCAACTTTTGCAGTGCTTTCTTGTCCTTGTTTACTGCGCGCTTCTTTTCAGCCTTGTCAACATAATGCACCAAGTAAATAAATGTAAATAAGTCGTAAATAAGTTTCAATGTTCCAAAAAAAGTAGTGCCAATAAATGTGTGAATTTACTGATGAATGTTAACTTGTTGCCTACCAAGAATGCGAATTTACACTACAAATAATAAATTGCTGTATGCACTGGTGATTATGTGAGTATCTGTGGCCATCTGGTGCCATTGTCTGCAAGAGGACTGTGTGTGCTGTGTGAGTTGTCGCAGCTGTGTAAGTCTGTCAATGCTTGGCTGCTTAAGCCAAAGTTTGTGAGAAAATTGGGGCGTAGCTATTTTGACACAGTCCTGCTGCGCCTGCCGCAGTTGTGACGCGGCACTAATGATCCTTGATGCGGCCACTGACACGCCATTCCTATATTCTACATTCAACTTCCAGATCAAGTTGGATGAGTTCACGACCATTCTTTTGTTGTTTTAGTTGCCTCAGAGCCATGTACAACTAGGTATACATAAGCCAATGAACTATTTTCTTTTCCTCCCTCTCTGGGCCCTTCGGGCCTGTGGAGCACATCGACATTTAACGGGCGGACATTCTTCGGCCAGCAGAGAAGGAACTACAGCTTTGGATAGCTCGTCTGCAGACTCAAAAGATGTAGCATCAGAGTTATCACTGAATAAGGGGCCGCACTGTCAATCACATAAGTTAGATATCTATCGAACGGAGCAGGTAATGTCTTCCTCACTTCAAGTTCACTCTCACTATAATCTCTTGCAGAACCCATTCATCAGGAATTCCGAGATACACATTCCATCGCCTGTGATGTTGGCCAGCATCCAAACCCCACTGCTGGTTGCCTGCAGGTCCTGCTTCTTCGGAATCCTCAAACATCCTTGCTTATAGTGCGGTCAGACACTCGAGGTTGACATCAGCCATGAAGCTATTGGTAGGATAGTTTATCATGAGATCAGCCCAAGCCATCTTCAACAGCATGCTATTGTTCCATTCTTCGTTTCGAGCTTCAATGTGTTTTTCAAAATCACTGGCCTTTCAATGAGCAACCACAAGAGTGAAAGCATGCACCAAAGGCATGCCACCAAGCCATTTTTTGACTTGACCGGAAGCACCAGGAACATTCTCCGAGAACCAATGTCTTTTGATACTTCCGCTGACATAAAGTTTTGAATCAAGTCTTCTTCGCGAGGGGTATCCCAAGAGTGGATCCATTCTCTGAGCTACACAATACTTCGTGTCAAGAGGACTGCGAGTATAACCAGTCACTGTCACTCACGCAAATCTCACGCCTCTTAGCTTGGTCCTGCCAAAGTTCATCCACGAGATCTCCTTGCTCAACATCACCAGGAGGTGATCCCAAACTTGATGGGAATCTGGAACCGCACCACCAGACCACCTGCCAGCATACTCGGTTGCGTGCACTAGCAGGGAGACTAACAGTGTCATAGGACTGATCCCCAAAACTCAGCAGCAGACCCGGCCGATCTGGATCATTTTGATTCTCTGTCTCGTTCGGATAGAAAAAGTTGAATATATGTTTGATTAATTGCTAAAAGATGATTATAACAAGTTTACTCCATATTTTAAAGAACTCACAAAGGCCATGATACAATTCACAAAAGCGCGATAATAAGGGTTGTTTCTCGAGCCCAGAGGAGACAATGAAAGAATGCTTAATAAAATAAATTTATTACTGCCTATGGACAATTACAGTGTATGATGTCTAATTCTGTCAGGATGAAAAGGAACACTGTTAGAATATCAATTATTATGACAGATGTAAAGTAAAATATACCTAAGTTATACGGACAGTGTGACAGTTGAGGTGGTGAGGTTTGACCCGGCATGTGGAGGTGGTGAGGTCTGACGCGGTATGAATGAAGTTTGACATGGCGTGACGCGCGGGTGATGCAGCAGTGACGAGGTTTGACGCGGCATGACGCGCCTGTGACGCGGCACTGAACCGGCATGGAGGAGGTTTGACGCGGCAACTGACGTGGTATGTGCTATGGTTGATGCGGCACTGTAGTAGGCCTTGATGCGGCATAGAGTGTAGATGTTGATATAACGATGATTCAAAGTGTTTGGAATGCGATATGAAGTTGTGTAAACATGATCTGTACATAGGAATTTTTTACAGTGCTGCATCACATATGCCGCGTCACAGGCGCGTCACGACCGCGGCAGGCGCAGCAGGGCCGCGTCAATTTCACCTGGCCCAGAAAATTGTGGTTTACTGATGTACCTGAAGGAGTAGGCGAAGCTTGAGCTTGCCCTTGGATGGAGGAGGGGCCTGGTAATTGAAGATTTAAGTGCTGGAATGTCATATTAAGAGGCGAAAAATTCTAATTTAGATGTGACACAGGTGAGCGGGTGGGAGTAAAGAACGATTGGTACGAAATGTGCTAATAGACAATGAGCTAAACAAGTGTAGTGGTGCTAATTCAAGTGCGCAAAGAGTGGTGAGGAAGGAGACATCTCGCTCAGTTGGACGCATGGTCCTGACTCTCTGGCAGGCTCCGAATCAGCACCTTACTTAGTGCTAGACTGGTGACCAGCCCATCTATGAGGCAAACTGTCAATAGACGGACTGGTACAACTGGGTTTGAATTTGGATCAAGAGCGGATTCTCAGGATAACGTGATGTATAAACATTTTCTGGAATATCAAAGCCACGTGAACTTTTGCTAAGGCCTTTGCAAGTACTGCTAAGTTTGATCGATGTGCGTGCTGTTCGACACATTAATGTTTTAACATTCATATCAGACTTGTTCTATCACTTCTTGTATATTTATTCTGCTTTCCGTATTCAACCTACTACTCGAAGGATGCCGGTCTCTTCGACAGTTCTCAATGAGAACTTCAATTGATCTGTTGAATGGCTTCATAGACATTACAACAGGTCTCCCTGTGGCTGCCGTGGCAACTCCATCACGTCTCTCACCTCACGAACATGTCAAATCTGTTGTCAAGATCCTCAGAGAAGGCCGCATGTCAATCCTGGACTTTATCCTTCGAATTCTCGACCCATCACAACCTGACTTCATGTACAACCGTGACTGGATATACAACCCTTCTAAAGTGGAGAAAGAGAACTCTGGTGATGGACAACGTGTACTGGGCAAGCTAGAGCAAATGTTTGACCATTTGTTTGCGGACTCACGGGGTCGAGTCCACATGCTAGAGTGGTTTCATCCTCACTGCGGTCGCTTACATCTCCCTCACTGTCAGCAACGAGATGGACGCAGTAAAGGAGGCTCTCCATGGGACACTTGATTCTGTGACGCTGCAATTCCTCTCGATGTGGGACCTCAGCACTACTATACAAGACAAGGTCACACTGAAAGCACCAATCTTACATAGTGAAAATGTTATCGTTTATTTTGTATTCTACAATACTTGTTGAAAAAACCTAATTTTTTTATTGGCTAGAGGTCACGTTATCCTGAGAATCCGCTCTTGATCCAAATTCAAACCCAGTTTTACCAGTCCGTCTATCGACGGTTTGCCTCATCATCAGCAAAAGTGGCGCAAGCTGACAAGGCCTCAGCAAATGCCGTAAGCCTTGTGTAGAGTTCCAAACATGGCTACAGGCCTTACAGGCGTCGTGCCAGGCATTGTAAGGCTCCCAGATGTCACAAAGTAATGTTATAACCACGTCACTCGCACATGTATGTATGCAAGAATTATCAATACAATAGTAATGTAATATGATATTTCTTCCCTCACACGGCTGAAAGACAAGTCTTTCCAATGCATTCTAATACTCAGCATAGTCACCATAATCCTCTTCGGTATCTGCGGCACCCTCTCCGTCCTCAGCACCAAGAACGGCATCATCTAGTTCATCCTGCGAGCCTTCCTCCTCTGAGCTGTCATCTGATAACAACTGCTCCTCTAGGTTACCATAACCAAACTCACTGCGCTCGTCATCCAACACTGAACCATCCTTGTCATCATCAGCCTCCTCATCCGATTCCTCGTCTCCATCAATCAAATCTGTGTCGAACTTGTAAGTAGCACTCTGTAAGTTCTCTGCTTCTTCAAGCTCATCTTCCGACTCAGACCGGCTTCCTGTACAATCCATATGCTCCTCACTGGAACTGCTGATGCTGCACATGTCTGCATCTGCCGGTGTGTCTCCACGATCATTGCCGGACTCTGAGTCGATGTCCTCATTCATCAGCGAACCTGGTATGTAAAACATACCGGTGCGCTCGCTTTCTTTTGTAAACGGCACTGAGTCAAGTGCATCTCAGTCCTTGTAGAAGCTTTCTGTCGCCTCTCGTGTGGTCTTATGTCCGACACCACCACTACGGAACCGCATGAACATGTCGCAGGTCTACAAATCTAAAAAACAAAGTAAGTCAGCCATTTGTTTTGCAAGTAAAAAAAACCACCGACTGGTTGACGTAGTACCAGCTATAATCTGTGTCACCTTCACAAGCCTGTCGAGCGATTGATGGAGGAAGAAGGTTTGCGGTGGACCCATGTGCGAATCCTGGGATCACATGGACACCGCGAATCACTTGTGCAGGGTTGACAAATCCAAAAGCATCTGCTCCAACCTCGTTGGCATCATAAAACCCAATCTGGTGCAGCCGACTGTGCAGCCCAGCCTGATTTATGATTAGAGTCTCGACAGAACCAGCGCACCCATAGGAAATCGACACATCGTGAAGCCCGGTCATCAGAATCTGGACCAAGATACCTGGCATATACGTGAAAAATGCTGATAATGCGTGCATACCAATATGGGTGAGGAGCGAGTTCACCAGGTTCACTTTCCTCATTGCCTAAGAGCATGATGTCTGCATGTGTACATGGATTGAGTGAATCTTGAGCTCTTCGAAGGTCATATGTTGTGTAGTTGACACAGAGTACTTTGTGTTTATAGATCTTATTGTCGAGGATGATGAGTGAGTTCCGCTGCACAACAGTAAATGTGCGTTCCTCAGAATCATCATTACCAAGAAAACAAGTAAGAATATGGTCCTTGAGCCGCGGTAAAAAATCCCATGCAAAATCAGATAGACCAAAACCCACAGTGACTGATAGTTACCTTCACTGCAAGGTCCTCGTGGTTCCTGTGCAGCCATGAAGTGATGTCCTTGTTACGCACTCAAATAGATCTGTTATGCGGAGCCCTAAGAGGGGCGTCGTCCGCTAATGTTCGTGACGTAACCGGAAGGGTCCGGTGTAGCGACTGAGACTGGCGACGTCGAGTCGGCAGATATCAGAGACGCACGTGTCACGTGACTTCTAAGACGGATGTCTTCAAAGTCACTGACGTTCTCAAAGTAAGGACAGTCTTGTCCGAACGATGAGTAGTCGATTGAGGTAGACTTAGGTGCAATGAGCACCTAATAAAAAGATACTAGAGACTGAAGCTGAGGGGGCTTCAGAGGGAAGTATGTTCGAGGGAAGATTGAGTAGATTCAAGTTAGGGAATCTAGTACAGAGTGACCGACTACTTATACTAAGTGGAAAGGGTTAAGGGCAAGGCTACCGTACTGTAGGTAAGGGCAAAGGGGAAACGGAAAGGGTATAGGTACGCTGGTAGCAGAGCCTGATTAGTGATGTAAGGTCGAATGCGGAATGAGACCGAGAAATGTTGGAACGAGCCAACAGTAAATGATACAATGTGCAGCATGCACGAGTCAAAGGAAAGATAAGACAAGATAAGGAAAGCCACATTGGTGGCACGAGTCAGAACGAGTCATAGCCCGAAGGCACGTGCGCACATTGGTGCGATAGGAGGGGGACGAGGGACAGGAACGGTCCCGAGGATCCGGTCAATGGATAGTCGGTAGAGAAGTACGAGCCGGAGGCATACGAGGGCGAGGACGAAGGAAAAATGATAGGGGGGCCATGTAGCCGATGTTACTTGTAACATTACCCCCGTTTCAAGGTAGAGTTCCACGAACTCTTTAATCATCGTCCAGGGGGACATAGTCGTCCTGGTTGTTATACCACGCGGGGTCGAAGTCGAGGTCTTCGAGCCAGGAGGTGGCTTCAATTGTGTTCTCTTCGCGTTCTTGCTCAAGGCGAGCAGCGTCCTGGTCATACGCAGCTTCGAGCTGCTGCATGTCCCTGTAGAACCGGTCAGAAGAGGTTCCACGGCGAAGGATCTTTCTGCCGTCGAGTCGAGGGCAGAAAGGAGTGAGATGTTTTGGGGCAAATTGCCCACAAATGCGGCAGAAGTATTGCGCGCAGTGTTTCTGTTTGTGTCCAAAGACATGGCACTGGCGGCAGACAACGTTGCTGCGGTAGACCTGGGTGGTCTCGGTGGCATCATGACGCGCGTCGTTGATGGCGTCTTCCTGGGCTTCCTCGCGAGGATAGTGCCTAGTGAAGTTCTGGGTGCGCGGGCGATGCGCATGGGAGAGGGGTAGTCCTAGGGACAGGATGGATCGTGCACGAGCACGGTGATTTCGGCGTTGTGGAGTGGGAAGAGGTTCCGGAGAACCAATGGAGAGGTGTGGGACTACTTCAGTAGGTACCCAATCGTCGGGGTTGATAACAGGTGGTTCGGGAGGACACTCATCCAACTCTGGGATGACGATAGAGATGGTGTCGACATCAAGGATGGGGGAGGGGTTACGTGGAGCATAGAGCTCGCGTTCGTATTCGTTGTAGAGACGGTCGATCTCGGGATTGGTCAACTGGGTGACGTTGGGGATGTGCTCTGGTGATTCAGAGCGGGGTAGTTGGGGAAGGAAGGGGGTCGGAGCTCTGTCATAGACAGCACGCTCGACGACTGCAAGCGGGTCGGGAGGGGGATTAAATGCCCGCTCCTCCTCGACGGCCATGACAGCGGCATGGAAGTTCCTGAGCTCAAACAAATTTAGCAAGGCTTGCTTGATCTTGCCTTGGTTATATCTGGTCGAGACGGTGGATAGGGAAGTCTCCCTAGCCAGGTCGATCCTGGCGATATCGCCGGTGAGGGCGTCGGTGGCCCTGAAGGTCTGGACGAGGTTCATGGTTATGTCGTCGTTGGTGCGGTTGAGATAGTTGTCGAGTCGAAGTGCATACTGGGGGTCGCAGATGACTGCTTCCCAGTAGGCCCGTTGCCTATCTTGGACAACTGAGCGAAGGGATGGTTGTCGGAAGACGGTATATCCCGGGGGGGAGGGCCCATCATGGCCAGGCGTTGGCTGGCTCGTCAGGTTGCGGTCGGAGGCAGACGCATGAGAGGTAGCGGATCGGTGCGAGGAAACAGACGACGCTGAGACCGACATAGTGAAGCGTCTTTCCTTGGGTAGTGGCGTAGGTGGGGTATTGGGTAATGGGTCGCTGTTTGTCAATGGGTTTGGATTTTGTGGGGCGGTGGCGATTGCAGATTCGTTGGCGATGGAAGGTTTTGGTGTCGGTGTGGATGGGTTCGTCGGTGGGGTCAGCCCTAGTGTAGTGAGGGCGGTAGGAGAAGTTGCAGTGGCGTTTGTTGATCAACATGAGATGGCAATTGAAGCGATCTTGAGTCGCTTCTTATACACCTTCAGGAGCTCCGCTGCGGACTTCAATTCTGTTTCGGGGAGCCACGTTCGTTCGGAGGCAGGATAGCCAACCCAAGACACGAGGTACCGGCGACGCGATCCGGTACCCTTGTGTTGGAGGATAGCTTCCACTTCGTAGTGTTCCTCTCCATCGATAAGATCAGGAGGAGGTTCGGTGAAATTCGGTCCATGCACGTCTGTCTCCTGATAGGAGGAAAGTTCCGAGGCATGGAACGTGGGGTGGATACGCCAGCTGGCAGGCAGCTTTAGCTGGAACGTGATGGGGGAGAGGACCTTCTGGATTGGGAAGGGTCCATATCGTTTCGGGGCGAGTTTCCTAGAAGGGAATCCGGTGATTAGGTTCATGGCGGATAGCCATACCTTATCACCAACGTTCCATGGCTTGTAACGCTGGCCATAGGAACGATCAGCCATGCGTTGCTGCGCGAGGCTGTGGCATGCAAGGGCTTCTTCGCGGATTTTGGCGAGTGATTTGACTCGGTCTTCGGCGGTTGGTAGGGTAGAGTCAGGGAATAGATGGGGGATGCCTCGTGGTTCGTAGCCCATCATGAGATAGAAGGGAGAGGCATTTCTGGCAGAGTGTCGTCAGGAGTTATGAACGAATTCGGCCATAGGCAAGTGCTTTGCCCATTCGGAGGGGGTCGTCCGGCAGTAGATCCGAAGGTAGGTTTCGAGCTCTTGGTTGAGCCATTCGGTCTGGCCATCTGTCTGAGGGTGGTAGGCAGTGGAGAGTGCGACTTGGTAGTCGAGGAGTCGTCCTAACTCTTTTGCTAGCTTCGAGGCGAATTGGGGGCCTCGGTCCGAGATGATCTTGTCATAGAGTCCGAAGCGCATGAACACTTTCTTGAAGAAAAGTTCAGTTACTCCTTCCGCTGTGATGGTTTTTCTGCAAGGGCAGAGAATTACCCCCTTCATAAGCCCATGGTCTACCACGACCATGACAGAATCGTAGCCGGCGCTCTCGGGGAGGTCAGTGATTAAATCAACTGAAACCTGAGCGAAGGGCCGAGGAGGGTATCGGGGTGAGGGGAGGTGTCGTGGGGTGGGTGTTAACCTTCATCTGCTGGCACATGGCGCAGCCATCAACATATTTCCTAATGAAGGAGCCCATTCCGGGCCACCAGTAGGATTTCTTGACGTTCCATTCGGTACCAGAACGCCCGGGGTGCACGGCGGTTGGGTGATCGTGATGTAGAGACAACACGCGATGCCGGAGGTCAGGGGGAATGTAGGCACGATCCTTATAGAAGAGAACACCATTGGTGAACCTCCAATCAGAAAGTGCAGACTTCATGGGGGGTGCGCACACCCCGGAGAGAGCGTCCAAGGCTGTTTTCACAGTCTGGTCGGAGGGGTCGTCAGAGAGTCATTGGAACTCGTCTGCGAGTTCAGCGTCAATTAGACAGGTGAACAGGGTGTCGGGGAGGAGGATACGATCCTCGTTATCCTGACCAGCTATAGCGTGGTCCGGACGTCGGGATAAGGCATCCGGTGCAGCGAGCTTTGTTCCGGGAACGTGGTGAAGTTCCAGATCAAAGTTGGTGAGCGTGAGGTGCCACCTGGCCTGTCGTCGGGTGAGTCGTTGTGCGGAGCGGAAATAGATCAGGTTCTTGTGATCCGTGAAGACAATGACCGGGTGAGGGTTTCCTTCGAGGAAGTGCCTCCAAGCCTGAAGGGCTCGGATGATGGCAAGGAGTTCCCGGTCGTAGATCTCGTAGTTCCGTTCGGCCGCATTGAGGGACTGGGAGAGATAGCCGCAGGGGTGGTAATCCCCATTGCTATCTGTCTGGAGTAGGACTGCTCCGGTCGTGAAGAGTGAGGCGTCAGTTGCAAGTGCAAATTGTCACGAGGAGTCGGGGTTCCGTAGAACCAGTTCGGTGGTGAAAAGCTTCTTCAGATGCTGGAATGAAGCTTCGGTGGAGTCGGACCAAGAGAAGGGGATTTCCTTCTTGGTTAGGTCTAGGAGAGGGCGTGCGATGTCGGAGTAGTGGGGAATGAAATGACGGTAGAAGTTGCAGAATCCGAGGAAGGACCGCACGTCCTTGACCGAAGAGGGTTTTTGCCATTCGCTGATGCCTTTCAGCTTGGCAGTGTCCATAGCGACCTGTCCGGGTCGAATGATCATACTGAGGTACTCGACTTCTTGAGAGTCGAAAGTACATTTCTCGGGTTTGAGGAAGAGAGATTCTTTGCGGAGTTTCTCCAACACTTAGGAAGGTACCAGTTCCTCAAATGATTTCTTCTTCTTCTCCTGTGCGTCCTCCATAGCAAATTCTTGAGCTTTGTTGGAGGTCTTCGTGTAGTCCTGCTGAGAGGCAAGGATCCAGAGGTTCCGGAGAGGTTTTGCTCATTTGTGGAGAGCCTTCCGGATTTCGTTCTTCGAAGTCCCGTCCTTGGTGAGCGGGGTGTCGAAGGAGATGTTCTCGATGATCCGGACGGATGTTCCGTCCGGAGCATATTCCACTAGAACTTCATTGTCAGTGAGAGGATAAGTGGAGATCTCCTCAACTTTATCTGCGAGATGGGTCTGTCCGACCCAGACATCGTCCATGGTGTTGAAGTCGGTGTCTTCGAAGGGCATAATGATTGGCGCCATCTTCTTCTTGTTACGCTTCTTGCGTTTCTTGATTTCTTCGAGGCAGTGTTGAGTGCCTTTGGGGAGTCGTTTGAGGGGTGAAAAGTCCTTGTCGTCGAGTTCTTCTAGGACAGCCTTTTCTCCACGAAAGAGATATGGCTTGGCCTTGCTTTCTCGCCAGGAGGCGTTGAGTTCCCTCTCCACCTCCTTTGACCTATTGGTCGCAGGCAGGGAGATCGTGTTGGCCTTCCAGTCGATATTGGGCATCATGGCACTAAGCCAAGGTTTTCCAAAAAGTAGATCATCATGCTTGGAAAGTTTCGTTACGTTGAACTTTCCATACATAAGTCTCCGATCGAGACGAATGAATAGCATGCAGTATTGGGTTACCTGTCCTGCCGAGGACTGGCTTCCGTCTACTGTGGTGATCCGGAAGGGTTTCTTGAGTAGGTGGGTCCGGATCCCATTTCGCTTGACGAAGTCATAGCTAATGAAGGTCCCACCTGCCCCTGAGTCGATGATGGTGGTCGACTGAACGGTTTTGGCACTGCAAGAAGAGAAAAGTGTCACCGGGACACGAAACTCGTTGGATTTACCAACAGCTTTAGTATACAATGCGCAGATAGAGGGAATTGACCGTTCGACAAGCCCTCTCTTTAAAAATCCTTTCTTTTGACAAGGTTGACTTCCATGTCTTCCTCGTCAGAAGACTCGTCAAGCTGGCAGACGCCAGACTTGCTTGGCTTCTTGCCTTTGTCTTCTTCATCGTTCTTGTCTCCTCGGCGCACCTTCGGGTGGAACCGGGAGTCGTTTGCTCGATGGCCCTTCTCCTTGCATTTGAAGCAAAGGCCTTTATCGAAGCATTTCTGTCGCTCCTCAGGCATGAGGGAACGATCGACGTCCATAGCATCAGGATCGCGTTGGCGGACCTGAGGTTTGGGGACGTGCCGGTGTCCGGAAGGGTGTACCGATCTGTTGTTGGACACAACTGCTCTTGATCGCTTGTAGTTGGCTTCCAACTGTATCGCGGCAGTGTACCATTTATCAATGGTGGTGGGGACGACCTCCTTCCCGTAGATGGCGGTCCGAAGTCCTGGTTTCAACCCTCGTTCAAAGAAGTGAATGAGGGCGACATCCTGCTTGAGACTAGCAGTGGATGACAGGGTTTTGAACGTCGCAATGTACATCAGTAAATCAACCCTAAGTTGATATGACCGGGTAGTGCTGACAAATAGAACTCATTATGATGCATCTAGATTTAGAATTGCACATTATTATCCTTGTGCAACATATATACGAGAGAATATATGACTTTGCTAGGAAGATTTCATTTTGACACACCTCTTATAAGTATGCAACATATGTATGAAAGACTGCATGACTATGCTAGGTAAATCTCATTTTGTTATGCATTTTATAAGTAGATATCAATGTGACAAGTGACCAGGCAGAGCTGACAAATTGGACTCATTATGATGCATCTAGATCTAGAATTGCAAGTCATTATCTTTGTGCAACATATATACGAGAGAATATATGACTTTGCTAGGAAGATTTCATTTTGACACACCTCTTATAAGTATGCAACATATGTATGAAAGACTGCATGATTATGCTAGGTAAATCTCATTTTGTTATGCATTTTATAAGTAGATATCAATGTGACAAGTGACCAGGCAGAGCTGACAAATTGGACTCATTATGATGCATCTAGATCTAGAATTGCAAGTCATTATCTTTGTGCAACATATATACGAGGGAATATATGACTTTGCTAGGAAGATTTCATTTTGACACACATCTTATAAGTATGCAACATATGTATGAAAGACTGCATGACTATGCTAGGTATATCTCATTTTGTTATGCATTTTATAAGTAGATATCAATGTGACAAGTGACCAGGCAGAGCTGACAAATTGGACTCATTATGATGCATCTAGATCTAGAATTGCAAGTCATTATCTTTGTGCAACATATATACGAGGGAATATATGACTTTGCTAGGAAGATTTCATTTTGACACACCTCTTATAAGTATGCAACATATGTATGAAAGACTGCATGATTATGCTAGGTAAATCTCATTTTGTTATGCATTTTATAAGTAGATATCAATGTGACAAGTGACCAGGCAGAGCTGACAAATTGGACTCATTATGATGCATCTAGATCTAGAATTGCAAGTCATTATCTTTGTGCAACATATATACGAGGGAATATATGACTTTGCTAGGAAGATTTCATTTTGACACACATCTTATAAGTATGCAACATATGTATGAAAGACTGCATGACTATGCTAGGTATATCTCATTTTGTTATGCATTTTATAAGTAGATATCAATGTGACAAGTGACCAGGCAGAGCTGACAAATTGGACTCATTATGATGCATCTAGATCTAGAATTGCAAGTCATTATCTTTGTGCAACATATATACGAGGGAATATATGACTTTGCTAGGAAGATTTCATTTTGACACACATCTTATAAGTATGCAACATATGTATGAAAGAATACATGACTATGCTATGTATATCTCATTTTGATATATATCTTATAAGTAGATATCAATGTGACTAGTAACCTCCATAGACTGCAATCAGCTGGCTGTAGATCATCAAATTTATAGCATGTCGCAACACTTTGTTCAGGTTAGCTATATGCCTGCGAAAACCGCAATTGTGACGATGAATTGACAATGTCTTATAATGCGATGGCCAGGCGCCATCAGAAATCAACGAGGATATAATTTTCATATGTAATGACAATTTTACGACAATTAAAATACAGTATGACAATAAATTGCACTTGGTGATTGAGATTTAAGTGGTAGCACCTAGTATCGAACGCAACTGGTTGAGACCGCAGTGATGTGCAAATTACCTTGGAAATAAGCTGGCGTGCAGGGCGACCGATCACATAGTACTAGATCACCTCAATCTTGATATGAAGGCTGAAAGTTTCGATACTATTTCATGATGGGTACTGCCGAGCGAATGGTAATTGACTATCAGAGACATAGAGAAGTAGCACAATTGACATAGATCCAATCTGACGTACAACTAGCTTAAATAGAAAAATATCGATACAATGTTAAAGAAATGTCCCAAACTACGATCAGGGAGGAGTCAGGGCTACAAACCGATAACACAACTACAATCGAGAAGATTACATCAGTAAAGAGACATTGGAAGAGGCATATGAAGACGAAAACCAATCATCAGACCAATCATTGTTATGTCCATACGTCACAGCACTCCCAGAAGAACCTGCAGAAATCTTAGTATGAGAACAGAAGCAAGGGCTGCACGCTCACCATCAGACTCGGTGCCCTCGGACTCAGCAATGCGTGATAGGGCTTCAGACAGCATATCCACTTCTGTCTGTGCGCGGTGCTTCTTCAGGTCCAGAATATGAATATCGGACCTAAGCTGGTCCAGACTTTTGGACTCTTTGGCTTTGA